>NC_086328.1:5832854-6166604 GCF_036172605.1 Pelobates fuscus | reverse complement strand
AAGGAAGGTGGTGCTAACTCTGCCCCTTGAGATAGGAAGAGTTAAGCTAGCGTGTGCTATATATCAGCTATAGAGCATGTTTCCCATCTTGTACACAGCCTGTCTCATACTGGCACATGCTCATGTTAAATAGACAGCTGATGTGTTCTTTGTTGTGACAAAGTGAAATGCCTACTAAAAATCAATTTAGGGCTCGTTAATTTCATTGAAATAGCAGCTAACTGCGGTAATTAATCCTGAGTAATTGATCCCAGTTAAAGATCTGTAATGTTTGGTTAATAGATTCAATCCCTACACAAAGAGCTATAATATAGACTATCCTTACTCATTTCCGTCTCAGTCACCTAAATCCAAAGCACAATATTGAATAATTGCAAATATTGAATAATATAAAATGTGTGTGCCATTCACAGTAATAAGGTTCTTTTAAATGACCTTTAGGACTACATCCCCAGGCTGATATGTACATATATACCTGTTTTAATTTTTACCTGTAAAGGCAGACCAGTGATGAATTGCTGACCAATGATTGATGCCATTAGCCCATTTTTCACTGGATGTAATTTCTAGCCATAATCCATGAAGATGTGAATCAGAAAACATATCCCCATGACCAATTTTTCAGAAAGTTGCAAAGGACAAGTAGAAATGGATTCATCCGAACCCATTCCACTCTGCCAGTACTCTGCCGTAATCCTACCCATGATTAATGGAAAAGTTATTTATCCTTGCCTTTTCCCTATTTTTTTTTTTTTTTTTTTTTTAAAGGGACACTCTGAACCCCTAAAGCACTTTAGCTTGCTGACATGGTTTATTTAATTTTACAAAAAGTGTAGCTCTCAATAGAAATTAGCACATTCATAAATTAAACTTGTTACAGCCCCTTCTGGTTGTCAGTCAGACAACCAGCCCTCTTACTTCCTGGTTTGTTTAGCTCAGTGGAGCTAAACTTAAAAAGCAGTAAATGCTCAGAGCACCTGCCTTGCAAAGACTTCTCATTGGTCTGCAGTGGGAAGTCTGTGATTGGACAGCCAAATACATATTGAGAAAGGGAGGGCTTTCAATGGCTGCAGACAAGAGAACTGCAGCTTTTGTAAGATGTTTTATAGTTATACCACCAATTAAAAATAAATGCGTACATGTTTCCATTGGGGGTATATCTACTAAACAATGATTTTTTTTTTATTTTTTTTGCACTGTCAACCTTTGAAGTGGAGTGTCACTTTAAGGACTAAAGGGGACATTAATAGTATTAGTGCCTGGTGGGCTAGTGGATTAAAAATGTTTGTCCCTTTGGGCGGTTCTGGTTACGTGGCCCCACCCTTTTACCCCGCGCACCGAAATCCTGCTTCACCAGCATTGCTGTTAGAGGGTACTGATTTGCTTGAAAGATGAAAGTGAGAGATTAACATAGGGTATGTGTTTTCTGATAGCAGCTACATGCTGTGAGTTTCCATCCAATACGGAAACCGTGGGACTACTAAATATTCATTGGCATATTCGTGTTCAGGGTGGTTTATTTTGTGTCACTTTACATTTACTTAATTTTTTTCCCTTTTTTCCAAATGTTGCTGATAACTTGGTACTATTGGCATATAATCTGTGCCATGTTGTGGTAGAACGTGTTGTCTAGGTGAAAGCATTGTGTCACAAGTTGTCATGTTTTGGATGTCTGAACAGATTTTGTTTTAGGCTGTAGTAGTGACATGTACTTTGAAAGATTTTGTATCATTTGCAGTACTGTAACTTTTTTGAAAATCCAATAAAATGTATAATTAAAAAAAATTAAAAAAAATGCCAGTGTGACGAAAACATTCCTTGTCCCCTGTCACTCAGAGGATTAAAATATAGTATAAAAATACAGAAACACTCGGGCATTCACTGAAACCGTAGAGAATTCATAAACAAACTGACATTTTTTCAGCCAAAATTCCCAGATTTTACTAGTAACATGACGTAAAGTCATGATTTTATTAAAGACACGGAGGCGAGTATTATGCATAACTCTTTCTTTATTTCCTCAGCAGCAAAGATAGAGGAATATAAATATTGTCAAAATGAAAGAAAAAAACGTTCAGGCATAACAGGCAGCCAATCACATAGCAGAGGAAGTAGCTATATAAGTCCTGTGTCTCCCACAATCCCCCTCTTTCTTGCGAAAACCGAAGACCAGGTAAGATAACGATGTCCCACTTGATCCAAACATGAAACGGGAAACAATGCGAAAAACTTCAAGCTAAAAAAGATAGAAAAATATGGTAATTTCCAAACTCAAAACTGTAGACTTACCAAACATAATCGTGAGGAGCCATACATAAAAAACTGGATTCTGAAATAGAAAATATATAAAAATTAGGACCCAGTATAAAAACGTTCAAGATCATCCAAAACATGATAAAATACATGATATAAATACACAAAATAAATACAGACCTAGTTGAAAAACATACCTGAAAAGCACCGAAGCATCTCCTTTCCCAAAACCCACACCGGGAGGGTGGGCGGGAATAATACTCGCCTCCGTGTCTTTAATAAAATCATGACTTTACGTCATGTTACTAGTAAAATCTGGGAATTTTATTAAAGACACGGAGGCTCATATTATGCAAGTTCAAAGCTGTGCCACTACTCGAGATGCGATGTGTTCAATAGGTCTGAAATAGAAATCTCGAAAGGTCGATTCTCTGGACCAGTCCGCCGCTCGCATAATGTCTTCTAGACGACATCCGACTGAGGATGCTTTCGAAGCCATCGCGCCCCGTACAGAATGAGGCGTAAAAACAGAGGTGTCTATACCTGCAGAAGACAATAGCCAACGCACCCAACGTGCCAAAGTAGGTGTCGAAACTGGCCGGTGAGGTGACTTAAAAGATAAGAACAAATCATGCAGATCAGCGGAGCGAAGGGAACGTGTAGCATCTAGATAAACTTTGACGCAATCCACTGGGCAGAGTGCCGGACAACCAGAAAACCTCGGGTAAGTAAACGACTTGGATGCGGATTTCGTCCTCCTGGATATGTCAAAAGTAACGCCTTCTGGGGTGAATGCAACGGCGTCCCAATCCAGGGCCCTGACGTCAGAGACCCTCTTGCAAGAGATCAAACAGAGTAACATCACCAGCTTGGATGACAAACGTTTCAAAGTCAATTCTTGGTTAGGGTACCATGATGAGAGGAACTGCAACATCACGTTGACATCCCAAAATGCAGAGAAACGAGGCCGAGGAGGACGGGCAAGGCGAATACCCTTGAGAAGGCGACATACAAAAGGATGTCTGCCGACAGGGGAACCATCCAAACCCTTGTGTCCGGCCGAAATAGCCGAGCGGGATAGGTTAATCGTGCGGTACGCCTTGCCCGAGTCAAACAGGAACGTGAGGAACTCCAGGATCAAATGTAGAGGGGCAGATACGGGATCCACTGCCCGTTCCATGCACCAACCAGACCACGATCTCCATGAAGTTCGATAAGCTGTTCGTGTGCCTGGGGCCCAGGCGTTATCGAGGAGCAGGAGAGTTGTCTGCGGAACGTCTGAGACAACCCAAGGTCCCCTGAAAGGAACCATGCTATCAGGGGCAACTGGTGTTGCATCACCAGGTCGTGAGAGTTCCCATCCGGATCCAGAAGGAGGTCCTGGAAGACTGGTATCAACCGAGGGAAATCTATTGACAACTCCATCAAGCGAGGGAACCATGGTCGAGATCTCCAGAGAGGGGTGACCAACGCCACACGACAATCGTGGCGAACCAGTTTCGAGATCGTGCGTGCTATCATGTTGAACGGGGGAAAGGCGTACAGGTGACCCTGCGGCCAGTCTTGGAGAAAGGCATCTGTCGCCACCGCCGCCGGGTCCGGTCTCCAACTGTAGAACTTCGGCAGTTGAGTGTTCAGCCGAGATGCGAACAGATCCATCTGGAATTTTCCCCACAACATGTCCAGGCCCTGGAACACTGAAGCGTGTAAATGCCAGTCGCCAGAGTCTCTTAAGTGTCTGGAATTCCAATCCGCGCCCGAATTGTCCAGACCCGGAATGTGTTCCGCCGTCACTGAGACGTTGTTGTAGAGGCAGAACTGCCAGAAATCTTTCGCTAGAATCGCTAACATTTTGGACTTCGTGCCGCCCAGGTGATTTATGTAACGGACCGCCGACACGTTGTCCATCTTGAGCAGAACGCAGCAATTCGCCCGCCCTGGGGTAAGGCTGCGGATCGCGAATGCCCCTGCCAGAAGTTCCAAGCAGTTGATGTGTAGCGACTTCTCCACGTCGGACCATCTGCCTCCTGTGGAAACGTCTCCACAACGAGCGCCCCAGCCGTGCAAGCTGGCATCGGACTCTATCACTACGTCCGGGACGGAGCCGAAAATGGCTCTCCCGTTCCACGCCTCCATGTGTGCCAACCACCATTCTAACTCGTCTCTGGACTCCGCGTCCAAGCGTATCCGGGATTCGTAGGAGTGACCCAGCCGAAGGTGTGACCCTTTGAGCCGTTGGAGGGCTCTGTAATGTAGTGGGCCCGGGAAGATCGCCTGAATAGAGGCTGCGAGGAGGCCAATAATTCTCGCCAATTGTCTTACTGACAAGTCCGAGACACGAAGAGCCCTCCGGATTTCCTTCCGAATGGCCTTCATCTTGGAATCTGGTAGAAATAAAAACTGTTGGACGGAATCCACTTTGAAGCCCAGGAATTCTATCGACTGGGCGGGGTTCAGGACCGATTTGTCCCAATTGATCAGAAATCCCAAACCTTGTAAAAGGTCGGTCGTCCATTCTAAGTGTAGTAGGAGGTCCGTCCTTGACTGGGACAAGATCAGAATGTCGTCCAGGTAAATAATGAGGCGGACCCCTCGGGTTCGGAGGAATGCCACTACCGGCTTCAAGAGCTTGGTGAAACACCAAGGAGCCGAAGAGAGACCAAAAGGCAGGCAGGTGAAGCGCCATCGCCGGCCATGCCAAGTGAAATGCAGGTAGTCCCTGCAGTCCGCAGCAATGGGAACCGTGAAGTAAGCGTCCTTCAGGTCCAGTTTGGCCAGCCAGTCTGACTGGCGTAGAAGGTCTCTGAGGCAGTGTATGCCTTCCATCTGGAAATGTTGGTAACGCAGGAAAGCATTGAGAGGGCGAAGATTTATCACGGGGCGAACTCCGCTCCCTTTCTTTGGTACTAGGAACAAGTTGCTCGTAAAGCCTCTTGCGGCGAACGGCAGTTCCTCTATTGCGCCCTTGGAGAACATTTCCACGACTTCCGCGGAAATCATCTCGTCCTGATCTGGTGGAAGAGACAGTTCTCTGGGGGGACAAAATTGGACAGGCATAGAAACGAACTCTAGGCGATATCCCTTTACACACTGTAGTACCCAAGCATCTGATGTCAGTGCCACCCACCTGTGGTAAAACAACGCTAACCTCCCCGCTACCTGAACCTGAGCGGGAGGGGAAGAAGGGGTACTCACCGTAAGGACGTCTGGTTGGAGCGCCACTGCGGGGGTATCTGGAGCCCCAAGCCCTGCCTCTGGCTGGGAAGAAGGTGGGTGCTCTCGGGTCTTGGAAGCCTCGTGACGGAAAAAAGGAACCTCTGGGTGCTCGGAACGAGCCTCTGTAACCGCGGCCAGGCGGACGGTTCCTGCTACGCCCGGCCCCTCCAAAAACCTTGGGCGCGAACATGCGCTTCATGTTCGCTTGCGCTTTATCAATTGCGGTAAATGTCTTCACATAGGAGCCCATGTCTTTGACAAAGGAGGAGCCGAACAGTAAGCCCTCCTCAGTCGGGTCAGGTTCTGTCACCGTCATAGCGGCCAGCTTAGGGTCGATCTTTAGGAGGATCGCCTTACGCCTCTCGGAGGACATAGCTGTATTAGCATTGCCCAGCAGGCATATAGCCCGCTGGACCCATCCAATGGCCACATCCATATCCAAAACTGAGTCTCCAGATTTGGCAGCTTCGAGAAGCTCGTATAACTTTGATAGGGGCCCCAGAGTGTCCAGGATCTTGTCCTGGCACCCTTTCAGGGAGTGGTCAAGGCCCTTCTTGGGCTTCCAGCCCGACTTATTGAGAAATTGGGCAATTTGGGGATCAATATCCGGGGTTCTGCCGGCGGCGCCGGGAAGGGAAGGCCTTGGGCATTCGGCGCGCAGTTTATTGCGGCCTTCTTTAGAGAGCGGGGTGCGAATACGTTTAGCCACGTATTGGGCAATATGGTCTGGGGGAACCCACTCAGCGGACCTGGGGTGCCGGAGGTCATCAGGGTCGAACAGGGGGTTACCCTGCGGGTCAAGAATCGCCTTGGTATCCCCAGAGGCGTCTAATAAGTGGCCACTGGCCTTGGCGGAGGAGCCCGAGGGGGTCACGCCCGTAAGGGGCAAATCCTCGCCAGATTCACCTTCATCGAAGGAGTCATATCCCATATGGTCGGACTCATCCTCCACACTCCGGTCGGTATCCGACCCATCATCTAGGGCTCTAGCCCTTTTCCATAGTCTAGCCTTTTTAGCCCGGCCAGGGGCTCTTTTGCGCGTGGGGTGCGCGCTATCAGTGACCGCTTCCAGCGAGTCATTCAAGGCAGGTAGCACCTGCATCGAGGAGTGGGAGCCGACATTTTTGGATTTGGCCTTAGCCTTATGTGCCCCAGGCACTGTCTGGGCAGGGGAAGGGGACCCCCCACCCTGGGAAGCTGGGGTGGTTACTGTAGGTAAAACCATCGAGTGCAGGGAGTGGGTAAATGAGGAGGAGACAGCCCCCATGGCTGAGGCAATAGCCTTCTGCAGGGAGGAAGCCATAGTGGCTTCAAGCAAAGCTTGAAATTCCTGAGAGGCCATAGCACTCTCAGTAGTCTCCATGGCAAAGTCCCCAGAGGGGTCTGTAGGCCCATCATCCCTATCCTGCATGATGCAACAATTAGCAATCTGTAAACTAACGAAAACAGGGCAGGAGAGAACTAAAAGGGTTGAGTAACCCACAGAGAAGGACAGTAAGAAAAATTCAGACCGTTAGTGTGCCCGGGAGGGATCGAGGCGACCGACTGCACGGCAAGGAGGCAGACCGCATGGAGGTCCGTCCAAGATGGCCGCCGCACGCGAGGGAAGTGCTCGCGGCCGTGCACCCGTCGGGGGAAGGGGCGCGTGCACTCTGCCCGCGCGGGAAGTCCGTGAGCGGGCAGGGAAGTGCACGTAGCCGCGGTCGTGAAGAAAGGACCGGCCGCGGCCCCAATCACTGTCTGCACCCGAGAGAGGGAGCAAGGGGAAGGCAGGGAGAAAAAACCTCCCGGTAAAGGGGAAAAACCCTCAGGGATCCCCAAGGCACACTAAGCGGAGCACAATGAATAAAACGATGCATATACAATTAAAACAAAGGATGCATCAATAAAACAACATCAAAGTAAACTAGTAAATAGCAATATTAATAAGAAATACCACAATCAAAATGTCACAAGTAAGAGAGCTAAACATGGATACTTAGCTGTCTGAGGAAGCAGCAAAGAAAGAGGGGGATTGTGGGAGACACAGGACTTATATAGCTACTTCCTCTGCTATGTGATTGGCTGCCTGTTATGCCTGAACGTTTTTTTCTTTCATTTTGACAATATTTATATTCCTCTATCTTTGCTGCTGAGGAAATAAAGAAAGAGTTATGCATAATATGAGCCTCCGTGTCTTTAATAAAATCAGGATAAATCTTCCAATTCAGAATTTTGTTTTTTCCAGTTGGGCTATTTGGTCCAAACACCATTTCGGCCATTTCTATTTTTATTTAAATTCTTTATTTTTGACGTGAGAGTTACAGGCATTCTCGCTTCGCCACGACAGCAGAGGCAAGACAAGTTTGAACAGTGGTGGCATATAGGCAATACTGGCAGATATTTTTGTTATGAGTCAAGATTGGTACATGTTTAAACTTAGATGCATTATGAATAAAGAAAACAACATATAAATTAGCTAACAAGTTTGACAGTGTATGTAACTAGCTTAGCAGGGTATGCTGCACATTTTCTATAGGTACACAGGGTGATGCTATTACATGTGAGTAACCAGTTAACATTCTTGTATGTCATGGATTTTCCGCTAGCATGCTATGTGGACATTGCTAAATCTTGTGTGTTCCCTGGAATAATGCTTAACTATCTAGGCATATGATTGTTTAGCATGTACTTAAAGTCCTGAGAGCAGTCACTTGTAGCTTGTGAACACCCCAACGCCTCGGCGGCTTGCAGCTGTAAAATCCAATTCCGTAGAGGGGGATTGGGTAGGCTTTGCACCCTCAACGATACTCAGGCTGTTTCCTCATGTCTTCTCTGCATGGGGTCACTTGTGGAGGTGCGAGGTTGGTAAGTCACCTCGTGGTGAAGAGTTCTCAACAGCCGCTTTCTTCTAGCCATATGCTGTCCTCTTCTCCCGGTAAGGCTATTATGTGTGCATTCTGTGCAGGCCCGAGGGGTTGTGGATCGGTTAGCTGCTGCTCCTGCATTTTCGCCGCTTGTGGGTTCCGGGCCTCGAGACTGTGCAGTCAGGGCCAGATTAAGAGCATAGTGGGCCTGGTGCTGACCATTATGATGGGCCTAATTACAGAATCTTATTGACTAAAAACACTAAAACAGTCATACCTCTCAAGCGTCATGTATCTGATGGAGACGGTGTTGGAGGGAAACTCAAAGGATGCAGCTATAAGAAAACACATACTCTACGCTAATCTCTCTCTAATTTATGCTTTCATCTTTCAAATAAATCTATATCCCCTAACAGCAGTGTCCAGCAGTGTCCAGTGAAGCAGGAAATCAATGGGTGGGGTAAAAGGCTGTGCCACTGACGCAAATCACATGACCAGAACTGCCAAAAGTGGCGAACATACCCAAAAAAGGGGCATGTCTGTCCAAAGAATTGGAAGCCCAGCCTGGCATCAGTGTCCCTATGTATCACAGTATCAGTGTCCCCATGTTGCCCAGTCCCCTACTCTCCCAGTCTCTCAGTGTCCCCATTTCTCCCAGTGTCCCCATGCCCCAGTGTGTCCTGTGTCGCTAGGATACTAGGGGACATTGAGAGACCCAGAGACATGGGGACACTGGGAGACATGGGGGCACTGAGACACTTGGGGACACTGGGAGACATGGGGCACAGACACTAGGGACACAGAGACATGGGGACACAAACATTTGGGGAAACTAAGACACTAAGGACACTGAGAAACATGGGAACACAGACACTGGGACACTAGGGGACACAGGGATACATTGGGACACTGAGACACTAGGGACACTGGCTGGGAGGCATGGGGACACTGGGAGACATGGGGGCACTTGTGGACATAGACATGGAGACACTGGGAGACATGGGGACACTGAGACACTAGGGACACTGGCTGGGAGACATGGGGACACTGAGAGACATGGAGATACTGTGTCCCTAGTGTCCCAATGTGTCTCCATATGTCTCACAGCGTCCTAATGTCTCACAGTGTCCCCATGTCTCATTGTCCCCTAATGTCCCCATGTTTCCCAGTGTCCCCAAGTGTCTCTGTGTCCCCACATCTCCCAGTGTCCCCTAGTGTCTCAGTGTCCCCTAGTCTCCCTGCTGCCTTTACCCCCATCCTTTACTTCCCTGAGCTGTAGGCTGTCTCTGCAGGCTGGAAGCTGGTGTCTGAACTCTCTGTGTTGTGTAGCTGCTCCCTCCGCGGAACAGTGAGTAGAGAGAGGCAGGGAGATGCTGCAACATCCCTGCCTCTCTCCATACACAGTGACCCCTACTGGCCTGTGCTGGTATTGCAGAGTAATCTCGGTTTATACTGAGGAAAATATTTTCATTTGTATTGCCGGTACTACTGCAATACCATCACAGCAAGGCAGCCTCAAATATTGGCTGTGCCTTAAAATACCAGTCAGGTGGCAAACCTAAGAGTAGTGTGTAAAAAATAAAAATAAAAAAAAAGTAAAAAACTAACTTTTTTTTTTTTTTAAATGGGCCTATTCCATGGGCCTGGGCCTGGAGCTGCAGCTCCATTAGCCCCTATGTTAATCCGGCCCTGTGTGCAGTGCTGCGGTTTGGGTCGCCCCTTTCAGGCACTCAGAGCTTGTGTAAGCCACGTGGGGATAATACCCCTTCGGGAGCTGGAGATGTCCATGTGAGTCAGCCGGGGCGCTGTGCCGATGCTTCGGTATAGCAGCACCCGCTGAGTGTGCAGGGTGTGGGCCGGGATCACCCCCTCCGGCCCAGAGGGAGGGGGAACAGGGCCCGATCCGCCCAGCTGAGGGAGTCTGTCCGGACCACATCGGGCAGGATAGCGGGCGGCGGCCGTCCACCTCGCTCACCGCCTGAGCAGGCCTCATCCCGTTGGAGCGATGCGCGTCTCTCCGGGGGACTAAAACGTTAGTCGCAAGCCTCTCCCCGGGTCCATTGTCTCCTCGTGTGCTGGCCTGTCTCGGTGTGTCATCAAGTAGGTCCAAAATGATAATTTTGTAGGTTAACGCTTTGAAGATTGCCGGAGCTGTTGTGCCATGCGACCGGCCAGCATGGCGGTCAGGCCCCGCCCCCCTGGCCATTTCTAATTGTCTACAATTCCTGTTTTAGTGAGAAAAAAAAGCTAAAATAAATTCCTTAGATTCCTCTACTCACACAATAACACTGATTCCAAATATTAAACAAGTAGATTCTATGATATTTGTTTTTTATAAAAAGTTATTTCAAACTATCTATTTATTAATGGATTGACACAAAAAGCTATTGGGTTGGTATTTTGGGTATCATCCCAACACAGGCTTAGTTCAGCCTCGGGCCATGTGTTATTTATTACTTGATAATGAACACTGCACATGAAACCACGTATTCAATGTAGAATGAATAATAGACACACTAATTAGAAATATGGCCCTATCTTTCAGCTTATATTGACACAGCATGTAATCCCAGGCCTAGTCCTCTCTCCTCTCATGCTGTAACAATTTCCTATCACATTACTATAGCCAGAATGAAAGCCATCCATTGGAGATGGGGTCAACTTCCTAATATATTTGGCCATATAGCATACATTATCTGCACTATGTATGATATGCTAAACATTTATCAACATAATAACAATAATAATAATAATAATAATAATACATTTTGTTTTAGCTAATGTTGTATTGGGCCCTGGGTTTAAATGAATTGTACTTTTTCACTTCTGTAGGATGAAAGGCTAACCTGCTGGAAATCCCACCTGTGAATGGGAGGTACTGCAGCTCGAGTCCTAACTAGCTGTCTCGTGCAGGACATATTGTAAAACATAGGGATCCAAAATAACACAATAAACTGCCTACAGCAATGCCATTGCTTAATGTATCACAGATGGTGGAATGATTTACCCAAGAGACATACATTTGCTGCCATGCCATGTTGCATCTACATTATCATTTCTAAGTATTTAGTTAGCTGTTGTATATTTTAGTGCCTTTCTGTCACTGCTGTCCTCACAACGTACAATCCTGCACAGCCTACAGCCAATATAATGCGTCTTGTCCCCACTACATTGAGCTTTATAATGGAAAGACAAAGACCTGGATCTACTGCACTGAGCATGGGCACAACCATAGTCTGGTGCAGCTGAATGACGGCCATTCCTGACGCCTGTCATACACTATGGGCTTGTTACAGAATCCTTGATTCTTATTATCAGCCAGTCACTACTTTTAGAGAGTAGCAGCTACTTACTGACTGAAAAACTTCACAAATAGCTACAGGGAGTTACCAGCTGCCGCTACCAGGCGGCACTTTCCAGGGGGCAGCAAAAAAACGCCACCCCCAAGTGCCCTGGCAAATACCTTGTTAGCCTTGACTTATGGGGGCCCACCCTTGAGCCCCCCAGGGTGCCTGGACAGTTTCTTTTACAGGCAGGTGGCGAAGGAGCACTGATCTGAGCTCTTCCTGCTCAGCTCCCTTTCTGCACAGCTCCCTTGTCGCCTATTTTGTGCACTTAGGCCCCCCCCGCCCGACCTCCATCCTGCACGCCTGCCCCACTGGACCCCAAGTAAAAATCCACCCAGCTCTCCCAAAGGTAAATGTTGGGGGGAAATGTGTGTGTGCATGTCAGTGCATGTGTGTGTGTGTGTGTCAGTCTGTCTGTGTGTGTGTCTGTCAGTAAATGTGTCTGTCAGTGAATGTGTGTTTCTGTGAGGGAGTATGTGTGTTTCTGTGAGTGAGTTTGTTTGTGTCTGTCAGTGAATGTGTGTGTAGGTCTGTCAATATATATGTATGTCTATCAGTTTGTGCCTGTCTGTCAATGTATGTTTGTCAGTGAATGTGTGTCTGTCAGTGAGTGTGTGCATGTCTTTCAGTGTGTGTGTGTGTGTGTGTGTCAGCACGTGTCTGAGAGCTTCTGTGTGTCTGTCAGATTGTGTCAAATCAATGAGTGTGTGAGTATATGTGTCTGCCAATGAGTGTACGTCAGTGTATCTGAGAGTGTGTGCCGGTCAGTGAGTGGGTGTGTCTGTGTGTATGTCAGTCAAAGTATGTGTTAGTCTTTAACATGAATAGGTGTGGCCTTGACAGGAAGGGGTGGGGAAAATTTAAATTAGGGGGTGCTTGAGTTCCATCATGCCTAGGGCAGCAAAAATTAAAAATACACCACTCCTCGCAGGTTAGTATTTTTACTACAGGTATTGTGTCAGCACGGACATTCTAAGGACCACCTACATGCCTCTATCTATTTTTTTTCTATATCATATAGCCTGACTAGGTTTTGTATGTTGGGATTTAATTTCTGATCGTCGACACCTTCACAGAGCCACACTGCACCTAAAAGTAAGTACATAAACGGTACCTAGTGTATATTTTCCTATGCCCTATGTCCATTTATGTTGTTCCAAATCAAGGCTGTGATTGTTATCATTGTTGACGATCACTGACCTCTAGGTGCGCTAACTTGGCTGCAGAATATCCTCTTTAATGACATTGGCTTTGGATTTTCTTTTTATCAACAGACCTATCATCCAACCTTAATCTTTTTTACCCTAACCGTACCCCTAATTCTGACCTTTTCCAAATCTTCTTTCTAATCACATCCTCACCCTAGCAGCGTCATTCTAAACAGTGATGCTATTAATGGTGTTGTGATGATGGTGTGCTCTTAGTCTCCCATTTTCGTGTCCTATAATGACAGTTAGCATTTAAAAAGGCTGCTTCAACAGAGATGTTTTAAAAGTATATGGCAGACAAAACAGCTGAAGCAGAACAAACACCCAATTCCCTGGCCCCTTCACACACATACTGCACTTTATCTGTCTATCCTTCCAACTTCATCATTGCACTGTCCGAAGCTGCTTCTATCATCCCTCAAAGTCCTTTACCATTTGTGCTAATTGCAATCATTAATAGACTGATTATTTATTAGGTCGGCATAAAACACAAACATATAAGCAGAAACCAGAAAGCTATAATATTAAGGGGAAAAGAAAAAAAAGAGGACTGTTTAGTGAAAATGGTAATGAATTCATCTGTTAACATATTGATTCAAAAATGGCCAGGAAACTCACCGGCCCTGTGTTCCATACCCCACCAGACTAATGGAATGTAACCTCACTTTAACCACGATGGCTAAAAGCTATACCTATGTATGGTCAGGATGTCCATGTGTAGATGTCCGGTGGGACTATGGTTAAAGAATGTTTAAACATGCACTGGGCTTGTCTGCTCCACTAACCCATTCATCCATGCACTATCAGGGAAATCAATATATAGACACCCTTGGGAAGAGTAATCAATTATACTTTAATTCTGTCACTGACTAAATGAACTACATACATGTAAATTAAAAACAGATAGGGATATTTAAGGATGTTATAATCACAAATTTTACCAGTTGAAATAGGCTCTCAACAAATTATATAATATTCTCTTAATAACTTTCTTTCTAATTGGCTTGCAGGAAGCTTAAAAAAAGAAATAATATAACTCTGCAATTTCCCATTTACTTTAAATGTTCATAAACAAAGCGCAAGATGAAATGAGCACATTAAAGGGATTTCATAGAAACTTAGACCACTTAATCTCAATGAAAAGGCCTGGGTGCTACACCCCGACATTTTTACCCCGCAACTGAAAACACTGTTTGTTGTCTTGTATGTTTTCATTGCAGGATTAACATGTTTCTAGTGGCTGTTTTCCTGAGACCCCACTAGAGACGTTTCTACAGCTCTCGGTGATAGCTCAAGTGACTCTCTTAGTGAGCATTTCATTGGTGTGATGGGTGCAGCCCAGCATTTGCCACCCATGCACACTGGCCTCCTAATATTTCCCTATGGGGACACATTAGATTAGCTGAGATCACCAATCTTGCCAAGCTGTACGGAGAGTAGACGATGCAGAATGTTACGTAAGTAAATGTTACCTTTTAAACCCCTTCAAGAGGGGGTGGAAACCTACACAGGTAGGGGGGAAATGAAGCATTAGGAATACATGTTTGTAGTGTTCCTTTAAAGATTCTAAATATATTGTATAGTAGTATATAGTATATATAGTATCACATGTGGTATACTAATAACACATAACACATTCCTTCCACTACTGAGCGAACGCTTCTTATATGATCATAGCATATTGTAGTATTTACAATGCAATACGTTTTTGGATGAGATTTGTCGTTTTTTTTTTATTTTTGTAAATCTTTATTTTTGTTGTTTACAAAGATACAAAACATGCTTGCAATGCCCCAATAGCAAGTACAAGTGTAACTGAAGACATGACCCAACATTTGAATGAGTGTGCACATTTTTTGTAAATTAATATAAGCAGAAATAACAGTCTGAACATTAGATGCAAGTAAGCTTTCATACAAGGATCGTGTCCCTGACACGGAGATTGTAAATATCAAAACACACAGGAGGCCCCCCAGAACAGTGATCAGTTATCAGGCATCACACGTATAGCATTTAACTGTTGCCATTTAGCTGATTTAAAGCTTAATAAAACAAATAATAACATTGCCCTGTTTGTGACTTTTTAGAGGAATGTAAAATAAAAAAATAAATAAATAATAAAAAAAAAATTCCTCCCATACCCCTTGGTGGGAGACCAGAGTTACACTCCGGCAAAGCAGTCGTGTCTGGTAGACGGGTCTAGGTAAAAGCCACACGTATCTCAGATTGGTGCATACCAAGAAGTTTGACTGTGGTTTCAAATGCCTCTCCGGAAAATTAACCACTCTGGATGGAGCAGGATAGGGCTGCAGATCATGCTGGTATGTTGCCACACGGCAGCCTCTATGATGTTGCGTTGGCTCAGGCATCTACATTCTGTCGCCGCGAGCAGAGCGGGAGATTCTCAGGAGGTCGGGCTTGTAGCTCCTGGAGGTCATCTCCGTGCTGGAACTTACTAATCTTGCACTCCAGTCATTGCCAGAAGTCAGCAAAGATTCTGTCCAGCCGAGTCTCAAAATCATGAAGTGTGTCACTTGGGGCTGGGAGCCATGCGGACTCCGCCATATTAGGTGAGACACTGTTAGTTTTGCCACCTGTGATGGTCTCCCTTCCCAAACCTGCCAGGTCCTGGTGGCCTCCAAGGTGTGGACCGGGATAACCCTTACCGTTCCAAAGGTGGGGTAATGGGGCTCCTGTATTATAATTGCTAATCTCTGGGCTGGGAGATCGGCCGCCTCCCCCACCCTGTGCTCACCAGGCCTCATCTGCTGAAGTGGAGTGGACAAGCTCTCGCCAGCTGCTTCACAGTATATCGAATTGGTCAGGGAGCTGACACTTTACTTGGTATGTGCCAGTCGAGCCATATGATTCTGCAGACAGCAATTTATGTCAAGATAGTGGAGGAGCTCGCTCTCCGCCATGATAGTCAGGCCCCGCCCCCGAGATTTGTTGCATTTTTTTACTAGGAAGTAGACTGCCAAAAATGGGGCTGACTATTGAAGTTGATCTTTTATTGACTCTATAGTCCTGGTGGAACAATTGAGATTTTTTTTTTTTTTTTTATCATGCACATGATCTAGGAAATTCTTCCCACAATTGATTAAATTATTCCCACAATAGGCTTAAATTGTTCTGATGATATGCTTATTTCATGGAAACAATTAACTAAATCGAGTCAACGATACTTGTATCATGCACATGACATACCAGGGCTGCATGGCAAGTATCCTGCAGATCCGTAGCAGCAAAGTACAAACACTACCGTTAGACAGCCATTGCATTTCATTGGAATGTGATTTTATTAAACTGTGCACACCATTTAGTACATTTTCCCTCAATATAAGTAAATTGTTCTAATGAGATCATTTTATGGTGCGCGCATTCTATTAAATCATGAGGGCAATGTACCTGAATGGAGGGAAAGATTTACTAAATGTCAACACATGTATCCCTTGATGTAAAAAAAACATGCACATGCTCTCATGTTCTCTGCTGCTACAAGGATAATGAATACATTTCAGAACTTTTCATATAACGGCTGCAATGATATAGTAAGATGTACTATAATAATGCAATACACTGCTAGTACTTACATTGCCCCTTTATATTTCACCATATTATTATATTACACACCCTTGATGAGGATTTCAGCTAGAATCATCAAAAATGCCTAGCAGTGTAGAATATACCGATTACATTAATCTTAAAGGACCAGTTTGGGCACCATAACATCTTTATCCAAATTAAGTTATTATGGTGCCAGTAAGTCCCTGGTCCGGGTTCACCCAAAGTCTGTGTTCTAGAGCCGGATCTCTCTCCCTCTCTGTCCTTTCGTTTTTTGAATTGGCTCTTGTAACATCAGGCAGTAGCAGCGCTGATTGGATGAGAATGGTCAGCTGATGCTCTCAGCCAAACAGCGTTGCCACTGCCTGATGTTGCTAGGTTTCCCAATTTTGAGCATAAAGACGGACAGAGAGAATGACACTGGAACAGAGACTTTGACGTTAAAACAATAAAAAAAAAAGTGTAAGCCCTAAAGGTGAGCCAGTGTCAGGACCTCCTGACACCATAACAATTTAATTAATAAGTTGTTATGGTGTCCAGGGTGTTCCATTCAGCTAAATCACAACAAATAAAGCCAAACTGCATCTCAACTGCAACTTATCATATCCAGTTGCATGCCAATGGTTCTAGTTTCATGCTGTCAGACAAAGAATATTACATTTAAACTGCCGGGACGGAGGAGTATACACAGCTCTTGATAAGGTCACCAAATGAAACACGTCGAGCAGTGAGCAGTTTGGACTAAATCCTAAAAGACAATACCTGTCAGTCCTACAGGACAACATTCCGCTTCTTTCACATTGGTTTGAAGAATGGTGAATACAGTGAGTGACTGACATCCTGAGGTACCAACGGCTGATATCAACTGTATGGGGACTTAGCCCTTTGGTGGCTGACAAGCTCTTTAGCACAAACAGATATATTCTTCTTTGTGCCACTTATTTTGTGAGTGTATCCATTGTTTTTATTTTTTCCTTGTCATTAAATACTTCACTATGTATATTTTCTTATGTTTCTATTACATGTCATAATCAACGGTAATCAATGGTAATTATATTGGCACATTTTTGATAGTGGCGCCCTCACTGGTATATGTTTTTAACTATATTATTTTTGAATCACATCATATAAAGCCAAACTGCATCTCAACTGCAACATATCATATCCAGTTGGATGTCAATGATTCTAGTTTCATGCTATCAGCCAAAGAATATTAAGTAGAAGCTCCTGCCTCACCTGTCTAGTCCTGTCTGGCTGCCGTTTTCTGAGGATGCACCTTTCATAGCAAGGTCTCAGCATCAGACTAATTATTATGTTACTGTTAAGTATTAGAGTGTTTTATACCCCATTCCATTTAGAAAACTGCAACATGACAAAAATGGACATAAGCTATATACGGTGAGATGATCTATCTATTTTATCTAGATTGAGAAGCAAGTCAACATCTCCGTACTAAGGCAAAGCAGACAGAATATTCCTAATAATCAGCATCGGTGTGTGCTTTGTTCCCTGGATAATATCTGGCCTTTTTGTGTATGTCTGACAGAGCTGGTATAAACCTAGCAAGGTTATACTGACAGTTTTACATCTCATTGCATTAAAAGATGTTTCCTCAGGAGTCCGATCATACAACCTCAAACATTTCATTATTGGTCAGTCTGGTTTTCCTGCCCACTTTAAATGGCAGAGGTGAGTGTCTAAATCTCAGCAGTCAAGCTAATCAATAAGGGCAGTCACTTGTATTTCTCTATTGTTCAGCAATAAGGTAGATAGAGTGGATACATCTTGCCCAGGGGAAAACTCTGATCAACTTCATCCATGTAGAAAACCCAGTCTAGGTATGCTTAATGCAAGGTATAATTGTCGTTCCCCGTGATTAAAATGCATATGTAGAGCACTGGTGCAGTTGATTAGTAAGGCGTTATTGCACGCTGCCATTCTTGACAAATGCTGTTTACTGTAAGATAAACAGAAGGAATTTGTGAACACAAATGATGATCTTAAGCAAGTCTAACATGTTTATTGACAGATGTTTCATTTTTGCTGTATTATAACTGAAAATCAATAAATGTGTTGCTACTGTTTTTGACAAACAAGAAAAGAAATGAAATATAGTTATGATAATATTAATATTATATGATTTTTGTTGATAAAGTTAATTGGCCATGTTATACACGAAGCACACGAAACTCTTAACCTAGTAAAACCCTATAGCTCACAGAAGAAAACAAAGGAAAAATAGAAGCATTAACACATTAGTTTTTCATTTTTCCAAATTACAGGGCTAGCTCTTAAGGGTATAGTATAAATATTAATGGAGCACAGGAGATAGGTGACGAGAAGCTGAAATTTAAAGTCTTTGCTTGAACACACACACACACACACACGTACATTAAGGCGATTCCTAACACTGGCTGGTTAAGGGCCTGTGCTGGCTAACCACCTGGATAACATGCTAATATATTGGCTTCAGGATACCGAAAGGAATTAGGCAGCAGCCGCCTGATGCTCTCCTTTGTTTAGAAAAAGGAAAAGAAAAGAAGGGGGGGGGGGGTACAATAAGAAAATCCTCCGTCATTTAGTACAAGTCATTTTACATGCTGGGATAATGAAGTATAAAAATGCCTTCAAAGAACTGATTTCCGAATTTTAACTCGCTACCAGCCAAGCTCTTTGTAAGGCCCCGCAGAACATGCATTCCCCGCTCCACTCAAACAAAAGAGCTGCAAATTCATCAAACTATTTAATTATGCCTCTTTATTTTTCTCCATTAGCAAGTCCTGCCAGCACAAAGTAAATAAAGCCACCACGGTCTCTCCCCAGCAGACACATTGACTGGTTTTATTCTTTATTCAGTTTACAATATAAAGGGTTCATTTTGCCACCCCCCTTCCCCCGTCTCCTTCCATCTTGGCCAGTTTCCTAGAACAAGCATCACAAATTGAAGAACTCAACTGCACACACATGGGCTTAGACATTAGGCAGCAGCGCGACTGCTCTGCATTGCAAGCACATCACCCAGACAGCTCTCACGGAAGCAGCCACCGGCATCCAAGCAGCACTTTACCGTCTCATGGAAAGAGAGGAGCTTTTTATCCTCTAGTAAATTTGCTTTTTACATCTATTTCTTTTCAGAGGGCCTTGTTATTGAGCTCACTGTCCACAAATTCCATTGATCTCAGGCTGTGACTCAATCCATATGCTTACGCTTTGACACTAGCACAGCAAGCGAGCCATACAAACCCAGTTCAGGCTACAAACTTATTGATTTTATAGATTTCCCCCAAAGTTGTGATAATGATATATCATTGTTAAATTTGGTAGAACAAACTGCTTTCCCAATCTGTCAATGGAAGCATGAAAACCAATTCACAGCCTTGTTTAGAAAGCTTTCTTGTTGCTGGAGACTGAGTGCTGTTACGACAAGCAGATCTTCGATACCCAGCCAGAGGCAGATACTTGACAGCTGACCGCTTTCCCGGCTCCTAGAACTGACCTGACACTTCTTATATGTACAGCTCTACTCAAACATCCTTCACTACATTTTTTTTTTAAATGTATTATGATTTTTTTTACCTTTTTTTTTATTATTGGAACAGAATGTCTTAGCTTCAATTCATATCAATTTGTTTCTAAATCAAGCTTGGGGAATTTTCTGGATGAGATTTCCAGGTGCAATTAAAATATATTTTCAGAATAATAAAGCGATTAGTGGCTTTAACAATCCGCTCTTTTTCTTTTTAATCAGAATTCTTCCAGTTAATTAAACCCTGGGTTCAATCTTTTTAGCAGATAATTATGAGGGTTTTTTTTTTTTTTTTTGGTGGCTGTCGAAGAATTGCCTACCAGTCCTAATGTGGCATTAATGGACGGAGCAGGCTAGTTGTCATAAACAATTACACAGAAATCATTTCTCTTTTCATTAAGCAATCATCTCAGTCCTTCTCAAATACCCTGCAAAGTTCTGCACAATCTCCCTACTGGAGGAAGAGAAGATTTGATTTGTGCACTTTAGAAAGCAGCACTGTGTCTTTGCTCCCCACCATCCTGATACGATGCAGCAGTTTCCTAATTGCACTGGTCCAGTTTCTTCAGGGCTTTCCATCCTCCTCTCTGCATTTGTTCAACTCCTTTGGGAGGAGCAATTTACAGAAAGCATTATTGATTTTTACTGTAATAAGGGCCAAGATGTCCTACAGTCTCTGCACAACTGGTACATCACATCTTGCCTCATATTTATACGTGTACATACTCTGCTACATCGTACAGTCTAGTTCTGCATATGTTCATTTCCTTAATGACGTGCCTTGAGATATTGTGGAGGGCAGAGGTAAACACATCAGACTTTTAAAATATAACTTGAGCTGAACAAAAGATCAAATGGCTTGTGGTAAATGAATTAAACCCTGTATGGCAAATGAATACAGTTACATATTATTAGGGACCATATATACATACTTGGACTTCAATGAATGAGACTCACAGGTAAATCAAAGACAGACAGATACCTTCGGATGTGGATTAATAGGAATTTGATTGGACAAACTGGCTGAAACTTTTATTTGCACACATCCAATACACAATACAAATAAACACAGACACATTTCTGGAATAGTATGTTTTGTTGTCACTTTCAAGAGATGTTCAGGGCAACTTTGGTAAATATTAAATCTCTTGGTAATATAACTTCCCAGGTGTAATATGCATGGCTGTGGCCGCACTGCACAAGATGTAGCACAATGACCCCAATTAGAAACTGGTGAATATTCAAATTCTTCCAAAGAGAGCTATGGGTGACCAGAGATTGGCCAAGTGATCTCATTCAGCTCCTGATTTAAGCGAGATGAAGGCAGGTTAGTTGTCTAGTCAGGAAACAAAAATCCTTTGCTCAGGTAATTGCTTGGTCTCTACCATTTTTGGACCTCATGGCACTACCTGTACAGGTGAAGTGAGGTAGGTTTCCACATTCCATGCATGTTGTGTCACTCTGTTGAAGTCAGCAACTTAGTGTCCAGAGTGTCAAGAAAAGCTGGAACGTCCAATTAACCCTTCACTTTAACAATGTCCCTCCTCTTCCCTAGAAAAGGCACGTAACATGTTTAAGGTAGAGACATTATATTGTGGTGGCATGGGAGACGTCATGAAAGAAGGTTAACGTGTTAGACTCAAAATCAAAGTGAAGTTTACTTCGCAAAACTGACAGAATTATCCCATTTGCAAACACTGAAACAGAACATCAGTAGTTGAGTGTCCAGCAGGTCCAAGTGCTCTTGGATGGAGATACTGTATACACTTCCTATTTTACTGTAGCAGCTCCCAAATCCCCAATACAGATCTGTTCGGGTGCAGTTTGAAGACGAAAGGAAACCTGCTTTTTTCTTACATAGAAAAGCAGGTAATATAAAAGACACATAATAGTAAAGAATGCATTAAAGAGGAACTGTCACTTCCAGAGCAGTAATAGTTCCTTGTGTCTTCACCCCAGTAAATGCTATTGTGCGCTCAGGCATAAAATGGAGAAATTATGTATGCACAATCAGCATTTTCCCAGCTTTGCCGTATGTGTGCATGTACCATGTGAAGAGCACTGTAGGGTTAACTTATTTACATACTTTGCCTGGGGTTGCTTGGCAAATGTTCTAAATATAATATATCTCTATGAAGAATTAAAATAAAAAGTAGGGGGCGGGGCCGGGCGGCCATGCCAGCAGGCTGCAAGTCACTGCAGCTCCTGGGGAACTTGACTAATATTGGGTAAAAACCCATCATAATCAGCTTGGAACCCCCTGGAGGGGCAAGATACCTGACCCTGGAGTGTCCCGGTGTAGCTGGAACACCTGATATCGGGTGGACCGGGTCCTGGAGAGATGCTCCGAGGCTGGAGAGACTGAGGCCTACCCGGGAGGAGAGTGGGGCGGACGGCCGCTGCCTCGCCTTCCGCCCCGGCAACTACTGAAAACCACGACTTAACCGGGGTCCCCGGCCCCGCTTACCCCCCCTTATTATCCCGGCCCCCACCGGGCAGGCAACATCTTGGCGGTGCTCCCAGGCGACTCACCGCCGACAGACACCATGCGGCCCTTACAACATGGCCGACAGCAATGCACCTAACCTGTAAACCGCTGAAGAAGGCGCACTTTAAGGGAGCTTTTGTAACACAAGGCCAGAGCTGTAGCCTCCCAAAGCATTTAAATGTAACCACGATGGGGCAGCGACGGAGACCAGCGGTTCTGCTTGCTACTCGGGCCGTGAGCAGACCTACTCACCAGCGGAGGACCCAGCACCTACTTACACTGAGCATGCCTCACCGGAGCTCCTTACAATCCAAACCGCGAACCAACATTCTAGCAGTGCCCGGAAAGGTCGCCCATGAATGCCCCACTACATAGTCGCCCACACCTGGTTACTGCGACCCGCAAAGCAGCATGCCCGCACTCACTACCGCAGACATGTTGATCTGCAGTGGGCTCCAGAGACGTAATGCACTCAGAGGTGCCCCATGAGGACTCTCTGTGTGCTGGAGAAGAGGACACTGACCAACACCATTCGTGCTGCCACAGTGATGGGTACCCCAGCTCCTTATGGCAGACGGCAATTACAGCGGGAGCTGCTGGACATGTTGCTGACAGCCGTCATAACAGAAACCCAGGCTGTGGGTACCATTAAACGGACATGCCTGCTACTGGTACTATAACTGAGGCTACAGTATATAAAGGTCTTAACGCCCTGATCAGTGCAGATAATAACCTAATATGCCATAATCTGCCTGGTGGCATAACATTTACTTGAGTAAGCGTCTGTAGACAAGCTGTTTTATTTTTCTGAGTATATGTCTAAACGTCGTGTATCGTATTCACTTGTTTAATTAACCTTATATTATATATATCCTGCCTGCATAACTCATCTAGCTATATAACTAAATAATGTTGTACATCATCTTGTTAGAACGCGACCTTAACATAAAAACGTGCAACTACAAACGTAAAAAATAGTGCACTGCTTAACTGCCATGAATGTAAAACCAATGTGATATGTTTATGCTTACGAACACTATTGTGGCAGAGTAAGCGGTTATGTCTATGCATGCACTCAAAAATAAAGAATTAAAAAAAAAAAAAGTAACCACTAATTTTTAGTTAGATATTTGGCTATGCTAAAATGTGGGAAGTGGCAGTTGTTTTTTAAAAGAAAGAATTATCTTGATAACACCATTTCCCCATAATAAATGATTCCCTGTTATGTATCTCTTTTGTGTTTTTCTTATACGTTTGGTGAGAGTGAGAAGGTGCCGGCGCAGGACTTTAGTGCTGAGTGCTGAGTTTGTGCCTTTGGTCTCGGGATCCTGCAAATCAAATCACTGCTTGGAAACCCATAAAAGGATCTGTTCGTGCTATCTATGATGGGTCCCGGGAGGGATGAACGATTTCATAAGGTATTCCATGACTGACAATACCAGAACTCTATAGCAATGTTTATACCATGATACATGTACATAACATGGTCAATGAGTAAGAAGAAGGTGGTCCAGAAAAGTAAATGGAAAGGAACAACAGAGAATTGTTGTTTCTTTAAATAAGATTAATTTTGCAACATTACATTTTGTATAAGTACATATGAAAACATATGTCAACAGAGAGAGAGAGACAGGTGTATAAATGCATTAAAGGAACACTATAGGTTCAGGAGCACAAACATGTATTCCTGACCCTATAGTATTTAACCCACCATGGCTTGCACCCCGTTAGCTCCACTTTAAAAGTTTAAAACTCACCTTATTTCCAGCGTCATCAAAATGGCAGATTTTTAGCCAATTCAATGCTTTCTCTATTATTTCCCGTAGCATTGGATTGGCTAAAAATCGGCACGGGGGTGGGGCCAAATGTCATTTTGGCCAATCAGGACCTCCTCATAGAGATGCATTGAATCAATGCATCTCTATGAGGAAAATGCATTGTCTCCATGCAGAGTGTGGGGCCACTAAACGTCAGGGCTGCTTTTTCGGCAGCACTGACCCAGGAAGCACCTCCAGTGGCCATCTAAGGAGTGGCCACTTGGAGGTGTCCCTAGAGGCAATTTAAGCACTGCCTTTTCTTGGAAAAGGCAGTGTTCGAATGAAAAAAGCCTGAAGGGAACTATTATACTCACCAGAACAGCTACATACAAGCTGTAGTTGTTCTGGTGACTACAGTGTCCATTTAAGCATATTTACACAGATTTTTTTTTTTTTTTTATTCTGAGTTGGGTAGATGGTCAAACCCAAAAGGTATGGAGCCAATATAATCCACAGTGAATTAAGAATACTTAGTAGGGTGCTTTCATGTGTAACATGCAGTAGTTGGTTTGGCTGCTTAGATACAGGAGACTAAATCAAGGCACCCCAGCATATCAGGATAAGAAGCTCCTAGTGGTGGAGGAGAGAGCTATCCACCGCTGCTTGCCTTTGTAAATGCATCATCTTTAGAAACCTTTACACTGGGTATTTTTCATTTATTCAATTTAATTTGCAAATATGTAATGCATTATATACATAATGCATTATAAACTGGAGTTACATCCAACCATTGATTTCCATCATAGGAGAATAGTAATGCTCAACCACCCTACTTACTGGCCATAACAGTTCAGAGAAGCTCTACGGGTCTTGACACAAAATGTGTCAGACTTTGTTTCCCTCCGCCCATACCCCCTCGTGTTGATGGAATTATGATTTTAACAAAGAGATAATAAAGGCTATTTTTTTTTTTTTTTTATTCTTTATTTGTGGTCACTCAGCATGTTATAAAAGAATACATGAAGTGGGCTGTTGCCCTTAGAGGTCGCAATCAGTGGTGCATAATGCATACATAGTTAGCAGTGTGTTCATATCAGCATGCAGTGACTTTTTTTTTTTTTGAGAAAGTTATTCAACAGTTATAATAAAATACAGTAATCCCCTCTGGGCACATTAGTAGGTACATTCTGCAACAGTATGTCTTGCATAAGCTTGAGTGCTCCAGGGGGTAGCCCTCTCTTGGGGTTCCTATACGTAAGTTAATTTGGCTCTCTTGTGGGAGGTGAGGGGGGGTTAAAATGGAGCAATTTCTGGCATTAGCCTCTTTTACCCGTGGTGGCGCGCCTTTTGGGGGCTATTCTTTTTTTTTTTTTTACTTTTTCAGTGTTTCTGGCAGTTCACTTGTATCACTAGATATTTTGTTCATGTTAAAGACAATAACATTACAGAGTTTATGTACAGAAAAGAGCAGTAACTAACCAAATAAAACACGTGTTCAGCTCATTTGTTGTTTTTGTTATCTCTCCACAAGGAGTTGGTGCAAAGAACAGGCTCATCTATGTCAGATTATTTGTTTCTTTATTGTATTCAGATCCTTCCACTGTCACACATTCACGCACACTGTAGCCAGTGTAGGGAATGGAGCAGTCCCATCTGCTAAGTGCCTAAAACATGCTTCAGTTGAGACCCAGAGTTTTATGGCTACAACTGGGAATCTGTGGCCATTTCACTAGGTGAAATATGATTAAAAGAGAAAAAGCAGCTGTGTATAAAATCCCTGACTGCTGCAGAATTTATGGAGAACATTACAAAGGAGAGGATGTTTTAATTGAGGGTGTTTTTATAGAACTTCTGGTTAAAGTTTCATGAGGTCCGTATGCTGAAACCTCCCTTTTTTCAATGTGTCAGTCTCATTTGAAACATCTTGCTGAGCATTTAGAGATTCCTTTGATCCTTGCACAACTACACTTGCACAATCCAGGTGTCTTCACTGGGGGTGTGATTCTTCTAATTCCACTTTTTATTTCCTTATTTCTCTTTATTGCCATGCTATATTTCCTTTTCACAAGAGGGCTATGAAAGTAGTGACCGAGGAGACAAGATGAGGAAACCCACCAGAGGAAGGTGCATGCTCAATGCAGAACATAGAAGTATAGTATTTGCCCTGAGGTTAGACATCCAGTGTCCCAGAGCAGGACACACTGACCACAGAGAAATCACTGCAATAATGTGACTGTGATGGCCCCTACATTGATGGTTCTCACTATAGCAACATGCTATACACCCCTGATGGTCACCCAGTAAAATAGCATACTAGAGATTTTTGCCAGAGGCTCAAGGAAGCAAGGTGAATGGTTAGAGTTAGGACCCACCTAGGGGGGTCTGCCTTGATGTTGGCAGGTGGGCTCATCCTCTCATGGCCATTGGAGGTAACTAAAAGACCTCCATTTGTTTAAGAATACATAGGGATAAAGGAGAAAGCACAGATTATGCACAGCCGCATCTCATTTTCCTCTGTGTCTATGTATAAATACACATATAACTGTAATTAACAAGATCACATGATTACAGGGTACTTTGCCTAAATAGTTGATAAAGATTCAATAAGTAATACAGTAAGTGATACAGTATATGTAACAGTGCACAATGATAAACAAAATACAGAAATAAAACAAAGTATAGTAGTTTCAGTAGAAGTATAGTACAATACACCTTTGGTAATCATGTGAGGTCCTTGCCAAGTCATCTTGGGCAGCAACGGGTAGTTCTGCCAGCTTCACAGCAGTCTCCTCCATAAAATGTTGATCATTTTTTCCAGTTTGCAGGGTGTTGACATGGCTACTCTGTTATTATAATCTCCTTTTCGTCCAGTCCACCCAATCCTTGGCTGGTGTCCCACAATAGTGGGGGGCCTACAAACGCACCTTTTGCCTAGATTCTTCATTTCTAACGTCCAGATATGTATAAACTGGAAGGCGTTCATTAAGCTATAAACAGATCACAGCATCGACATATAGAACAGAGCTCATCCATTGGAATGTCCTCTTATTTTATTCCCATTAGCGTCAGTATTATACCAAAAGGTTACCTATTCAAGACATTATGTTCTCCCTTCTTCATTAGGGTTCCTACATCTACAGCTGGTTACCAGATTATGCAGAACACAAACTTTTACTGTATGGAAAAAAAGAAGTGAAATTGAAATGCTGTTGTTTTATTG
This sequence comes from Pelobates fuscus, assembly GCF_036172605.1. Classification (NCBI taxonomy): domain Eukaryota; kingdom Metazoa; phylum Chordata; class Amphibia; order Anura; family Pelobatidae; genus Pelobates; species Pelobates fuscus. The sequence goes on along the minus strand of NC_086328.1, from coordinate 6,139,179 downwards.
CTGAATCAAAAGGAAAAATATAAAACATCAAAGAAAATGTTTAAAATATATCAAACACAATTTGTAAAATAATATAGCGGAAGAGGAGAAACATTTCTGGCTGGCAACGCTGTGCACATGTGGAGAATGCATTTATTAATCGTCCAACACACTCTCCAGAGATTCTCTTGCAAATGCAGCAAGGGGACAGACTTATTGGCAACAACTGCTTAAAGCAGGGAAGGCAAGACCGAGCAAGGAGAGAGCGCAAGGCTAGTAAAGTGGCTGAAATACCCAGATAATGTGTTACAAGGTTTGATTACAGGAGGTGACTTGTGTGGACCCCTTCAACTGACAACATAGAGCAACCATTTTTGAGCGCAGTTACTTGCATTTAATTCCTCTCTGGCTCGTTGTAGTCACGTAGCAGACTTTCAGAAGTCAGCAGTACAGGATCCCGGTGTAGAACACCGAACGGTGTGTTTGCCGTCTGTAGGCCTCAGAAAATAACAACAAATGACGAAAAACTGCCATGGTTATTTAGTATGGAATTTAAACCATCAGGCAGAGCTGAATAATATCAACGCTTATAATACATTAGAACCATTACTTCTCTAGAAATTACACAGATTCACAAAACACTGAAAACTTTCTGACAGTTGTGTTAACCTTTTTATCTGATGTATTTTTTTTATTTTATATGTAGATTAACAATACAGGAATTGACATGACAATTCAGTTCAGTTGTGGTACAGTCAGGGGCACACACGGCACTGGAGGAAGAGAAATAGAAACTATGCAAATGTGTAGTTTTGTTGCTTTTAATTGTATTTATCAGACCTCACAAATCATTTTGGTAAAGGACATGTTTCATAATTTTGTGTTATAAAAGGTGTCATGTAATGTATCCTTATTTTTGTGATATTTTTAATACATATATATATATAATGTAACATCTCCTAACTTAGCTTTGCTGAATGTGGGTGGCTAGAAGGCAATGCACAGTATGAATTGTTAAAATGTGTGAATGTGAATGAACATTGCACCCTAACCACTATGTCCTGGCTAATCCATGGCAGTATCACAATTAGGTCAGGATATGAAAGCTATGAATACCCTCCCTACCAGCTAGGATCTCCAATGTGCTCCTTCTTTTTTTACCGTTTTATTTTATGCTCACCATGCCACTGCTTGAAAAGGCCTCTCTCTTCTTGGAGACCCAGTACATGCAGCCCTGTTAAAGGTGACTCCGAGGGTGTACCCCTAGTCTGACCTAGACTCTCTCCTGAATGGTTTACGGAGTGCACAAGGAAGCCTCTACATTAAGCATAAGCAGATTAGGTTTTTCAGATTTTAAAAATCCCCATTTGCTGGTGGAATACAAGCCTACAGTTTGTATTTATTCTCAGTTTATTTTGACCTATTTTGTGTAAGTGTAGCAATAGCATATATTACAGGCTAATATCAGTACATCCGTTATATCAGTTACTCCTGTTACTTAGTATGGGGTTTCCTTATTACAAATGGGTCACATTTATGTGCTGGCAGGAATCCTCCGATCGAGCCGCATGTGGCTCGAACACTCCTGGCTCCTGGAGGGCCACGTGCGCCAAACAGTTTGATTGGCTGTGTGGCCCGTACAGTATTGGGAACGCTGCTCCCATCGCAAGCACATTTTTAAAGGTGAAATGGGAGCCTAACCTTATGGTCAGCTCCCATTGGCCCATGTCATTCTGGCGCCCCCATTTACACACGTTTTGGGGCGCTGGCATGTTGTGGACCAATCAAACTAACATTAAAAGTATTTAAACTTACCTGGCCCTAGATTATGTGCCCTATTGTGCTTTCTGTTTCCAGTACCCTTTAGTGCATTCCTTGTGATTAGTATTGTATTCTGGTAGTGATCTTGGCTTTGCTTCCCATTTCTCTTTAACTCTGGCCTGTCTTGTTTGCCCTTCTGATTATTAACGTGTACCTGACTCTGGCTAGCTCTCGTTTTCGTTGTCTCTCCGTTACCCTGACCTCGGCTTGTATTTTAACTACACTTTACTCTGTCTAACGTTAAGTAAGGCCACTCTAAGGCCTGGTAAGACATTTGTATTTCATTAGTCCGTTCCTTGCTATCCTAAACTCTCCGTGTTAGGGTTATACTCTGTGACATTTTAGAAGTTTTATTGGTGAATTTAAAAAAAAATAAAAAATTATTTTTTGTGTTTTATTAGCAATTTTTCACATAAAAATACATCTGCTTCGTGGCAATAGAATAACATGGTTTTAGTTACATCGACATCAACAAGCATGGGTCATAAACATCTGCCTATTGTCCTGAGCCTGTTGGGATATTTATATTTATATAGAGGTTCTAGTGTATCTGCGCGACATCTGTATTAGGTGTTGGTTAGTGCGGTTGCGGTGGTATTTGCAACAAACAGTAGTGTACCAGTCAGTTAGGTATGTGTGGGACTATTAAATGCGTCAGAGAGTTCTGTCAAAATTAAAGTAAGTCAAGCAAACCAGTTATTACAAATTAACTCAAAATAGGTGAACAGGCTTAGTTAGCTAGGTTATGTATGAGTAGTGGTTCTCTCTCCCACTCTTTTCAGTGTTGTTAGATCTCTTGGCTCCCTGAACTTAATGCCGGTAATTACAGCTTCCGTAGAAAGGGCGTCGGGTCATCTGATGACATCAGAGTGATAGTCTCGACTCGGCACAGGACTATAAGAGATCTGTCTTCTCCCCAGCGATAATGGATCGCTGCTTAACTGAGCATTTTGGCTGTTGGAGCTAGCTGCCTCTTCACTGTAAACAGTAAGTCTCCATATATTGACACAGAGCTGCCTTCAAATCAAACGGTGCCCAATTCTGTAGACTTGGACATGATGGCCGATCGAACCGCAATGACTCTGGTTACTGCAATTGTGTCTCTAGATGCTCCTTCTGGAGCGGCCGCTGCTTTGCGAACTCGGAACGTTGCTAGTATCATTCCTATTGCATCTTTTCCTGTTAGGCCCATTGAGGCCACCAATCATTGGATGAAAGGCAATAATTCTTCTCCGCCGATAGTTTCTGGCACTCCCCTCACCCGAATGTTCGTCTTCTGTGTCGGGATTCTAGGGTGATTACAGAGTGGGAGAGTTTCTGCACTTGCTGGGCCATGTCATCCACCTGGTTTTGGGTGGTGTGTAATTGCCCCCCTTTCTGGTTTGGTCTTTGGTTTCCACCTCTTTGATTTTCTGGCGGAGCTCCCCTATCTCTGATTGTGCCTCTTTGAGGTCCGCCTTCCAGACCTAGCGGATGTCTTGGAGGAGGTGTTTTATATCACCTTTGGTGACCGGTGATGAATCTGCATCAGAATCCGTATCCGAGTCAAGCTCACTCGGTTCTAGCGAGGTACGCATGTCCCCTTCCACTTGGGATGCCTCCAAAGGGCTCTTCTTCACTGTGAGCTGCGGGCACCATTTTATATGAGGCTGCAGCCGCAGGCCTCTCGAAAGATAGCCTGATGTCCGGCAATCTTGGGGTCTATGGAGGACAAAACTTCTTATTTTTACGCCCCATGTTCATCTCTGTTGGGAGGTCAGGAAGATTTAGTCCCGTTGGAGCTAGAAAATGGTAATTTTGCAGATGTTTGCTAGGTTGGCTTGGAGCTCTGCATGTAAGCATCTATTCTCTCTCGCTGCTAGCTGCATCTACGTAAGTTTTATACACCTTGTGTTGCCGCTCTAGAAAAGAGTGTTGTTGATGGCTGTACTTACTATATGGAGTCTGCCTGCACGCTACAGTCCAGTAAATCTCCAGACAAATGATACTTAGTCCACTCTGGCCCTAGTTTATAACAAAGTATGTGGCAGTGATTTCCACCACCCATGTATTTTAGCACACAAACAGGCCTTCCTTCTGAGAATGGAAGATATGCTTGGGTCTTTACGTGCCTTCATATTGGCACTTGTTCTTAGCAGTATATCTGGCTATTCTACTGAAAAGTGTGTGTCTTTCAGCACATTAACATTACCTCCTTCAGAGAGTGAATATCATATCATTTTTTTTCTGGACACTCCTATCCATTATAATCTACAGACGCCTAGTGGTAAGCCCACTTCAGCCTTGGTATGTAATAATTCTACCAGTAATGCTTGTTTTAAGTATTGCCGCACTATTTCGGAATTTACTAATGGCATTATCCTGCTGAGTGATCCTATCTCATGGCACGTATCATACAAATGTCTCTATTCCAGGTAAAGGAGATCCACCGTCAATATATTGGATATTATGTCCAGAAAAGTTTTCGACTTAGATTCCTGATATGTACAGTAACTGATCAGACGGTGTTTCTGTTGTCTATGCACATGTTATTGAATTGCCTATTTTCAACACATTTTTGCACAACATATTTAATGTATTGTGTTTTACCACTGTTACACTTACTAGTAACTGTATCTTATCTTAGTAGACACTGTCTAGTATAAATAGTATCCTGATATTTGTGATACTTGGATTTCTTGAGGTTATTGTTTGTAATAATTAAATCTATATCTCACACCATTGCATTTCCCCACCGTTTTAATGATCGCCTCATTATTTTAAAATGTCACTATCTCTATCGTCCTACCTCTCACCATACTATATTACTGTAATATTACTCTATAAGTCAGTATCTCAGACCCTAGCAAAAAAAAAGCACAGATAAATGAGAATGTCAAAGTGCAAACAGTGCAGGCAAGCCACTGAAAAATGGGAAACACTCCCTGAATCCCTCTAATAAAACCAAGTGTAAATAAACTGTATAGCACACAGGTGAAAATACAGTGCAGGGCGCCACAGTCACAAGATGTGTAGTGGTTATAGTTACCAACAATGTTGAGTTGAGGGACAGAGTCACATATAAAAGATAAACAAAAAAATCCTAGACCCTAGGCCCATTTTCACCTAGCCTCTTCACTCCCTGTTGGTTTGTGCCACAGCTCTACTACCATTTTACATGTACTACTGCTACTGAACTTAAACCACAGGTTGCATTTTCAAGGATGCCAATATCTTCTTTGGGTTGCAGTGGTTCCCATTCCGCTAATCATGGCCCACCAACAATCCAGGATTGATATATGTCCCTGTTTTATTCTAATGGAGATACTGACAAAACCTGGACTGTTGGTGGGTCTGAAGGACTGGTATAGGATGCACTGGGCTAGAGCATTACTTTTCCTGTTGTCCTTGCCTGAATTTAATACTTAATTAATTAAAAAATACTTAATGTGTTATCGCAAACTAAGTTATAACAGTTTTATTTTTTTCATTTGGGGTCCGTTTTTCTTTTCTAATGCTTCTCCCATTCCTTCTATTGATCCCCATTTTGGATACCTTCCGCAGCTGCCTGCGACTGGATGGAGGTTTTCCTGGCAATAACTTGACATTTTTCTTACAGTGAGTGCTATGGTGAGATTAATCTCTTAACCTGGTTATCTTGTTCAGATTATCTTTACGGTCTATAATTGAGGGTATAATTATGGTTTTACCCAGGAGTATTTCTGGCATAATATGTCTGACAGTGTGTTGGATTCCTGGGTGTTGTGGAGTTCCACCTTCCAAGATGCTTTGACATTCTAAAAGCTGGTGACAATGTTATGGTTCTTCAGCATCTAGGGTCCTGCTGTTTACACAACCCTGGTCTAGACATTATTTGAAAGTACTGGATAGTTGTAACAAGGATTTTGTTCTCTATTCACCTATCTCACGATGTGTATACTCTGTGAGAAGTCTATTATACATTTAGGGAACAGAGTTTGGCTTTCCTTTCTGATTCTGCAGACATTTGTGGTTGCTTGTTTTATTTCCTTTCCATCAGATGTTTAGCATGTATTACCCTATTGTGATGCTGCCATGGATTAGTCAAGAATTAGAAAAATGTAACCTTAAATGTAGCCATACTTACCATAATTTATTTTCATATATTCATCGCAGCATGGCATCCCTCCTGTATTTCATTTTTTTTTGGAGGGTGGAACTAGACTGGAGATCCTATCTAAGGCGGAGCTAACCCTATTGTGATGATGCAATGGATATATCCAGGAAAATAATATTCCGTTAAAGGACCACTATAGTGCCAGGAAAACATACTCGTTTTCCTGGCACTATAGTGCCCTGAGGGTGCCCCCACCCTCAGGGTCCCCCTCCCGCCCGGCTCTGGAAAGGGGAAAAGGGGTAAAACTTACCTTTTTCCAGCGCTGGGCGGGGAGATCTCTGGCTCCGATCCTCCTCCGTTCCGCCCCGTCGGCTGAATGCCCACGCGCGGCAAGAGCTGCGCGCGCATTCAGCCGGTCGCATAGGAAAGCATTTACAATGCTTTCCTATGGACGCTTGCGTGCGCTCACTGTGATTTTCACAGTGAGAATCACGCAAGCACCTCTAGCGGCTGTCAATGAGACAGCCACTAGAGGATTTGGGGGAAGGCTTAACCCATTAATAAACATAGTTTCTCTGAAACTGCTATGTTTATAAAAAAATGGGTTAACACTAGCTGGACCTGGCACTCAGACCACTTCATTAAGCTGAAGTGGTCTGGGTGCCTAGAGTGGTCCTTTAAGTACGCCAAAATTTTACTAATCCACATGTTAACTCCTCATGTGCAGTCGATTGCCAAATCCTGCCGCTTCCATCTCAAAAACATAACTCGCATTCGACCCTATTTAACACCAGACGCAGCTAAGTCCATGCCGTTTTTCTTTCTCACCTTGACAACTGCAATCTCAGTGGTCTTACATGTTCCCAGATTGCACCGCTGCAATTTATAATGAATGCGGCAGCGAGGCTCATTTTCCTGTCCGCCCGCCACTCTTACGCCTCCCCCCTCTGTCAGTCCCTACATTGGCTTTCAGTTAGATACAGGGCTCAATTAAGATTTTGGTGCTTGCTTACAAGTCCCTACACAATGTTGCTCCATCCTCCCTAACACACATGCATGTGCCTGCGCTCTGCCGAAGACCTACGTCTATCCTCTGTCCGTACTCCCATATCTGATGCTCGCCTCCAAGACTTCTCCAGGGCTGCACCTGTTCTGTGGAACTCCCTTCCCTTCTCTGTCAGACTTTCACCCAGTCTCCACTCCTTCAAAAAGTCATTGAAAACACACTTCTTCAGGAAAGCATATCATTTAAACTGTTAGTGGGTTTTAATCCCCCCCCCCTCCCCATAACCATATGACTCCTCTCCAGCAACTGTCAAAAATAACCTAAGTTACCAGTGAATATTTTTCTAGAAACCTATTTCATTACCCCTACTTATACCCTTTGTGTCACTATACTCCACTCCCTCTAGCATGTAAGCTCCTTGAGCAGGGCCCTCAACCCTCTGTCCCTGTGCATCTATTTGTCTGGTTACAATCATGTGTCTGTTAGTCCACCCATTGTACAGCACTACGGAATTTGCTGGTGCTATATAAATAATAAAATAATAATAATTATAAAGTGCTTTTGTGGGTAAAAAAATTTTTTCTCATTTTATTTGAATTCATTTTAGGTGACCAAGACACCTAATTAGTGAGAAACTATAACGTTATGGACATGATTGTATTCCTAATATGTTCCTTTATGCATGAGTTGTTCACTCCCTGCACCCATTCCAAAAATGGTGTAATCTACCAATGACCAGTACCAGTAGGCTTTTTAAATTAAATTTCAAAATGCAGGAGGACCACATTCCCCACATATCTCTCACAGGGCATGATGTAATCACATTGCATGTAAGTCAGTGGCCAGAACTCCCCATTTAGCAAATGACCTACTTAATATTAACTAGAAGGAGATTCTGGACAATAGATAGACGTTTCTGAAACTGATAAACTGGTTTGTGTTACATGAAGAATCAGCCTATTGATGTCAAAATATTATATAAAAGAAACAAAAGGAGAAAAATAAATCAGTATTTGTATTACTGTATTTTCTTAATAATTATCTTTTTACACAATAATTCTATTTTTTTTTACACTAACATGTTCACTTCTTAAACAGGCGATCTAGCGATATACTGACAGTTTTTTAGGCCTACAATTTTAATTAACTGTCCAGCCTAGTTAACTAGTACCTTTTTGTGTGATATATGTAAGAAGTAGAAGAAGGGATGACTGTGAAACTCTCAGCCTTTAATTGTTAAAAGTACACTGCATGGCTGACAGCGATATTTTATACACATACATGCTGACACAATATGTATATCTCCATCTGTTCGTGCAGTGAAATAGCAAGTCAATGTGCAAATGATCAACATTTACAAAGCGTGACAACAGCTTTCTGATCTGCTTCGGTATTAATACACAAACAAAGTGTGGGTTTGTTTAAATTAGAGTAATACGGTGCTCTGCACCCAAAATTATAAACAGACGGACTTTAAAGAAGGAAGGAAAAAAAAAATCTTCACAAAATGAGAAAACAGTATCAGATTTTCAAAGAGCAGTAATATAAATTACATAAATATATATATAAAAAAAAATTAAAAATAAATTCTACAAAAAGCTAATAGAATTTCACCATCTGGCAAGGTGTGAAGGAAAAGCTGATTAAATTGTTTTCTGGTTTCTTGTTGGTCAAGAGTGGTTCAGTTAGGGAGTAAGCGGCAGGAGCTTTGAGAAACACATTAAACCTGACAAAACAGATGGCCAATCAGATTTACTGCACACGTTCCCATTACAATAAATATGTATGTGTTTTTAATTTTATTTTAAAGCTTGAAAATCCAAGGAAATACAGTTTTAGGTATGTAACAGTTCAGAAAAAAAAACAACACATTTTTGTGGTGTGATTGGTTTTAATTTTTATTTTCAGCACAGGTTATACCTTCAACTAAATGCCTATTGCCACCTTACACAGAATATACAAATCAAGTGTTTTTATTCACCAATAAGTCATTTGGTGAGTTAAAAATAATAACCTTAAACCAAAATATTCAACATTAAAAAAATAAATTAAAGAATTTAAAAATTGCAAGTCTGCCTTCGGCTTACTGAAACTTACTGTTTAATGACTAACCCCCCAAAATATAAATAGCAGCATTTATCTAATGTAAGAATCTCCCTATTCACCTTGCTTTTACAATTCTTAAAAAAAATTTTTAAAAAATGAATACATCCAGGCTGATGTCATTATAATAATTCAGTAGTATCATTATAATTAATGTTATTTGTAATGAAACAGAATCCAAGTACTTTTCTTTTCTTTTTTTTTTTTTTTTAATCTACATTTTATTGAGGCAAACAAGAAGTTTTAAGCAATTCAAATAGGAGTCAGCGTAGAAATACAAAGAAGTAGATAAATGTGACATGCACATGGGCTTGGGCATTAACACAGAACTCTGTTTCCGTGTCCATTTTCGTATGTATTCTATAACTGGGTGAACCAACCTGCTCGTAGCTAATGACAATACATGAAAATGAGCACAAGATAAATGATTTTAATGAAGAAGGATTAACACCTAGTATACGCCTGTTCACCCAGGACCTGCTGTGGTGGCACAGACCCTCAGGTGCCTCCCACCGCTGCCCACCACAGTGATATGAGCATATGATAAACAGCCAGGGACTTGATCGGAAGTACTGTATATGGTGGTACATGTAAAGATGGCAGCATTTCAGTATGAGAAACATTACACACAATTCACAGCCTCAATATGTGGCCACAACACTTGGAAAACATTTACTGAATATCTACTGGCAAATCTCTGATGTTCTGCTGGAAGAAACGGATATGGAACAAATTGCTGCTGTTGAAACATCTCACAAGTACGAAGGAAGAAACTTGCAGAGAGTACTTAGATGATCTATGCAACGATAACCACAAAGAAGGGTTATTATGTGTGGTAGTGATGAAGGCACAGATGTGAAGTGGCATTCACAGCTTTAAGGAGGCTATGCATTGCATCTCAACAATACGTGGTTTATTAAGTCTGACTACTACAACTTTTGAAAACGCCAACTATATTGCTAGTTAGGAAAGAAAACACTGCATTTATAGATATCAACCAAAATGTGTGGATGCCAAATTCTGCATCAGGTATATATAAGAATGTAACAAAATAACCATAAAGTGCATAAATAAAAAATATATATTAATGTATAGATCACATCACACTAAAGTTAAAATGCTTGGCTGTAAGTATTCCAGAACTAATAATCTATACATTTTGAGGTCAATGAGTTAGCACGGAGTATAGATCACAAGTTAAGATATTTAAACTGGGCAACTAAGGAACAGAACAGTTAATACAAAGGTTTTTTTTTTACAAATTTAAATACATGTTTGTACAAAATTTCATGACAGAACTCACAAGAATGATGCATTTATCAAACTCCCGACATGCCAATACAGAAGGTGTCGCCATATACTTACGGTGTGTACATTGTATAGCGTAAACCACAGAAATTGCCAAAGAAAGACAACATAAGAAAAGTGTGACAACTCAATAGCGATGGTGGCAACCTGTCTTTTTACATCAAACTCATTTGAAAGGGGCTTTAATTTTTTTAATGGATTAGAAAGGTTTCTTTGGTAGATTAAACTTGTGAATGTCATTCATATATTGTTTATAAGGTACTCATCTCCTCTTCAAGTAGTTTTTGTTTTTTTCGTTTTGTATACTAGCAAGTACTGAAGAGTTGTCTGCCTGTATCAGAAAGAATAAAGAATAAATGTCCTTAACTGTCACTTTTAATAAGGGGAGTCAACGTGCCTCTATTCAGGTTAAATATTGCCCTGTCACATTTCAATGAAGTCAACAGAATTCTTAAAGAAAAGTCAAAAGCACTGTGTATGCAAAGAAAAGAAGAGGGGGGGGGGGGGGGGGGGAACAGAGGGCTCTGTCAAAGAGTGTCAAAGCTGTCTTTATTCCATGGGAGTGGAGGTGGGACAGAAAGTTCTTTGTAGATTGAGAGGGGGAAATTACTACTCATAATTGCTGCTGGCATAAGAAAATTCCAAGAAAAAAGCAAAAAGAGGATTTTAATGTAATAATAGCCTGCAAACTGTTATTGTGGTGGAGGAGAGAAAAAAACCTTAAAATAGCATGTCTTCTTTAAATAATTTCACTTTTGTGTAAAATAATTGGAACATTGTGTTACAACTGGACACAGACACACTTTATCTACAAGACGCATTATTATGCTCTAGCATACTAGTAGAAGGTCTAAAAGGACTTGAAATTACTGTCCATCCGTTACCTTCCACTATCATACATTATACACAGAGATTACTAATAAAGTCCTGCTGAAAATCTGCTCTTCACATTTTTAGTTTCAATTAGTTTAACATAATGACCTTTGTGTAAAGGAGCCTGGTACTGTACCTTGGCCAATCCACTGTGTCTTGCCAACAAAAAATAATGGACAGCAGTCCTTTGGGTTTATCTTGGCTTCTGTCTTCCACACTAACCCCATCCACAGCAAAGAGCAGTGGCTGACCTATAACATTTTTGTTTGTTTTCTGTAGCGGTAACATGTAAAGAAATAATTGACATTCATTTTATAAATGAACATACTAACAAGAATCAAACAGGAATATTTTGGGAAGGGGCAGAGCCTGACCATCAACTTGGATGGACGTGAGTGGAATGAGCACCTCACAAAATACCACTTGTAATGCTGATTCAAATCCTAAAATGTCTTTGAAACTGGCAAACTGTCACCCTGGACAGGTCAGGCACCTCTCTGTGAGTTTGCAACCACACAAAGGATTTAAGATCTGGCTGTCCAGGTGTTGCAGCTTAATGTGAGCCTGGTCACAAATGTTGATCTCCCTGGCCTTATACTTTCACAGCCCTGCTTTCAATCCCTCTTGATGGGTGGGGAGGCTTTCTGGGCATCTCTTCCTCTGGAAGCCTGCTCTGACAAAAACCTAACCATGGTTCTGCGACAAACCTAAGAAAGCCACCAATCCAGCCAAGTTACAGATGTCAGTGGCAGAGTCTTTGCAGAAGTGGGAAGAAGCCTTACTGACAACATTTGATAATCTTTTAAAGCAATTCTGGCTTTGTCTCAGTAGGAGGAATATGCAACCTACCCATCCTGCTGCCTACACTGTTCTTGATGCTGCCATGGTCCATGCCTCTCTTCCTGGGCTGGGCTTCCTAAAGGACACCATCCACAACCTTGGAAGGCTTTCCATAAAATAGTATTCTCTTTAGACCATGACTTGAGCTCCTGAATTACAAAGGTGAATGGACACTGTGTTAGGCTCCTGTGGTGGCCTGGGGCAGGAAATTGGAAGCCATGAAGCACTCCCATCATTGGATTCGGCCCAATTTCTCCTGCACTCAATGGCATGAACAATGGCAGAGGCTGACTATGCTAGATTATAAGTATGGGATCATCCAGCTTGCTATACATCCTGAGTATCCTTTGTGTTTTAATTTTAATTTCTCATCTTTTGTCGTTCTTTTTTTTTTTTTTTTGGTATTGCTTGTCTTTTACATTTGGTCAGGAAAAACATTATTTAACAAAGATATCTCACCAAATCTAAATAGAAAAAGCCTCACATAATATCAAACGATTGTGTTTTAAATATGATGTATTGTATCCCTCATGAGTCCCAGGACATACAGTCGAATGACAGATGACTTAAACCAAAATATCTTGAAAAAAATAAATAAAAAATAAATGGCAAGAACGTAAAGTTCTGGTCACCATGGACTCTAATCTAGTAAAGAAATATAGATTTGCTGGTTTCATTGAAGATAGTACCGAACTTATCTCCCTGTTTGAGAATACATGAATCAAGGGGCCTTTAAACTGAAAGCAAAGTTTGGTGAACCCCCTTCAAAAACTCCACACCCCACCCTCGGTCCTGTACAAATTACACCCTAACAACTAAAATGTCTTTTAGTACACTCATGGATACATAAATAAAGACATAGATACACAGACATTCACAGGCAAAAATACAGGCATACACAGGCACACACAGACAGATACATGCAGGCATATACAGGCATACACAGACAAACGCACGCACTGACAGGACATACAGGCGCACACTAATACAGAAACATAGAATGTGACGGGAGGTAAGAACCATTCAGCTCATCTAGACTGCCCAATCTAAATACTTTCATTAATCCCTGGCCTTATCTTATATACCTTCACTGTGATAACCTGTACCACTGCAGCTGGAAGGCTATACCATGCGTCCACTACTCTCTCAGTAAAGTAATACTTCCTGATATTATTGTTAAACTTTTGCCCTTCTAATTTAAGACTATGTCCACTTGTTGTGGTAGTTTTTCTTCTTTTAAATATAGTCTCCTCCTTTACTGTGTTGATTCCCTTCATGTATTTATCGTATATAATCGAGTATAAGACGAGTTTTTCAGCACATTTACCATAATACAGACAGGGGGCTGACAGCGAGCGCTTACCTCTCCAGCAGCTCCTGTCAGCTCCCTTCTCCTCTGCGCCGGTCCGTTCAGCACCTCTGTCAGCTCCCAGTGTAAGTCTCGCGAGAGCCGCGGGGTCATAGTGCGGCTCTCGCGAGACTTACACTGTGAGCTGACAGGGGAGCTGACCGGACCGGCGCGGAGGGGAAGGAAGCTGACAGGAGCTGCAGGAGAGGTAAGTGCTCCCTGCCAGCCCCTCTCTTCCCCCCACCGAACTACCAATGCCACTGGACCACCAGGGAGTGAGAGCCCCCCTCCCTGGCCAGCTAGGAAGCAGCGACGAAAAAATGAATATATATAAATAATAATAATAATAATAAAATAATAAAAAAATAATAAAATAAAATAAATAATAAAATAAAAAATAATAATAATAAAAAAATGAATGAAACAAAAAAACAATATTAAAATAATAATTAAAAAATAACCCCCCACCAAGGCTCTGCATCACACTCTGCATCATACACACACACACACTGCACTCATACACACACACACTGCACTCATTCACACACACACTGCATTCTCATACACACACACCGCATTCTCATACACACACTGCATTCATTATATACACACACTGTAAATAAATATTCAATTAATATAATTTTTTTTAGGATCAAATTTTATTTAGAAATTTACCAGTAGCTGCTGCATTTCCCACCCTAGTCATATACTCGAGTCAATACGTTTTCCCAGTTTTTGGGGGTAAAATTAGGGGCCTCGGCTTATATTCGGGTCGGCTTATACTCGAGTATATACGGTAAATGTTTCTATCATATCCCCCTGTCTCGTCTTTCCTCCAAGCTATACATGTTAAGATCCTTTCACCTTTCCTGGTAAGTTTTATCCTGCAATCCATGAACAGTTTAGTAGCCCTTCTCTGAATTATTTCCAAAGTATCAATACCCATTGTTATGCGTGACAGAATCTGATGGAGCTATATAAATAATAAAATAATAATAATAATATCCTTCTGGAGATACGGTCTCCAGTACTGCGTACAATACTCCAAGTGAGGTCTCACCAGTGTTCTGTACAATGGCATGAGCACTTCCCTCTTTCTACTGCTAATACCTCTCCCTATACAACCAAGCATTCTGCTAGCATTTCCTGCTGCTCTATTACATTGTCTGCCTACCTTTAAGTCATCAAAAAATAATCACCCCTAAATCCCTTTCCTCAGATGTTGAGGTTAGGACTCTATCAAATATTCTGTACTCTGCCCTTGGGTTTTTACGTCCAAGATGCATTATCTTGCACTTATCCACATTAAATGTCAGTTGCCACAACTCTGACCATTTTTCTAGTTTACCTAAATCATTTGCCATTTGGTTTATCCGTCCTGGAACATCAACCCTGTTACATATCTTAGTATCATCCGCAAAAAGACACACCTTACCATCAAGACCTTCTGCAATATCACTAATAAAAATATTAAAGAGAATGGGTCCAAGTACAGATCCCTGAGGTACCCCACTGGTGACAAGCCCAAGCTTCTAATATACTCCATTGACTACAACCCTCTGGTGCCTGTCACTCAGCCACTGCCTTACCCATTAAACAATATTGGAATCCAAACTAAAGATTGCAGCTTATTAATAAGCCTTCTATGTGCAACAGTGTCAAAAGCCTTACTGAAATCTAGGTAAGCAATGTCTACTGCACTATCCTGATCTATTATTTTAGTTATCCAATCAAAAAAATGAATAAGATTAGTTTGGCTCCCTGAAGTAAACCCATGTTGTCTCTGATCTTGAAATCCATGTGATTTTAGATGTTCAACAATCCTATCCTTTAACATGGTTTCCATCACTTTCCCAACTACTGAAGTAAGGCTTACTGGCCTATAGTTGGCACGCTTACAGGCACGCACATACAGGCATACACAGGCAAAAACATACAGGATCACACTGACACAGGCACACATAGAAATGTACATATTGACAAACACAATTCCCTATTTAAATATACATGAATGAACAAATAGAATAAAGATCAAACCAGGACGTGCACTGTTTAAAATAGCCAGCTAGGGTAAAGCAAGAGAATTGTATCCAAGCACAGTTCTTGTCTTTCCAAATGTTATCTTGCTAACTGCTGAATGAGCAGATAAGCTGAGAGCAGTGGCTATTCCAGCTCTTGGGCTTCCACTTAGCAAGCATGCATGCATATATATATCATTGCATTGTGAATCATGAACAATTACTCACTAGGCCACATCCAGCACTTATCCTCTAGTCCCCTTTCCGTTACTAGCTATACATTCTTCTACAATGCACTATGTGCAGGAACTGGAAAGGCTGGTAGCAGGAGTCACTTTCACTCACCCAGAGTATCGTTACTTCAGCATGACATCAATGGGTGACATCAGGCTGAGGACACAGGACAAGGCCCTAGTGTGAGCGAGGCCCTAGGCAGTTGCCTAATTGATCTAATGCTGAGGCCAACTGCCAATCAAGATTCAGAATGGAGACCAGGAGGAAGAGCAGCATGAGGGAAAACATAGACAGATTTGGGGCTCCACTGCCATCATCATTCAGGACTGTATCCCAAAGTTGTGCCCCCAAGCGACGAGCCTGCTTAAAGCCAAACAGTCCATGCTAACATTATGTGTAGTTATAATCTAGAAATAAGGTAAGAGGAGAAGCTCCCCTTTCTTGGATTTTTGTAGATCATTAGTGAGCCAGTAACTGGTGTTAAGACCTAAGGAAGGTCTTCCTACTCCATAAATGTGTTTTGCTGTAACTGGCATTGCTTATGGAATAAAGGCCTCAGAATATCTGAACCAGATCTTTCCGCCACAGCTAAGTTTTATCATAAGTTCATCATTCCACCAACCAATGTCTTTTAAACAAACTATCCCATCAACTATACTCATATAAACAACTTCACAAGGATGAAAAGCTGGTTAGATCTGGCAGATATAGAACCCATCTGAGGATACTGAGGTATGTGCAGGTACTACAATCAGTGCATGGACTTACTGACTTAACTACAAACTGTGTGGCAGAAACACTATACATGGGCAATCCATCTCTGATTACCCGAAGCTAGGCTAACAACTGATAACATTCCTTAAAGGACCACTCTAGGCACCCAGACCACTTCAGCTTAATGAAGTGGTCTGGGTGCCAGGTCCAGCTAGGGTTAACCCATTTTTTATAAACATAGCAGTTTCAGAGAAACTGCTATGTTTATAAATGGGTTAAGCCTTCTCCCAAATCCTCTAGTGGCTGTCTCATTGACAGCCGCTAGAGGCGCTTGCGTGATTCTCACTGTGAAAATCACAGTGAGAGCACGCAAGCGTCCATAGGAAAGCATTGTAAATGCTTTCCTATGCGACCGGCTGAATGCGCGCGCAGCTCTTGCCGCGCGTGCGCATTCAGCCGACGGGGCGGAACGGAGGAGGATCGGAGGCAGAGAGCTCCCCGCCCAGCGCTGGAAAAAGGTAAGTTTTACCCCTTTTCCCCTTTCCAGAGCAGGGCGGGAGGGGGACCCTGAGGGTGGGGGCACCCTCAGGGCACTATAGTGCCAGGAAAACGAGTATGTTTTCCTGGCACTATAGTGGTCCTTTAAAAAACAAAAACATAAGACAAACACATCCTAATCATTACCTGCCTTTTCACGTTTTGTTCATTTTTCTATATTATTTTTTTAAATATCATGCAGTGGTTAGTAGAAAATGGTTAACTGGATGAGTATTGGGTTTATTTTATTTGATGTAATATTTTATTCATAAAATCCTTTCATTGTTTCATTGCTGGAAGTGAAGAAGGAATAAGACAAAGAGGCTCCTACTCCTTTCTGCGGAATTTCAGAGCCTGCTCTAAGGATAATTCAAAGAGCGAGAATGTAGCTTTCGGATTTTCTAAGGTATAATAAAGTGTAATTTGTACTAAAGGCATGTTTAACCATCCCGTCTGGAAGTAGAGACAAAAGAATCATACCGAGAACTGTACTAAAGAAAACATTTGTTACATATTCTTTTTATACCATTTAGAGCTCTGTATTACATTTACAGAAATAATTAGTTATTACATATTCACAAGTCTGTGACCTTCTCTTTACCGTCCTATCTAATCAGGAATGTGACTCTATGCATTTCAGGCTTGAAAAGCTGCACCCATGTAAGATAATGCTTCATCAACTAACTAGACATGCTTTTTTATTTTTATTTTATTTTTTTGCTAAACCGCTAGTCATGAACAAATTAAAATATGTCCAAATATCTTCCATTTAGTTTCTCATTGTCTCCTATTGAACCCCAGAGCATTTTTTCAATAATCCATAGCTGTAAGTACATTTAATTACATTTTAAGTAAAATATGACTGATTAAGAATTTGCTTTAATGTATACCTTACAATGATATGATTTTTCCTTTAATATGTGTAGATGCTGGTCTGTCTAGCTAATACATACAGTTATCCCTTACATATCTCTAAGTAGGAAAGCAGGTAACTTTGTGAGACAGAAGCCATTCTCAAAGGGCTCCACTCTAAATATTTGGCCTCTCACACCTCATTGGTGTATGCTCAAAGCTGCATTAGCTTTATGAATCGAGAAATTTAGGCATCCTGCACTTTGGCAGATTGAAAGGAAACAAAAGCTTAAACCATATCAGGAGCCCCCAATTACAGACACCAAGCAGAAGCCTGTACTTAAATGCTGTCATTTCAACCTTGTACATATAGCACATGTTTGTTGAGGCTAGGGGAAATGGAAAAAACCAAGAAATAAATGGATCGGCAAACACAAAAATAGCTAAATGAGCTTATATGCGTTTTGTACAAAACTAAGGTCCATCGATCCATGGTGTATAACACTAAGGTCTATCAATCCATGGCGTATAACACTACAGTCCATCAATCCATGGTGTATAACACTACAGTCCATCAATCCATGGCGTATAACACTAAGGTCTATCAAGCCATGGTGTATAACACTACAGTCCATCAATCCATGGTGTATAACACTACAGTCCATCAATCCATGGTGTATAACACTACAGTCCATCAATCCATGGCGTATAACACTACAGTCCATCAATCCATGGTGTATAACACTACAGTCCATCAATCCATGGCGTATAACACTAAGGTCTATCAATCCATGGCGTATAACACTACAGTCCATCAATCCATGGTGTATAACACTACAGTCCATCAATCCATGGTGTATAACACTACAGTCCATCAATCCATGGTGTATAACACTACAGTCCATCAATCCATGGTGTATAACACTAAGGTCTATCAACCCATGGCGTATAACACTACAGTCCATCAATCCATGGTGTATAACACTAAGGTCTATCAACCCATGGTGTATAACACTACAGTCCATCAATCCATGGTGTATAACACTACAGTCCATCAATCCATGGTGTATAACACTACAGTCCATCAATCCATGGTGTATAACACTAAGGTCTATCAACCCATGGTGTATAACACTACAGTCCATCAATCCATGGTGTATAACACTACAGTCCATCAATCCATGGTGTATAACACTAAGGTCTATCAATCCATGGCGTATAACACTACAGTCCATCAACCCATGGTGTATAACACTACAGTCCATCAATCCATGGTGTATAACACTACAGTCCATCAATCCATGGTGTATAACACTACAGTCCATCAATCCATGGTGTATAACACTAAGGTCTATCAACCCATGGTGTATAACACTACAGTCCATCAATCCATGGTGTATAACACTACAGTCCATCAATCCATGGTGTATAACACTAAGGTCTATCAATCCATGGCGTATAACACTACAGTCCATCAATCCATGGTGTATAACACTACAGTCCATCAATCCATGGTGTATAACACTACAGTCCATCAATCCATGGTGTATAACACTAAGGTCTATCAACCCATGGTGTATAACACTACAGTCCATCAACCCATGGTGTATAACACTACAGTCCATCAATCCATGGTGTATAACACTAAGGTCTATCAATCCATGGCGTATAACACTACAGTCCATCAATCCATGGTGTATAACACTAAGGTCTAGCAATCCATGGTGTATAACACTGCAGCCCATCAATCCATGGTGTATAACACTAAGGTCTATCAATCCATGGTGTATAACACTACAGTCCATCAATCCATGGTGTATAACACTACAGTCCATCAATCCATGGTGTATAACACTACAGTCCATCAATCCATGGTGTATAACACTACAGTCCATCAATCCATGGTGTATAACACTAAGGTCCATCGAACCATGGTGTACAACACTACAGTCCATCGATCCATGGTGTATAACACTACAGTCCATCGATCCATGGTGTTTAACACTAAGGTCCATCAATCCATGGTGTACAACACTAAGGTCCATTAATCCATGGTGTATAACACTACAGTCCATCGATCCATGGCGTTTAACACTACAGTCCATCGATCCATGGCGTATAACACTAAGGTCCATTTAACCATGGTGTATAACACTAAGGTCAACTAACCCATGGTGTATAACTATTGACCCATAATTATAACAGTAAGGTCCACCCACCCATAGTGTGTAACACAACGGTCCAGTGACCAATAATAAATAGCACTAAGGTCCATCGACCCAAGGTGGATAACACTAAGATCCACCCACCCATATTATGTAATACAACGGTCCAGTGACCAATAATATATAGCACTAAGGTCCATCGACCCAAGGTGGATAACACTAAGATCCACCCACCCATATTATGTAATACAACGGTCCAGTGACCAATAATATATAGCACTAAGGTCCATCGACCCAAGGGGTATATCGCGAAGATCCATTGACCCATTGTGTGTAACGCTAAGATCCATCCGCCCCTAGTGTGCAAAACAATGGTCCGTTGACCCACAATGTATAACATGGTCTATCTCTGCGTGGTGTATAACACTAAGGTCCATTTAATTATAGTGTATAACACTAATTTCCATTTAACCATGGTGTATAACACTAAGGTCACTTGACCCATGGTGTATAACAGTAAGGTCCATTGACCCATAATTAGAACAGTAAGGTCCACTGACCCATGGTGTTTAACACTAAGATCCACCTGCCCATAGTGTGTAACACAACCGTCCAGTGACTGATAATGTATAGCACTAAGGTCAATCGACCCAAGGTGGATAACACTAAGATACATTTACCCATTGTGTGTAACACTAAGATCCATCCGCCCATAGTATGCAACACAACGGTCCGTTGACCCACAATGTAAGATCCATCGACTCTTGATGTAAAACACTGAGTTTCATTGATCCATTTTCCAATGGTATATAAAATAAAGGTCTATTGACCCGCAGCATATAAAGCTAAAATCTTGCTCTATAAAATGGAGATCCGCTGAGTGCATAGCTACTAAACTGTATGTGTGTTTTCCTCACATCAATGTAAAACTAGTAGTCAGCTTGAGACTATAGAACCAGATTCTAGAACACATAAAGATTATAGCGCACATAAAGACTATAGATCCAGATTATAATACACATAAAGATTATAAACCACTTAAAAACTATAGAACCAGACTATAGAACACTTAAAGACTTATTTCTCAACTTGCAGATAGCCATTAATAATTTAAACTTTAGTAGAAATTTGTCCTTGGAGGGTATGCTATGGTTTGTAGGGGCGAGTAACTTTTAAGGGCTTGACTAGTAGCATAGGACAACAAATCTTTTACAAGTATGAATTGCCCTATGGACTGAATCACAAGATCATATACCTCAGTCAGTTATATGACTTTCCCCCACACCAAATTATAACATGGAAGCTACAGATTTCCTTTTGTTTTAATAAATATGACAAAATGAGGGATTACTGTGTTTATTACTATATAATGTCATGGTATCAGAGCACTTTCCAGCAAACAGTAAGAATTAATTCCACGACTGCACAAAATAGATGCTTTCATCAGGTGTACGTGGTGAACAAATGATCAGAATAATTCTATGCATACATAAATCTCAGAGCAGCATTGAGAAGTGGTGGCTATTACATTCTAGCAATTCAACAATCTGTCTGATAACTGTTTCTAATGATGCAAGTGCATAAAAATAATAGAATAAAGAAGCAAAATATATAATTTGTGTGATATCTGATAGTACTGTCTAAACTGCCAGTCATTGTTGATAATAATTATTATCAAAGCAGGACATTTCCACTAGTTTTAGGAAATTTAAACTGCTTTTGAGATGTAACGTAGATGCAACTAATTATTTTGCGTTTCGCCATCCCCCATTCTCCTCCCCTTCACTGGTGAACAGTTATATTTAAATACAGCATTTTGTATTTGTCTGTAGGATTTGCTTGTCAGACTATTAATCACATCTTAAATTATATGATTAAGTGTTGTACAGTTAATGAAAAACTAATAACTGGATTTAAATAATGTCAAATATATCAGCTGTGATGGAGAATGGCCTTCTAAACTGACACTACATCTCCTCCCCACATCACATCCCAGCACCAGGGGCTAATGTTTTCTCTGTATGTCTATGTGCTTTTCTGTTGGTTTCTGCAGTATTTGTGTTTTTCATTATGCTCACCAAACCTCAGTAAGAGCTAAATTCCATGCATGTATTACTTATTAATTGAGGGGATATCAAATGCAGCCAGCACAACTGGAAATCTTGCTCTGTGTGAAGAGCTACTCTCACGCTAAGATTGCACGGATTGGGATAAGCGAAAGTTAATTGCATTTCCAGATGACAAACCTCTCACCTCTGAACTGAATGGCTCTTTATAAAAGCTATCAGTAATAAACTGTAAATCTCAGCTATGATTGCAAATAAAGGTCAGGTCTGTACAGGCAGACGCTTCCTCCAGCTTCACTAGGGTTTCAAGAACCTTTCTTCTAAGGTGTACCAGCCTTCAACCAGCAGAGAAAAAAAAGGTACCCATCCATACTTCCAGAAATGATTATTACACTGTATATTGGGGCAGAAGCTTTCAGAAACAAATCAAAGAGCAGATCAAAAACAGTAAATCTTACAGAGACAAGTGCAACATTAATGAAGAATAGTATTGCAAATAGTAATAGTATTGCAGACTTAAAGGGACACTATAGTCACCAGAAGAACAACAACTTAATGTACATTATACAACTTCTTGTATTTGTTCTGGTGAGTATAATCATTCCCTTCAGGTTGTTTGCAGTAAACACTGCGTTTTCAGAGAAAAGGCAGTGTTTACATTTTAGTCTAGCACTGGCTACTAGAGGTGCTTCCTGGGGCAGTGCTGCTCAGTCTGACTGACATGAAGTGTCTCCCCCCTCTGCATGGAGACGCTGAACTTTCCTCATAGAGATGCATTGATTCAATGCATCTCTATAAAGAGGTGCTGATTGGCCAAGCCAGCATTTGGCCCTGCCTATTTGCCGATTTCAGCCAATCTAATGCTTCCCCTAAGGATGCTGTCAGCAAGGAGGCAGATTGGGAGCGGGACCAGCGTGGCACTGCAAATAAGGATAACTTTTATTAACTTTTAAGGGGAAGGGGGGGCAAGCCACCTAAACGGTGGTTTTAACACAATAGGTTAATCAATATATATTTGTGTTCCTGACCCTAAAGTGTTCCTTTAAATAGGGACAAAGCTTTAAAATAGGACGTGTCAACAGCTTTTCCACCATGCAAAGTGATGTATAGAGGGATGATTCTCATAAAGGCCATCAGATTATCTAAATATTTCCACAAGCTGCTTATACAAACAATTTTATTAGACAAAGGAATAAACTATTTTTAATTTTTAGGCATTGTCAAAAAACAATCTGTGCACAACGTTCATTTCAATAAATATTTCCATAACATTTTTCTAAAATTAAAATAATTCCATTGTGAATGAATGACTGATTAAAGTTCTAATTATTTTTCTTTTTGCTCTCTCTTTAGGTTGCTGCCTGGTACAGTAAGTGAGTTTAAGGAAAAGGTCAATGACTAGAGCAGTGTTACATTTGCCAACGATACTCACCTGTTCCAGGGCATCAGTCTGCAGCGGTTATAGTGCCTGTGGTTGCTGCACCCCAGTCTGCATCCTCTGAATCTTGATTCACAGCCAGGGAACTCGGAATGATTGTTCCAGCATTCCAAGATGGCAGCCGCTACATTGGGAGACTGGTCTGCAGGTCAGAGGTTGGAGGAGGTATTGCTGAGGAGTGTAACATCCAAGATCTGGGCCGTGAGACTCTTGTTTCCGCCTGACCCTACTTCGGATACCTTGCCTTGGATTGTTCTGTTATTTATTTAAAGCCCTGATGCTATCACTGAACCAACAGAATCCTGTTCTTAACCTCAGGATCTCTGTGAGTCGTGCCTGTAAGGGAGAGGTCCAGGACTAAACACGACCCCAGTGATTTGTTACAAGCAGTAAGTGAGGTCTAGGAAAAGGTCAATGCCCAGTGCAGTAAGTGAATTCAAGAAAAAATGCAATTTTCTATTCAAGAAGATGTATTTATGGAAAGTCCAATGTCCAGTAGAGTAGATGTGTTTATGGGATTAATTAGATAGTGTTAGTTGTGGGTTGAAAAAAGATCATTTAAGTTAATTTCTGCAATCACAGGCTTTATGAAGCCTTGGGACCAACTGTCATTATGATCCAGTTGTGCTGATGATCTGAACATCAAAAAGCAGAAAAGTGAAACCTACAGAATGTGATAACAGAGAATCTGGGATATCAGCAATCAACACTTATGATAGTTAGCTGGGGAAGTAGCTCAAAAACTAAGAGCAATAGAGGCACAAAGATGGCTTGCTATAAAGAACTGAAAGATTAGTGGTTACCCCCGGGCATGAGTTGTAATCATCTTAATGATCATTGTAGAGCACCTGATATTATGTTCTTATTTTAAGTAGGTAGCATCTCCAGCGAGTCTTCCTACATATGCCTAAACTCCATGGTAAACTACAGACACAGGAACTAGGTAGTAGGTACAAGGAGGTAAACATTTAGTAAGGTATGATATAACAAATTAAATATCCTAGGCTTTTTATTAAAGCCGGTGCAGTCTTGGCGTGCAGTTTTTATATATTAGTAGATGTAATATTTATAAGAATAATAATAATAAGAAGAAGAATATTAATGTTGTAACCTAGAATTTAGGTCTAGGTGTGTCCATTTACATAGTTGTCTTAATGCATTTCTGACGTGAGAAAAAAAAGCATGTACACTGACATAGAACATATAATATAAATGGTACACAGCAAAAATTTTACTGGCACGGACATCCTACTCCAAACAATGTACGTGTACAATGAACTCGTGCTCTGTTGTACCAGCCCTGAGCAAAGATATGGGAGGGACCACTTTCCAGTCTGATGTGCATCGTAGTATGGTGTAGAACAACAATACTCAATCTCTAAGAATAATATATAGGTATTCCTTAATGAAGGTCTATGATGTTATAAATCCAATGTGATTTCAGAGGATTACAGTTTCACATGATGGATGGATTGTCAGAGAAGAAAATCTCGAGGGATAACTTGATAATATGCATCTCCACATTCTCCACCCTAGGCTTAAGTAATAAATTATCATCCTAACCTTTTACACTGGAGTCTTTTGGAAGATGTGGACATCTATTAAATATGTGTATGTTGTGGTTTGCCTTCATGTAGACATACGAGCTTAGTGTAAAAGTACTAAAATAAAGACAGTGAATGTTACACAAACTGCCCTGCACACGGACTTCACATTCACACTGCTCTTTCAATGTCAGCCTTCTGCAGAGCTCACATAAAAATATAAAACAAATAAAGCATGGAACTCTACAGAGTTCAGCGTGGTGATTGTTTCGTTTAGAAATTATTTTTGTTAGACAATTTGTTCATCTGATAAAACAGAAATAGTAAAGCAGAAAGTGGAGATAAAACAGACACCTTTCTGTTTAAAAATTAATATTCTGTCTGCACTGCTTTTTACATTCTATAGCTTTTGGCCAAAGTAAAATCGGATTCTGCTTTCCCAATTGTGCTTATGTTTTCCAACTTTCTGCATTGTAATCTTATCTCTGCTGCCTAGTCTCCTTCATTGTAATGTTTTCCCTTTTTTCTGGTTACAGTACGAGCATTTTTTCATGTCACCAGGAAGCGCAGCAAAGGCTTCTAGGAATTGTAGTTCAGAATACATTTTACATAAGTTAGTAAAAAAAAAAATTATAACTTAACTACAACACCCAGAATATCATGCTTTGTTTCTTCTTTAAATGTTATTATGGCATGTCAATTTTAACTCCTGTCCCTGACCACAAAAAAAATATATATATTTAAGAAACTGTTTGTTTGTTTTTTAGTCAAAAGAAAATCTATCAATATATCCATTAGGTGATGCTGGCCAGTGACTTAAGGTCTCCTTCCGATATTTAATCATTTTGTTGAAAAAGGTACATAGAATTCCTTTTGTATGTTTCAGCATGTCATCTAGCTTAAAAAGATGTCTTTGAGAATATGGAAAGGAACGCCTGAGGCAAAATAAGCACTGAAATGTCTTATTTAAACTTTGTGCTTATACGTAATGGATTTCCGTCTTTTGAGTTAATCAGAAAAGAGAGAAGAGCAAAAAAAAACACCAAACTCTTATATCGGAAGATTCAGAAATCAGGCCGACAACAAGTTTGTCCTCTATATCTCACAGGTTAAAGTCTGTGAATACTGATTAAAAGAAAAGCTTACAACACAATAGACTTACAAAAACTGCAACAATTAAAAGGAAATCAAGATAGATTGTGGTCTTTTCCATGGTGCATTCATTTATCTCTATATGCAGAACTAAGTGACATGGGAAGATGGATAGTTGGACTAATTTGGCTTTCATGACGGAATAAAAGAAAGGCCTGGATAAACCATCGTGTATTTGCAATGGTGTTTTGTCTCTCAGATCACAGGGTGACTGACAAATGTTTTTTGAAGCTATGCAAATAAATCAGTAATATCTAATTGACCCTTTATTTTCTACCATGTTTTATAACAAGTTACACATTATTTGGGTAATGGGGACAGGCTATTGTGTTTTGCAGTAAAAATATTGTGTGATCTTTCCATTGTGATTGTTTAATTATGACTAAAAAAAACAAACAAAAAAAAAAGTGCAAGACTATTTAAAAGAATGACTGCTCTGGGGAAAATGTGCAAGTAATTGTATTTCCAATTCGAATGACAATAGACGTCAGTTCAGGTTCCTATGCTGTGAATATCGAACAGCAACAGAATCTGTGGATGGTTGTTTATTGCAAGAAGTACATGTCAAGCATGGATATAGCTCACACACAGGTGGACAATGGCCAGGTTAGGTGACTACAGGTGCAGCTGGCTTTAAACATGGCATTTGGGTTTAATGGGTAGAACCCAACAATTTGGGGGGCAAGTGCCTCATCATCTTTAAACTTTATTAGCCAACACTGGTGCAGAGAGGAGCCAAAAAAGGGAAATGCACTGTAGAGTCTGCCCTGTGCATAAAATCACATGTCCTTTCTGGAAAGTCAGGATTACGTATTTTAGGTCAATATTTTGACATGGCAATATTTATCAAGTATATCAAAAGGTTAGATGATGTTTCAGTAATTTGATTAATCAGCAAATTATTATTAGACATCTTGTGCTCAATCTGTTCTTACATGTATGATATGTATGCATAGGTATGATCATGCACAAAAACCATGAATCAGGCTGATTTATCTACAGCATAAGGTGTGCTCTGTCTGAGCATTCAAAGCGGAGGCATGCCTTTCCCCCCTCGAATTCTCAATCTGCATGGAATGAGTTCAGATTGAATTGATGTGTTGTGGTTTGGATTTTTAAGGCCCTTTTTATTTGCAATCAGTTTTTTTTTTATATATTTTAAACAGTTTCATTTGGGTTACATTGTTTTTGTTAATGTGTCTGCTTTTGAGGCTAAAGAAAGAAGATTGAAAAAATGAAGACTTCAAATGGTAAGTATAAAGATAATTAATTTTTTTTTTTTTTTTTTATTTAAGAATATTTGGGGATGTTTTATTACCAAAGGTGGGTAGATAGGGACATATTTTGGGGGCTTAGGGACCCCTAGCCTCCTGAAGGGGTCACTCTATGGGTCCATAATTGTTCGCTAGTGTGATTAGCGGGCCATTGTAGTTTCCTTTTACAAACAAGAACCTCCCTCCGGGGTCTGTTTTGCTACTGACCTCTGTGAAAGCAAAATGGGACCCCAGAAGCTTTCCCCCTCCTATATTTACTGTAATAAGTCTGTTGTATTTGTTTAGATCTGAGTCATGGTTGGAAGTCATCCCTGTAGTGGGTTTTCTTGGATAAATATAATATTGGCCCCCTGTCTGTCTAGTTCCTGTGTTAACATAGTGTGTTTCTCTGGGGAATTGAGATCTCTTACGTTCAGGGACATTAAATTAATCCGTGCCATTGGAGTGGTGTGATATAGCTTGCGTTAGGTAATGAGCACCTAAGATGTCACCGTAACATGAGATTCGGTGTAGGATGGGTAGGAGAAAACAAAAGGAAAAATCAATAACTAAAAGGAAAATAGAAACTATGTACAAATGTATGACCAAGGTAGCTCATACAAGCAGTGAGAATGGTGCCACACCTGTGGGTCACGCTTACGTGTCCACATGTATGTTTAAGACACCTCTCAGGGGGTAAGTGGCCTAGTTACTGTAAAGGGAACTGGGGGAGAATTGTAACATTTTTAGATAACATAACTGTTGTGTTATTCACCTGAATCAGGTGTGCATCATAAGTAAATAGTGTATTTGTACCCGAAGCCTGAGCCCTTGTGGTCTCCTTTATCTTCACCTATGACATATCATTTCTTCAGTCTAGGGCTTCAAGAGCCCGGCTAGTGCATATAAACAACAGGAGTGTGAAACAATGGCAACACAAAATTAAGATGTATAAACATTGTGAACACTAAGGTTCACCTAATCATGGATGGATTTAGCGTAAAGGATATATATGATCGCCAGCGATAGTCCTCAGATCCCTTTATCTCTGGGAGTGGAGGGAGTGACAGCTCCCGGTGGTATCTGTTTCCTGCGTTTCCGTGGTGTTCTTTGCCACATAGGTTTTTGCGGTAAGTGCTTGGGAGAATAGCCCGACAAACCAGTCCAGTCCTCTAATTTGATGAGTGGCTGATCCAATGCCTGTTGGAAGTCTGGTACATCTGCCGGTGTAGTGATAGAGTGTGTCTTGTCTTGGTTCGTCACAATAAGAGCAAAAAGAAAGCTGCATTTAATGTGTCTCTCCAAGAGGGCCCGGGTGATGGGTCTCAGTGCCCGCCTAGCGAGCAGAGTAGTGGGTGACAGATCCTGGTAGATGTCAACTAGGTGACCCTCAAATTTCAGCTTATGGTTTTGACGTGCTTTACAAAAGATTTCCTCCTTAAGCGGAAAGTTGTGGATATGGCATATAATGTCACAGGGTTTATCTGATGGTAGATTCCTCGGCCTCGATGCTCTATGTTTATTTATTTAAAGGGGAGAGCTGATAGGGGTTACTTTTAAGAAATGCTAAAGTCTCGGTTTTGCCTGAGCTCAGTTACGCTCAGGAGTCATCCTGTGATCTGTAGTAGTAGAATAGAACAGATCTTTAATGTAGTAGTAGAATAGAACAGATCTTTGTAGCTGTGAATAGAACAGATCTTTAATTTGACTCCCGAGTGAATTGAGCAGCATGCCAGTCCCAAGAGAAAAATCACAATGAAGTCATCCTGATAAAACATTAAATTAATTAATAAAAACCAGCAGCCTTGCTTTGATGAGTAAATCTAAATTAAAGCTTGAGGAAGTGTAAGGTAAACTATTAGCGCTAAGCTACACCTATCAATGTTGGGATTTTGTCATTGAGGATTGTAAAATTAATAGTGTGCTGCTATGACATGCCCCCTCTCCATGTATACATTTGGGACACTTAATTAAGTTATTGTTTATCGAATTAAAAGATATTATAGAAAAATGAGAACAAGCAAGGGAACATGCTAAATTATTAATTGTAGTGAACTGAAAACAAAATTGCTAAATAAAAATGAATAGAGACTGGTTAAACTTAAAATGCAGAAAATACACCACCTGTATTTAAGAAGGCCCTGCTAAAATGAGAATGCAATCCGTGAGGACTTGAGATTTCCCAGTTCTTTTTTTTTTTTTTTTATTCTTTATTTATTTCAAGACAGGATGAGAGATACAATACATTCAGCACAAACGTAAACTGTACACATATGCAAATCAACCATATTCATAGGCACAAAGGTAGTAAAGACACAGCTGTGTGTAGCATAACATAAGTAATCTTTGAGTGTAGTCAGTACAACGTGTCTCTGAGCGATTCTTGGGAACATACGATATCCGACAACCCATCCCGGTTTTTTAATGTAAATAAAAATAAAACTGTGTACAACTATACAAATGTTAGCCTAAAGAGACAGAAAGAGTGTTCGATCTATAGTCACTTCCCAGTCGGGAATGCCAAAGGTCGATAAGGTATCTAAACATTCTCAGTCCTCCTCTTTGTATTCTGTTGGAAAGTTGTACGAAATGGAGGTTTCCCAGTTCTAAGGAAGTGACATTGCCACTGCTGCAGCCAGCCAATATAGTATGCTGAACTGCCAGGATAGCATACATGTAAATGCCACAAAGATAGCCAAGATACAGGCTATTAAAAGACTTGGTTCGTGGGACACTGAAAATTCTAAACACCGCTGAACTTGGACAACGTTTACTCCTTCCCCACACACGTCAGGAGAGCATTATTCGGTAGGTTTATTTGTATGGTTCATAAGAACAAACGCTACCAAGAAGCCAGAGTGTGTGTTCAGTATTTCATTTGCATCGATCTCCCGAAAAAGACAAAATGCCCTTGAACTGTTTTGGGCATAGGACCATGTGTGCGGCTTGTTCGAACTTCCCCACGGTGGGGTTTCTACAATGTTCTTGGGGTCTGAGCACTTTTCGGATATGTTGGGCACTCAGATGCAGGCTACTTGGGGATGTATAGACTGTGTGGGTTGCTATGTGGGAAATATATATTTTTGTGTGTTTTTCATGTTTTGTCAGTTTATGCTTAGTCAGTGTGACATGGGATTGTGGGGACATTTTGTAGGCATGTTTACGGGTGTGTTTACTGTGTCCCTGTATTGTATAAAAGTAGACCATGAGCCTGGATTAAACAGATTAGTTTTACCGTTCATCCAGTCTAGGCTGAGGTTTGTGGAACTGGGAGCTATAATCACTGCATCACTTGGGACTTGGGAGACTTATAACGGGTATATTCAGCTGGAGTATAGGGTGTCCGTTACAGAGACGAGCTAGAAGAGTAGAAGATTCCACAAGTAGTCCAGCAAATCACACACAACCCTACTTGATGAATAATGCAACCCCACGCATTTCTCAGCTACCTACTACTTGCCTAGAGGGGAACCAGGTATTCCTTTGTAAGGAACACATTGTCACTATCAGGCCTGAAAAAAAAATATATCACATTAGTCGGAGCTTAAGCTAAACCACCTTCCTACAGGGAGAGAGAAACAGAAGGATCCTAGAGGAGCTGGGTAGAGAGAAAGATGTGCGATAAAGCACTGCATTCTGGTTACTTCCATGGCCTCCACTTAGGAAGGATTTTATCCCATGCGTTACGACTGAGGCAGACTCAACATCCAAGGAATAGTGAGAAGGTCCCTGGAGAAGAGTTTCCCTTTATATAAAATGGAATCTATATGTTAACTAATTGGCTGAAACAATGCGTTATTTAGACTATTAGGGTGTATATAAAGTAAGACCCCATTACAAGTACATGGCAGGTGCACTTCAATGAAGCAAATGTAAAAACAAAATATGTAATAAAAGATTGCAAGGCTTATAAGTACAGAAGAAACACAGAGCAGTGAATAGAGGGAGTTGGTTTGGTGGTAGAGACAAGACATAGTGGAACCTTGATGGTGCTTAATCCTTTGAGTGCCAGATCAGTTTGCAAAACATTACATCACTCAGCAATCTATCATGCAAAGAACTCAAAACAAACGTAGCCTTAAAGTAAAAGGCAGTTCTGCTGCCTATAAGATGGAGTCTGATGTGAGACCACTTTGCATGTATTCTTTACTGTTCTCCTAAGTACCATTTATTTAATTATTGTAATTTGCAGGAAAGCAGCATGGCAGAAATCCCCGCTGGTTTTGATGGACTCCGTTCTCATCAGTGCCCTAACACTATGTTTCTCGATAGACATTGTTTAGTGGTGGAACAATTCTTCATTTCAAGATACATTTATTTCAGTATGCGAAATCACAGCACTCTGGTAGTAAAGCTGGACGTGTGAGGGCTTGTCAGGCACAAACTGAAATGTGATGTCCCTAACTACCTGACAAGTAAACACAAACATTTTTTGTGCCATAATTATCTAACTGAAATCTCACTTTCAAATTCACGGCAAAGCATGGCACTGTTGGCTTCAACCTATTTGTAGAATCTTCATTATCAGCTTCAGTTTATGGTGTAAAATCACAATGCAATGACAGTGCCAGTACTATGAAGGCAGTACAAGGTAACCTCTGTTTCAGTTATACAATAAGACAAATTATTTCACACAGACCACTGAACACAAGCTATTCATATACACGGTGCAGTACATTTTACTTGTATTTTATGAAATAAAAGCTAACATTTATTATAGACCCTGAGTGCATTTTTTATTGCATACATATAAATAAGCATCTCTTTTCAGTGCATCTCCTGGCTTATCCATGTTCCATAGGGGTGGCCATCTTTAAGTCACCTGGTTGAAAGCAGTGATTATGTCATTATTTATATGTTATTATATCAATAATGTGAGGAATGCAATGATTTAATATATATATATATATATATATATATATATATAAATATTATGTTTTATTATTTTGCATACTGTATTTTGATTACAAGTTAAAATTAAGTAAACTGTTTTAAGAGAAAGACACATAACTAGATATCATTTGAATACCAGTAGCTTTTATTGAAAGCAAGAATTTATTTTATTATTCAGAATCCTTTACTTTAAAGGGACCACCTGAAAAACAAACCTTTATAATAAAGTGAATTTTGGGGCACAGATGGTGCCCTGAAGCCTTATAAATGAAAACAGGGCCATCTGACACTGTTAGTAGTAGTGGCTGTAAGTAGTAGTAGTGGCAATAAGCAAACCAGTAACCAACCTCATGCTGATGACTTGCATTAACAATGAAACAGCGGTCCATGAGTGGTTCACTGGCTTTGCATCTTTTCCTATATGGTGTTTTAAAGCTGTTGTATACAGCAAACACAGATTAAAAGGAATCCATGTTTAAAATGGAATGAGGCAAAAATGTGATGCTTTGTTAAACTCATTTCCATATGCCCACCCAGAATCCTTTGCGGTTGTAACATCACTGCAGATTTGGGATTTCTGTGGGAAAAGCAAGTCTTATGGCTTGACTGGTGTGCAGATTTTTGTTTAACATTGTATTAATTGTATATATATATATATTTTTTTTTTTTTTTTTACAGTGTTCTTGCAATATTTAGAAAGACTCAAACAGGTGATTTTTAAAATACATAGCATAATCAGATACAATAATCAGCCATCAAAGCATATAAAGGATAATAATAGCAAAAAAGAGACACAAAACACTTACATAATACTTAACATTTACCCTTTAAATCAACCTCTGGCATTACAGCCACAGTGGATGATCACTCTCATTGAGGTTGGCAAGCTGAAAACATGTTGTATTTCTGAGATCCATGGCCATTGGCAAGACTGCCTGTCCATGTCTTGCCAATGTTTTAATCCCTGTCCGAGCCATAAAGGTTTCATGGTAAAGAGTGCACTTTCACTCAAGCATCCAGGCTAACTGCTGCCAGATGTTTTTACTGTCACAAGGACCAAAACAGTAGCAATGCGAGAAAATCCTGCACATTACTGCTGCAATGACCAACTCTAGTACAGATACACACCAGGAGCTAAGTAACAGAGTATAGAAAACTAGTGCACCATTTTCTTTCTGTCTTATTGCAGCCCTCTGAAGTAATCAGTGACGGTAATGAAATATGACATGTAGCTTGGCCCCTGACCACTCTGAAGAACCGAAGCCCTGTTACCCTGCGAACAAAGCCAAACCAGATGTCTCTCCTTCAATGGAGTTTGCAGATGATGAGTATGACGAAGAACAGGTCGCCATGCAAAGTCGCAGATTGTTAGCTTTTCACACTCACTGCATTGGCACGCAGGTACATTTTATTAAATCCAGGCACACCATTAAATAGCATGTAACTGCAGACAGATTTGGAAGATGTAGCTAAGAAGGAGAATGAGTAAAAACAAAAATTCCCTACCTTTATTGATTTCTCTGTCTCTATTTCTATCGCTTTTGTTGTTACTGCACAGGGATTCTGAGTTTACTGCTGTATTATCATAACTAACACTGAAAACAAGAACCAAGACAATAGAACATGCAGGTTGTTTGGCCAATAAAATCAAAGGATGATGCTTGCACATGTATAGGACAGAGCATGTTAATGTTTGGCCAATAAAATCAAAGGACGATGCTTGCACATGTATAGGACAGAGCATGTTAATGTTTGACCAATAAAATCAAAGGACGATGCTTGCACATGTATAGGACAGAGCATGTTAATGTTTGACCAATAAAATCAAAGGACGATGCCTGCAGGGCCGGTGCTTGGATTTTTAGGTACATAGGCGAAGATGCATTTTTCCGCCCCCAAAAAAAAAACATCTTCACCTATGTGCCTCTTAACCAGCCCCGCTCCCCTCCCCGACCAATAGTGGTCCCTTCCTGCCCCTTAGTGTTCTTCTCCCCTCCCCCCTCTTTTCCCTGTCTCTTGGTGTTTCTCTCCCATTCCCTCCCTGTCCCTTGGTGCACCCCACACCCCATTAGTGGTTACACTCCCCTTCCTGGTGTGCCTTCTACCTCTATTGTTGCATTGCCTAGCGGAGCAGATCCCCTAAAGGAGCTTCAGTTTTCTGTACCCGGCCGAACTGACAGGGAGTGCTCTCTCTGTGAGCACCTCCTGTCAGTCTGGCCAGGTACAGGAAACAGAAGCTCCTGTACTGCGCTCTGCTCCTCTACACTCTGTACACACTGACAGTCACACGCTCAATGACAAACACACAGACGTCACTGACAGACACACGGATAGTCACACACATACTCAATGACAAACATACTCTCACTGACTTGACAGACACACACTCATACACTGACAAACACACTCATCATACACTGACAGACACACTCCTAAACTCACATGCACACACACAGACGCACTCACTCACACACGCACACTCTGTCACTCACAGACGCACACGCTGTCACTCACAGACGCACACGCTGTCACTCACAGACGCACACGCTGTCACTCACAGACGCACACGCTGTCACTCACAGACGCACAAGCTGTCACTCACAGACGCACACGCTGTCACTCACAGACGCACACGCTGTCACTCACAGACGCACACGCTGTCACTCACAGACACACACACAGACACTCACAGACACACACGCTGTCACTCACAGACACACACACAGACACTCACAGACACACACACTGTCACTCACAGACACACACACTGTCACTCACAGACACACACACACAGACACTCACAGACACACACACGGTCACTCACATACACACACACAGACACTCACAGACACACACACTGTCACTCACAGACACAGACACTCACAGACACACACAAATACACTCACAGACACACACACTGTCACTCACAGACACACTCACAGACACACACACTGTCACTCACAGACACACACACTGTCACTCACAGACACACACACTGTCACTCACAGACACACACACAGACACTCACAGACACACACAGACACTCACAGACACACACACTGTCACTCACAGACACACACACAGACACTCACAGACACTCACAGACACACACAGACACTCACAGACACACACAGACACTCACAGACACACACACTGTCAATCACAGACACACACTGTCAATCACAGACACACACACACACAGACACACATCACATACATTCACTAATTATTTTAATAAATATACATTTCCCACCCAGCCTCCTTACCTGGAGAGCTGGTGTGGATGATGCATCCTTCCCTGGGGTCCTGCTGAGCGGCGTGCGGCTGTGCTGTGCGGAGATCAGACGCGGCGAGGGAGCTCTAATCTCACCGCTCTGCTCCCTTGCACGCTGTCTGCTGATACCGCGGGAGCCGGAATATGACGTCATATTTCGGCTCCCGCGGTATCAGCAGACAGCGCGCGAGGGAGCAGAGCGGTGAGATTAGAGCTCCCTCGCCGCGTCTGATCTCCGCACAGCACAGCCGCGCCGGGGGCCGAGATGGTGGCTGGCAGGAGGGAGAGCTTCCCTCCTGCCGGTCACTGAAATTTTGCGCCCCCAGAGCCCGTGCGCCCTAAGGCGGCCGCCTGTGCCGCCTTATGGACGCGCCGGCCCTGGATGCCTGCACATGTATAGGACAGAGCATGTTAATGTTTGACCAATAAAATCAAAGGACGATGCTTGCACATGTATAGGACAGAGCATGTTAATGTTTGACCAATAAAATCAAAGGATGATGCTTGCACATGTATAGGACAGAGCATGTTAATGTTTGACCAATAAAATCAAAGGACGATGCTTGCACATGTATAGGACAGAGCATGTTAATGTTTGACCAATAAAATCAAAGGATGATGTTTGCACATGTATAGGACAGAGCATGTTAATGTTTGGCCAATAAAATCAAAGGACAATGCTTGCACATGTATAGGACAGAGCATGTTAATGTTTGACCAATAAAATCAAAGGACGATGCCTGCACATGTATAGGACAGAGCATGTTAATGTTTGACCAATAAAATCAAAGGACGATGCCTGCACATGTATAGGACAGAGCATGTAAATGTTTGACCAATAAAATCAAAGGACGATGCCTGCACATGTATAGGACAGAGCATGTTAATGTTTGACCAATAAAATCAAAGGACGATGCTTGCACATGTATAGGACAGAGCATGTTAATGTTTGACCAATAAAATCAAAGGACGATGCCTGCACATGTATAGGACAGAGCATGTTAATGTTTGACCAATAAAATCAAAGGACGATGCTTGCACATGTATAGGACAGAGCATGTTAATGTTTGACCAATAAAATCAAAGGACGATGCTTGCACATGTATAGGACAGAGCATGTTAATGTTTGGCCAATAAAATCAAAGGACGATGCCTGCACATGTATAGGACAGAGCATGTTAATGTTTGACCAATAAAATCAAAGGACGATGCCTGCACATGTATAGGACAGAGCATGTTAATGTTTGACCAATAAAATCAAAGGACGATGCTTGCACATGTATAGGACAGAGCATGTTAATGTTTGACCAATAACATCAAAGGACGATGCTTGCACATGTATAGGACAGAGCATGTTAATGTTTGACCAATAAAATCAAAGGACGATGCTTGCACATGTATAGGACAGAGCATGTTAATGTTTGGCCAATAAAATCAAAGGACGATGCCTGCACATGTATAGGACAGAGCATGTTAATGTTTGACTATTAAAAGCAATGAAAAACAATGGCACTTGGACAATTCAGTAGCAAGTGGCTGCTGAAGCCAATGACAGCTCAGAGATCCAGTGGGATCTCCCTGTCGTTCCATACATACCAGACCAATAACAAGAAACAAATAGAAGTAGTTTGCAGCAAGAAGATGACCGTCAGAAAATATATGATGTTATATAGGTCTCTCCTAACATATTTAAAATAATATGTTCCATAAATATAAACAGAATGAGGGGAAATTGTCATCCTGTAGTGTCTCTTTATGCAACATTTACATAATCTCTACTAACCTGTACTCCACCTGCAGTGATATCGTAAATGACTAAAATGAGTGAATACAATATGATTACTACACGTTGAGTAAAATGGAACACACATTTATTTTTTGATGAATGAATGATCAGAACGTGAAAGTGACACCATTGCGGTATATTTTATGTGTGTTATGACTCTTGCCCATGTTCTTTCTTGATCCTTTATAAAATTTGGATGCAAAATAACAGAATGGCTGCCTTAGGTTGGTTTAACCGATAAGCAGAATTACTGCCTGGATGCGTGTTAGACAGTTTGTTGTTTGGCAGTGGGAAATATCGGTGTAGAAATGAAGAATAACAGAAAATAAAGGATACAATGTAATAAGTACATTGCATATACAGGGAAGGTTTGGGAATGTAAGATACAGTGTATACATGTCAGTGACGGAGCAGGGAGATATGCTGTACACACTTTCTATGAGCAACTAAAATAATGTTTGTTTTGCATAATATGACAAAATAAATGAACTTGTATAATAAACACATATATTATGTATGTAAACACGGACACACAAATATTTGAAAATAAACCATGTATGTGCACATACCTAGGTGTAATTAGCATATTATATTATATTTGTTTCAGATTGTGTCTTGCACAATCATTCCCTTGGCTTGAAAGGAATCGCTCTGAAAATTGATAGCCAATTTCAAATGTTATTTATCATTTGCAGCGGAGAAGCTGACATGCGCCTTTTGAAAGGGGATACTTCTTACTGTACCTTTAACCTTGACTCTGAACACATTCTTAATTTGGCATGCAAGCCGAGGTTAGAAAATGGATCACCTCTTGCTGGAGGTTGGGGGTGGGTTGCGGCTGGATTTATTTATGAGGAGGCTGAAAAATCCTGACATAAAATGCTAGCCCCATTATTCATGTGCTACATGACAGAAGATTGGCCTTTGTAATGCATCAGTTCACCACTTGCACATTTGCTTTCAAATGGTATTGACAACCTCTTTGTTTCTTTGGGACATCCCTTGCTAAAAAAAAAATGTATATATTTTTTAAACTTTAACTTACGCTTATTGAAGCAATATGTTAAGTGTGTGATTTTTTGCAGCTAAATAAATGTATTCTTACATGAGACCTTTTTTATTTCCCTAATATGATTTCAACAATGTCCACGTTAATTAACTGTTTAACAGCCGCTAGCTGCTGTGGTGTACTACAATGACAGGATTCTTAAAAAGCATGATAACCATCACAGCCCGTGAAGGGGTTATCATGCCAGGAGCACTGTGGCCCTGTTTCCTCATAATGGGGCAAATTTTTTGTAATGGTTTGCCTTCTTGCCTGGGTCCCCCGATGGTCTTCCTTGATGGTCTTCCTGTGGCCAGTGATGATATTTGACTCCTGCAGAGCTACAAAAGCCATTCATTGGCTGAGAGTGTCAGCTAACCACTCTCGGGCAATAAATGCAGTTCTGTGCATAGAAATATGCACCAAATTGATATTAGCTAGCCCGGAACTATTATTCTGCCCTGGCTAATGATGCCCCAATGACAGAGTCAGAGGTGGAGTTACATATACAGGACATTCAGATTCCATGCACCATGAAGTGGTCATGGTCCTTGGAGTAACCCTTAAAACAAACTGTAAATATAAGTTTAACCCAATAACTAAATTTTAAAGCGTCATTTTCATCACATCATATTAGATGGAACAGGAGTTGCATTCATGCATTTTTATAAATAAAACTATTGTTAAGTACTAAACTATATCTTTTATTTTTAAAAATCCCCAACATGGATTTCTGGGCTCTGCTTAGGGCTCCAATTGAAAACAATGGAACAGCATTCTCCAGGTGTTTGAATGTTTCTGTAAAAGCTGCAAATTTTTAGCAAATGGAAAAACATCAGTGCTATGGGGTCTTTTATTTCTCTTTAAAATAATTTTACTTTTCAAATATTTTTTTTAATGCAATATCTCCACAATGCTTTAAAATAGATCATCATCCTACTCTTTAATAAGAATTGAAGAAAAAAAAAATTGTAAAAACTGATTGTAATCTGTGGATTACACTATTGTTAAACAAAAGATAAACATGTAACACACCACTTATGTGATTTGCCTGCAACTATCTTTTGTGCAAACCCCAGGCTATGCCATGATGACTTACTATGAACAATATGCAGGTTATGTATTAAAGTGAGGATTGTTGGGAATTCAAAGTCAATTTCATGTTTAAAGAAAAATACTGGAATGCCTTTAAAATGTGGACATGCCCAGCCTAAGTTTAAAACTAATCTATAAAAAAAAAACTTTGCACAAAATGTATGGACCACAATCAGTATTTCTTTAGAATAAACAATGATGCCAAGCATGCTCTATAAAACTCATGGGGGACCAAACAGCCACAAACAGAATATCTGCAGCCTTCGGTGAGGTTATGTATACACACCACTGTTGTAAGATACATACATTTAAATAATGTAATTTTTGCAGTATTATTAGAAACTATATAGATAAGAACAATGCGCTTAATCAATAATCTGGTGGATGAGTATAATTATCTGTGGAGAGCACAGTTTACTTCAGCTAATATATTTTTAAATAATGACTTTGTACTGACCTATTGCTGTTCCTTTAAGAACACCACTCTCTTTTTTTTTTTTTTTTTAGAATTAATTTTAACAATATAAAAACATGTTGATAATTTCACATCAATCGATATTTTAGGTAAACACAATGTCACTTAAAAATATGTGATTCAAACAAAAATTTATTCACACACACATTTAATTCAGTTCCAGAAACAAGATCTGCTGTGTCAAATGGATGATAAGGGTGGGTTATACATCATGGTATTTGCAGCAAGGAGCAGGAGGAATTTGAAATAGAATAGCAAATGGAGTGTCCCTTTCATAATATAAACCCACCCAGAATAACTAATTGTAACTAACCTACACAGTGCATCTAACGTGTGTGGGAGCCTGGAGTGTCCCTGTAATAATATAAACCCACCCAGTATAACTAACTGTAACCTAACCTACACAGTGCATCTAACGTGTGTGGGAGCCTGGAGTGTCCCTTTAATAATATAAACCCACCCAGTATAACTAACTG
Organism: Pelobates fuscus; assembly: GCF_036172605.1. Lineage (NCBI taxonomy): Eukaryota > Metazoa > Chordata > Amphibia > Anura > Pelobatidae > Pelobates > Pelobates fuscus. The sequence goes on along the minus strand of NC_086328.1, from coordinate 6,098,809 downwards.
TAACCTAACCTACACAGTGCATCTAACGTGTGTGGGAGCCTGGAGTGCCCCTTTAATAATATAAACCCACCATAGGCGTGCGCAGCCTATTGCATTAGGGTGTGCACCCTAAAGCACAAGCACACGCCGCATATATATATATGTATATATATGTATATATATATATATATATATATATATATATATACACACACACATACACATACATACACACATACACACACTGCTGTGTGTGTGTGTGTGTGTGTGTGTGCTGTTAGTGTGATGTGTGTGTGACGGTGCTGGTAGTGTGCTATGTGGGTGAGGGTGTTTGTGTGTGCGCGCTTGTGAGGGTGCTGTTAATGTACTGTGTGTGAGGGTGCTGTTTGTGTGTGTGTGTGTGCGCTTGTGAGGGTGCTGTTAATGTACTGTGTGTGAGGGTACTGGTAGTGTGCTGTGTGTGTGAGGGTGCTGTTAGTGTGCTGTGTGTGTGTGAGGGTGCTGTGTGTGGGTGCTGTATGTGTGTTGGTGCTGTGTATGTCTGTGGGTGCTGTATGTGTGTTGGTTCTGTGTATGTCTGTGGGTGCTGTATGTGTGTGGGTGCTGTATGTGTGTGGGTGCTGTATGTCTGTGGGTGCTGTATGTCTGTGGGTGCTGTGTATGTCTGTGGGTGCTGTATGTCTGTGGGTGCTGTATGTCTGTGGGTGCTGTGTATGTCTGTGGGTGCTGTATGTCTGTGGGTGCTGTATGTCTGTGGGTGCTGTATGTCTGTGGGTGCTGTGTATGTCTGTGGGTGCTGTGTATGTCTGTGGGTGCTGTATGTCTGTGGGTGCTGTATTTCTGTGGGTGCTGTATGTCTGTGGGTGCTGTGTATGTCTGTGGGTGCTGTGTATGTCTGTGGGTGTTGTATGTGTGTGGGTGCTGTGTATGTCTGTGGGTGCTGTATGTGTGTGTGCTGTATGTGTGTGGGTGATTGTGGGGGTGGAGGTGGGGGTACATTACTTGCAATCCCCCCTCCCTTCTTACCTTTTGTAGGGAGGGGGGATCCTTGTTGCTGCTGATTCCATCCCTGGTGGTCCAGTGGAGAGTGAACTCTAGCCCCTCTGGGGCTAGAGTTCACTCTCGCGAGATTTGAGCGTTGCCGCGGCAACGCTCATATCTCGCGAGAGGAACCCGGCAGAGCTGCCGGCAATAGCTCCGCCGGGTCCTCTCCTGCCTCCCTCCCTGCATGTGGGTCAGTGAGGAGGGAGGCTGAGAGCAGAGCCGGCGCTCGGATAGCGCCGGCTCTGCATGAGCCGACAGGGGAGATCCTGAGATCTCCCCTGCCGGTCTCAATATACATAGGCGTGCCGCGGGATTAGGGTGTGCCCAGGCACACCCGGCACACCCCGTGCGCACGCCTATGAAACCCACCCAGTATAACTAACTGTAACCTAACTTACACAGTGCATCTAACGTGTGTGGGAGCCTGGAGTGTCCCTTTAATAATATAAACCCACCCAGTATAACAAATTGTAACCTAACCTACACAGTGCATCTAACGTGCGTGGGAGCCTGGAGTGTCCCTTTAATAATATAAACCCACCCAGTATAACTAACTGTAACCTAACCTACACAGTGCATCTAACGTGCGTGGGAGCCTGGAGTGTCCCTTTAATAATATAAACCCACCCAGTATAACTAACTGTAACCTAACCTACACAGTGCATCTAACGTGTGTGGGAGCCTGGAGTGTCCCTTTAATAATATAAACCCACCCAGTATAACTAACTGTAACCTAACCTACACAGTGCATCTAACGTGCGTGGGAGCCTGGAGTGTCCCTTTAATAATATAAACCCACCCAGTATAACTAACTGTAACCTAACCTACACAGTGCATCTAACGTGTGTGGGAGCCTGGAGTGTCCCTTTAATAATATAAACCCACCCAGTATAACTAACTGTAACCTAACCTACACAGTGCATCTAACGTGTGTGGGAGCCTGGAGTGTCCCTTTAATAATATAAACCCACCCAGTATAACTAACTGTAACCTAACCTACACAGTGCATCTAACGTGTGTGGGAGCCCGGAGTGTCCCTTTAATAATATAAACCCACCCAGTATAACTAACTGTAACCTAACCTACACAGTGCACCTAACGTGTGTGAGAGCCTGGAGTGTCCCTTTAATAATATAAACCCACCCAGTATAACTAACTGTAACCTAACCTACACAGTGCATCTAACGTGTGTGAGAGCCTGGAGTGTCCCTTTAATAATATAAACCCACCCAGTATAACTAACTGTAACCTAGCCTACACAGTGCACCTAACGTGTGTGGGAGCCTGGAGTGTCCCTTTAATAATACAAACCAACCCAGTATAACTAACTGTAACCTAACCTACACAGTGCACCTAACGTGTGTGGGAGCCTGGAGTGTCCCTTTAATAATATAAACCCACCCAGTATAACTAACTGTAACCTAATCTGGAAAGTCCTTTTTAACATATGTTATAAAGTAAGACAAAATAAGAGGATGGGGCATCTTTAAAAGTTTTCCAAATGAATCCATCCATCGAATCAGAAGAGATTTTAAATATAACTTTATTGCTCTTTTCTCAGTAGTTTTGTGGGCATATTTCTAGCGTTCTGGGTTTTCTCTCCCTCTCACCAACTACATGAAACAGTTTTTCAGTCCACTTACACATTCCACACAAGTGGATAATTCAGTACAAGAGATATTATGGTGAATAGCTGGACACTTGTTTTTTTTTTAAATGGGTCATTTAAGGAGGCAACCTAGCACAGTTTGAAGAAATACTTGGCACAAAAAAAAAATATATATATATATAATACAAGTTGATTGAAGAAGCTACCCATGGTAAATAAACAGTTTAACATACAATATATTGGTAATTTCATTTATTGTGTGAATAATGCAGATCATTAGCCTGTAAAATGGATATTTGTATTCTTATGGTGTACCTCATTGTATTGTTATTCCTAAACATAGAATGTGACGGCAGATAAGAACCATTCGGCCCATCTAGTCTGCCCAATTTTCTAAAATTGCAAGTTATTTTAACTCATCAGTTTGGAAGTTAAAATGTGGGGCAGCTAACGCTGGACTTGTCATATTTTGGGTACACTGTATGGTGCCCATAATAAACCAAACTTTAAACGGCCTTGCCAAGTTCACTCCTGTGTTCAAAACAGGCCATCATGTGGAGTCCCAACTACACCAAACTTTGAAACCACCCTGCCAAATTTCAATAACATTAATAAAATATCACGTAAAGCCCAATCAAGCTAACTCGATGATTTCCATGCAATAAATATGGCACTTGTCTATGGGGTAGCTTCTACCTTACCACTATTTCTTGGATATCTGTGACATCTTTTTTTTAGACTAGGCTTAGAGGTGTTTATTGCCTGACAGAAAGTGCAAATCTGTTACTTCTGGTGGGAAATCATTGAATTCATCATTGCTATCCCTTTGGGATCTTAGTTCTGATTAATGCATAGATTTCTCCCTTTTATGAAGTGGCAATACCTACATAAGAAGCATGGGCATGGTCAGAAACACGAATACTTTAAAAGGGCTCCATGGGACTTCTATAAGGCCATAAATCCCATGGATGTACTGTCAACTGGGTCAAAACCTTATCTCTACCTCCAAACCTAGTGGCAATTGTAAAACTAACGTTTTCATTTTCTGTTTGAGTCTTTTGTTGCTGTGTATGTGCTTCAGTGATATGTTCTGGAAAAATTACACATTTTGTTCTTACAGGGGATCCATAGAGTCTGGATAATAATGAATAGGAACCAGCGAGATAGTTGTAAGAAAAGTTTAACCTCTCCTGAGCCACTTCAATTTAAGGCAATAACTGTAAAATGAGTTATTCTCTACATTATAGGTTCATGTTAAAAGGACATTTTATGCAACATGTGGCTAAACGAAAGCACATGTTACTGACATATTGAATCCATTTGCAAAAATCTTGTGCTCCTTTCCTTTTCAAACAGGACTAAACCGCACTCTTTGATTTAGAAAGACAACAAAAGTCAAGTCTCTCAACCTCCTTCTGGTTGACACAGTGGGAACACACCCCCTGTTCTCCAAAGCACTGTGATATGACAGGCATCATTTGGTGCCAAACATGAGTGGACTTATAAAGAGAGTTTGTGAAGATACATGGCTCGACAATGCATTACTGGGTATCCTTCAATATAAACAAGATTTAAACTAACTGTCCCAGGTCAGACAGTAGACTTCTAATTTGTACCATTTGTACCGCATGGGAAAAAAGTAAAAAGAAGAACATTTATTTAGCTTTAGAGCTACATTATGTACTTCGCTGGATGGCAAGCTTGCAGAGTTGCCTGTCAAAGGACATGCCCATTTTCATATGCTGAGTGTCAGTAGCATGTCTCCACTTCGGTTCTGCTACTCCCATTTCAATTCAGATCTATAATTATCAATACCAAGACTTCACCAGCTTCTAGAAACTAATCAGCACCATCACAGTTAACTCTCTCGCTGCTTCTAAATTCTGGAACTTGGAAGGAAGAAACAACACTACAAACTTTAAATCCTCGTATAGAAAGCTAAAATATATGGAGATGTATTTCCCATTCCATAGAAATATTCCTTTATAAAAATGTCATATCTGCTGCCCAGTAAATATAGGTGGTTCTTAAGGTTGCTTGCTGTGCACCACCACTGTAGGTGTGCATACTCTGTGTACAATGAGAGACATCATCAGTACCGTCTACATACAGCCAATGTATCATACCTGAGGTGACAGCTCCCAGTATGCCAAGGGCAAACTATTCTCCTGGCTTTTAAATCACCATGCCACCCTCTTTTGTATCCTGACAGCTGTTTGTGTATGTTGTACTTTTTACAGAAGCATCACATTCAGAAAGTTTTAAATCATTTCTCTGTCAAAAGAAATGGCTGAACTTTCCAAGCAGAGATTTCAAGATGTTGGGTAAAGAAGCCGAGCGTTCCCCACCTGACAAGAATTTAGACGGAACATAATTCCACCAGCTGCTGTACTTTGATTTAGTTGAAAAGAAAACCTGTGTTGAAAGAAAGTAGAAAGTGCTAATGGCATAATGAGCGTTGGAGTAAAGCTAGATTTCTAATGCGCAAGTAAATAAACACTTCAATGGCTTGTAAATGCCCCAGGGCAGAAAGAACATCTGATATGTGAGAGCAGCTGGGAGGACAACATTAAACATTTCATTTGCATGTGAGGCTGCTAACGCTCGAGCAATATATGATGACATCACAGCATAAAAGAATGAAAATCGCTGCACTGTGCCGCAGTGCCCCACGAAGCAATGTTTTAGGTGTCAAGCACCACATTAAAGGGAATTTACTTTCAAAACAACAATGACTAATATTTACTATTAAGGAGCATCTGTATTGTGCTTTCAGATTTTAAGACTGGGGCTGAGAAGGGCAAAGTGCCGTGTGCTGTTTGTAAATAAAAATACATTTTATAGAAAGAAATAGGCCGTTAACTGCACTAAATCCCGAACCATCCTTGTAACCGATTGGCTGGAAAATCTATTGTAAAACTCATGTGTTAGTTATTTGATGGTAGATCTGGCATGATTATATGGCACCAGGGGACTCTATCAGCATGGAAATATCAGAAAAAAAAAATATTCTGTAACAAAAGCCAAATATATCTGCAAAGAAAGGAGATTAAATATGAGTGACAGCAACAACTAATAGGAAATAAAATATTATAAAGAAAACTATTTGTAAAGATGCATTCCTTTATTGTGTTAGGATTAATGTCTGCACGGTATTTCTCCCATGTCCTATTTTATTTTTTGTAGCACCCAATGTAAGAACACATACATGAGTAAAGAAACACAGTTCCCGCATGTGTCTCATAGACAGGGGCATATCCACTAGGCAGCTAATTATGGTGACAACACTCACAAAAGTTAGGCCATAATCGGTGAGGGTAAAAATGCAATGCACAGATAACTTTTATCAATTTCATAATGTTGACACTTGCATGGCAGCGTTAAACCCCATGACTTACTATTTAGTGAATAAACCACGTTATTAAAAAATGTGGTGCTGTGCTGCACCTTCAGGGGACAATAATTACAATCTATCCGGCTGCTGCATAGGAACATGATTCATTGGCACCACAGGGTGTATAACCATTAAAGGAAAGCACCAGACAATGCCACATTATAAACAGAAAGAAATAAATATATACAAAAATTACCTTTTCCATGTCTACCATTAAATCAGTCTATCCATTACTATAACTATACCTAAGGGGTAGGAAGCATACATCGCCATTATTTTCATAAATCATAATGTTAAACACATTATATATTGCCTATAGGTGGATAATGCTAGTCCACGATTTTAGAGTTATATATAAAATTACCATTTGTAGAGTGTCTGCCTCTTTACAATCAGGACACTTGGCCACATTTAACATTCTTTTTCTAATGCTATACATTTGCTATAATATTATGCAATCTATATAATGAAATGGTTTCACAATTCTCCCAGAATGCCACACAGAGATCAGTTACTTTCCTAGGTTACAGCCCTAAGCAATGACTAGCTGTTCACGGTGTTCAGGTTGTTTCACCAATTCACTGGTTATGATCCAAATGGACCAAAGACCTGCAGGACTACCTCTGTAGTGAGCTCTGCCCAGACCAGGAAGCTTCTCAGCCAATCCTGACGCTCCCATTATTCATAACAGCAGCTGTGTCTAATAAAGTAGTTCAGCACTGGGCAGCAAATCCATGCACCACGCATGATATATAAATTGATATATAAAACAGAAAGAGCTGGGAGTTAGGGACAGGGACCTCTTTGCACCGTAACCTAAGCAATGAGTAGAAGTTGCTATGGAGGTTTGTGTAGCCATTTAAATCTATATTGAGACCCGAAGGCACAAACAAAAAGTAAAATAAGAAGTAGATGATCATTAGTGAATACAATACAGTAGCACGTTTATATATACAATATGAGTTGATTTTGTGAATACCACAAATAGAAAGTAAGTCATATCTGGTCCCAATCTGCCTTCGTGCCTTTTATGTGATCCATATGACGTGCTGCTGGAAAACATTAGACATGCTTCTGGAAGCTCTCCGCCCAGCTGCTCATTAGAAGCGCATTAGTACATAAGCTCTGTGAGTAGACGGACAAGCCCAGGTTGTACCTTTTGATGTACTTGAAGGTTGGTAAATTTATAGCAGGATAACACAAAGTCCAGCACCTATTTATGAGTTGATCATTTGTCCCAAAACCCCTTAGGTCATTGTATGATCAGAAGTCACCCCTTTGCTGCAGAGAGGGCAGCAATGCTGAGCACAGCCAAGTTAAAAGCATTAATAAAAGTATGACTTATAAATTACTTCATCTTAGTCACCTTTTTTTAAATGGGGTGAGAGAGGCCAGAGTGAATTTAGTTTTTAAGTGGTTTCTGAGATTTGATAGGGTCAAGTTTGAAACATTGCACTCTATAAATCATTTCACACAGGGCTGATTGATGGTGCTGCATCACAGCCACGCCAAATATTGATTTGGGTTTAATTTTGAATTGTTTTTGTATGCTTTAAATAGAATTGTAATTAAAAAAAAAATATTATGGTAAAAAGGATTGAGAACAATTAAGTTGAAATTGGTACTTTCTGTGACGTTTAGCACAGTTAAAATGACAATATTTAAAGAAAGACAGTGAATCGGCAGAGAGAGAGAAACTGGAAATAAGAGACACAGTGAATCGGCAGAGAGAGAGAGAAACTGGAAATAAGAGACACAGTGAATCGGTAGAGAGAGAGAAACTGGAAATAAGAGAGACATTAAAAACGAACACTATAGGGTATAGAATACAAACATGTATTTCTGACCCTATAGTGTTAAAACCATCATTGATCCCCCCACCTCCCCTAACCCCCACCCCACTCCTTACCACCTTAAATATAGCAAAATCTTTACTTTATTGCAGTCTGCAGCTGCTGGCTCTGCCCCTTATCTGCCTGCTTAGCTGACATCAGAAGTGATTCTCTGAGTCAATCACAGTGCTTTCCCACATGATTGTCTGAGTTTGGCAAGGAGGCAGATCATGGGCAGAGCCAGCATAAGCCAAATGCCGCCCTGGCCAATTAGCATCTCCTCATAGAGATACATTTAATCAATGCATAAATACAATAAGCTCTACTTGTTCTGGTGACTATAGTGTCCTTTAAATAAAAATAAAAAAGTAACAGTGAATCTAAAGAGAGAGAGAAAAACTGGAAATAAGAGAAACAGTGAATCGGTAGAGAGAGAGAGAAACTGGAAATAAGAGAAACAGTGAATCGGTAGAGAGAGAAACGGGAAATAAGAGAAACAGTGAATCGGTAGAGAGAGAAACAGGAAATAAGAGAAACAGTGAATCGGTAGAGAGAGAATCGGGAAATAAGAGAAACCGTGAATCGGTAGAGAGAGAAACTGGAAATAAGAGACACAGTGAATCGGTAGAGAGAGAAACGGGAAATAAGAGAAACCGTGAATCGGTAGAGAGAGAAACTGGAAATAAGAGACACAGTGAATCGGTAGAGAGAGAGAGAAACTGGAAATAAGAGAAACAGTGAATCGGTAGAGAGAGAAACGGGAAATAAGAGAAACAGTGAATCGGTAGAGAGAGAAACAGGAAATAAGAGAAACAGTGAATCGGTAGAGAGAGAAACGGGAAATAAGAGAAACCGTGAATCGGTAGAGAGAGAAACTGGAAATAAGAGAAACAGTGAATCGGTAGAGAGAGAAACGGGAAATAAGAGAAACCGTGAATCGGTAGAGAGAGAAACTGGAAATAAGAGACACAGTGAATCGGTAGAGAGAGAGAAACTGGAAATAAGAGACACAGTGAATCGGTAGAGAGAGAGAGAAACTGGAAATAAGAGACACAGTGAATCAGTAGAGAGAGATAAAAACTGGAAATAAGAGAAACAGTGAATCGGTAGAGAGAGAAAAACTGGAAATAAGAGACACAGTGAATCGGTAGAGAGACAGAGAAACTGGAAATAAGAGAAACAGTGAATCAGTAGAGAGAGAGAGAAACTGGAAATAAGAGAAACAGTGAATCGGTAGAGAGAGAGAGAAACTGGAAATAAGAGAAACAGTGAATCGGTAGAGAGAGAAACGGGAAATAAGAGAAACAGTGAATCGGTAGAGAGAGAAACGGGAAATAAGAGAAACCGTGAATCGGTAGAGAGAGAAACTGGAAATAAGAGACACAGTGAATCGGTAGAGAGAGAGAGAAACTGGAAATAAGAGACACAGTGAATCGGTAGAGAGAGAGAGAAACTGGAAATAAGAGACACAGTGAATCAGTAGAGAGAGATAAAAACTGGAAATAAGAGAAACAGTGAATCGGTAGAGAGAGAGAAAAACTGGAAATAAGAGACACAGTGAATCGGTAGAGAGACAGAAAAACTGGAAATAAGAGACACAGTGAATCAGTAGAGAGAGAGAGAAACTGGAAATAAGAGAAACAGTGAATCGGTAGAGAGAGAAACGGGAAATAAGAGAAACAGTGAATCGGTAGAGAGAGAAACGGGAAATAAGAGAAACAGTGATTTGGTAGAGAGAGAGAAAAAACTGGAAATAAGAGACACAGTGAATCGGTAGAGAGAGAAACAGGAAATAAGAGAAACAGTGAATCGGTAGAGAGAGAGAGAGAAACGGGAAATAAGAGAAACAGTGAATCGGTAGAGAGAGAGAGAAACGGGAAATAAGAGAAACAGTGAATTGGTAGAGAGAGAGAAAAACTGGAAATAAGAGACACAGTGAATCGGTAGAGAGAGAGAGAAACGGGAAATAAGAGAAACAGTGAATCGGTAGAGAGAGAGAGAGAAACGGGAAATAAGAGAAACAGTGAATCGGTAGAGAGAGAGAGAAACGGGAAATAAGAGAAACAGTGAATCGGTAGAGAGAGAGAAAAACTGGAAATAAGAGGCACAGGGAATCGGTAGAGAGAGAGAAACGGGAAATAAGAGAAACAGTGAATCGGTAGAGAGAAAAACTGGAAATAAGAGACACAGTGAATCGGTAGAGAGAGAGAGAAACTGGAAATAAGAGAAACAGTGAATCGGTAGAGAGAGAAACGGGAAATAAGAGAAACAGTGAATTGGTAGAGAGAGAGAAAAACTGGAAATAAGAGACACAGTGAATCGGTAGAGAGAGAGAAAAACTGGAAATAAGAGAAACAGTGAATTGGTAGAGAGAGAAAAACTGGAAATAAGAGAAACAGTGAATTGGTAGAGAGAGAAAAACTGGAAATAAGAGACACAGTGAATCGGTAGAGAGAGAGAGAAACGGGAAATAAGAGAAACAGTGAATCGGTAGAGAGAGAAACTGGAAATAAGAGACACAGTGAATCAGTAGAGAGAGATAAAAACTGGAAATAAGAGACACAGTGAAACAGTAGAGAGAGAGAAAAACTGGAAATAAGAGACACAGGGAATCGGTAGAGAGAGAGAGAAACTGGAAATAAGAGAAACAGTGAATCAGTAGAGAGAGAGAAACTGGAAATAAGAGAAACAGTGAATCGGTAGAGAGAGAAACTGGAAATAAGAGAAACAGTGAATCGGTAGAGAGAGAGAGAAACGGGAAATAAGAGAAACAGTGAATCGTAGCGAGAGAGAAAAACTGGAAATAAGAAAAACAATGAATCGGTAGAGAGAGAGAGAAACTGGAAATAAGAGACACAGTGAATCGGTAGAGAGAGAGAAACGGGAAATAAGAGAAACAGTGAATCGGTAGAGAGAGAGAGAAACTGGAAATAAGAGAAACAGTGAATCGGTAGAGAGAGAGAGAAACTGGAAATAAGAGAAACAGTGAATCGGTAGAGAGAGAAACGGGAAATAAGAGAAACAGTGAATCGGTAGAGAGAGAAACGGGAAATAAGAGAAACCGTGAATCGGTAGAGAGAGAAACTGGAAATAAGAGACACAGTGAATCGGTAGAGAGAGAGAGAAACTGGAAATAAGAGACACAGTGAATCGGTAGAGAGAGAGAGAAACTGGAAATAAGAGACACAGTGAATCAGTAGAGAGAGATAAAAACTGGAAATAAGAGAAACAGTGAATCGGTAGAGAGAGAGAAAAACTGGAAATAAGAGACACAGTGAATCGGTAGAGAGACAGAAAAACTGGAAATAAGAGACACAGTGAATCAGTAGAGAGAGAGAGAAACTGGAAATAAGAGAAACAGTGAATCGGTAGAGAGAGAAACGGGAAATAAGAGAAACAGTGAATCGGTAGAGAGAGAAACGGGAAATAAGAGAAACAGTGATTTGGTAGAGAGAGAGAAAAAACTGGAAATAAGAGACACAGTGAATCGGTAGAGAGAGAAACAGGAAATAAGAGAAACAGTGAATCGGTAGAGAGAGAGAGAAACGGGAAATAAGAGAAACAGTGAATCGGTAGAGAGAGAGAGAAACGGGAAATAAGAGAAACAGTGAATTGGTAGAGAGAGAGAAAAACTGGAAATAAGAGACACAGTGAATCGGTAGAGAGAGAGAGAAACGGGAAATAAGAGAAACAGTGAATCGGTAGAGAGAGAGAGAGAAACGGGAAATAAGAGAAACAGTGAATCGGTAGAGAGAGAGAGAAACGGGAAATAAGAGAAACAGTGAATCGGTAGAGAGAGAGAAAAACTGGAAATAAGAGGCACAGGGAATCGGTAGAGAGAGAGAAACGGGAAATAAGAGAAACAGTGAATCGGTAGAGAGAAAAACTGGAAATAAGAGACACAGTGAATCGGTAGAGAGAGAGAGAAACTGGAAATAAGAGAAACAGTGAATCGGTAGAGAGAGAGAAACTGGAAATAAGAGAAACTGTGAATCGGTAGAGAGAGAGAAAAACTGGAAATAAGAGACACAGTGAATCGGTAGAGAGAGAGAAAAACTGGAAATAAGAGAAACAGTGAATTGGTAGAGAGAGAAAAACTGGAAATAAGAGAAACAGTGAATTGGTAGAGAGAGAAAAACTGGAAATAAGAGACACAGTGAATCGGTAGAGAGAGAGAGAAACGGGAAATAAGAGAAACAGTGAATCGGTAGAGAGAGAAACTGGAAATAAGAGACACAGTGAATCAGTAGAGAGAGATAAAAACTGGAAATAAGAGACACAGTGAAACAGTAGAGAGAGAGAAAAACTGGAAATAAGAGACACAGGGAATCGGTAGAGAGAGAGAGAAACTGGAAATAAGAGAAACAGTGAATCAGTAGAGAGAGAGAAACTGGAAATAAGAGAAACAGTGAATCGGTAGAGAGAGAAACTGGAAATAAGAGAAACAGTGAATCGGTAGAGAGAGAGAGAAACGGGAAATAAGAGAAACAGTGAATCGTAGCGAGAGAGAAAAACTGGAAATAAGAAAAACAATGAATCGGTAGAGAGAGAGAGAAACTGGAAATAAGAGACACAGTGAATCGGTAGAGAGAGAGAAACGGGAAATAAGAGAAACAGTGAATCGGTAGAGAGAGAAAAACTGGAAATAAGAGACACAGTGAATCGGTAGAGAGAGAGAGAAACTGGAAATAAGAGAAACAGTGAATCGGTAGAGAGAGAGAGAAAAACTGGAAATAAGAGACACAGTGAATCGGTAGAGAGAGAGAAACTGGAAATAAGAGAAACAGTGAATCGGTAGAGAGAGAGAAACTGGAAATAAGAGAAACAGTGAATCGGGAGAGAGAGAAAGTGGAAATAAGAGAAACAGTGAATCGGTAGAGAGAGAGAAAAACTGGAAATAAGAGACACAGTGAATCGGTAGAGAGAGAAACGGGAAATAAGAGAAACAGTGAATCGGTAGAGAGAGAGAAAAACTGGAAATAAGAGAAACAGTGAATCGGTAGAGAGAGAGAGAGAAACTGGAAATAAGAGACACAGTGAATCGGTAGAGAGAGAGAAAAACTGGAAATAAGAGACACAGTGAATCGGTAGAGAGAGAGAAACTGGAAATAAGAGACACAGTGAATCGGTAGAGAGAGAGAAAAACTGGAAATAAGAGAAACAGTGAATCGGTAGAGAGAAAAACTGGAAATAAGAGAAACAGTGAATCGGTAGAGAGAGAGAAAAACTGGAAATAAGAGACACAGTGAATCGGTAGAGAGAGAGAGAGAAACTGGAAATAAGAGACACAGTGAATCGGTAGAGAGAGAGAGAAACGGGAAATAAGAGAAACAGTGAATCGTAGCGAGAGAGAAAAACTGGAAATAAGAAAAACAATGAATCGGTAGAGAGAGAGAGAAACTGGAAATAAGAGACACAGTGAATCGGTAGAGAGAGAGAAACGGGAAATAAGAGAAACAGTGAATCGGTAGAGAGAGAAAAACTGGAAATAAGAGACACAGTGAATCGGTAGAGAGAGAGAGAAACTGGAAATAAGAGAAACAGTGAATCGGTAGAGAGAGAGAAAAACTGGAAATAAGAGACACAGTGAATCGGTAGAGAGAGAAACTGGAAATAAGAGAAACGGTGAATCGGTAGAGAGAGAAACTGGAAATAAGAGAAACAGTGAATCGGTAGAGAGAGAGAAACTGGAAATAAGAGAAACAGTGAATCGGGAGAGAGAGAAAGTGGAAATAAGAGAAACAGTGAATCGGTAGAGAGAGAGAAAAACTGGAAATAAGAGACACAGTGAATCGGTAGAGAGAGAAACGGGAAATAAGAGAAACAGTGAATCGGTAGAGAGAGAGAAAAACTGGAAATAAGAGAAACAGTGAATCGGTAGAGAGAGAGAGAGAAACTGGAAATAAGAGACACAGTGAATCGGTAGAGAGAGAGAAAAACTGGAAATAAGAGACACAGTGAATCGGTAGAGAGAGAAAAACTGGAAATAAGAGACACAGTGAATCGGTAGAGAGAGAGAAAAACTGGAAATAAGAGAAACAGTGAATCGGTAGAGAGAGAGAAAAACTGGAAATAAGAGAAACAGTGAATCGGTAGAGAGAGAGAAAAACTGGAAATAAGAGAAACAGTGAATCGGTAGAGAGAGAGAAAAACTGGAAATAAGAGACACAGTGAATCGGTAGAGAGAGAGAGAGAAACTGGAAATAAGAGACACAGTGAATCGGTAGAGAGAGAAAAACTGGAAATAAGAGAAACAGTGAATCGGGAGAGAGAGAAACGGGAAATAAGAGAAACAGTGAATCGGTAGAGAGAGAGAGAAACTGGAAATAAGAGACACAGTGAATCGGTAGAGAGAGAGAGAGAGAGAAACTGGAAATAAGAGAAACAGTGAATCGGGAGAGAGAGAGAAACGGGAAATAAGAGAAACAGTGAATCGGTAGAGAGAGAGAAACGGGAAATAAGAGAAACAGTGAATCGGTAGAGTAGAATAAAACAGATAAAAAAGCACTATACAGCACAGTAAAGAGCCTCCATTAGCTGGTTGAAAAATTCTCTATTTAGATGGGGGAATTAAACGTCTTGATAACATTCGCTGCTCGTTGATGTCACACTTTGAAAGTTTAACCACCAGAGAGACTGTGTATCCCAAACACGATTACCGAAACACTGTCCTGTTATTTAATCCAGAGGGAAACTTGATGCCAACAGACACATGTGTCCATGCTGATGGCAATTGATTTTTTTCATTTTTAACATTGCATTCAACATATTAAACAGCTAAAAAAAATTAAGACACCAATATGCAGGACGGGCTATTAGATTGCCTTACTCCACAGAGATTTGTGACTCTTTGGCAAAATCCCCCGGGAAGGAGCATGAAGATATCATTTCAAAAATATTGAGTGCTTTAATTTTTACCATTCGGAAGGGAGAGGAGCAGACGGGAAGCCATCACATCAGGAAATGATAACATGCAATGTTTATTGCTCAAATTCTGAGAGGTAATTGTGTTACACTAAATGTATTAATTGTATTAACTGACAAAAAGTTAATGTATTAAATATTTTGATCTAAATTCAAGTGTTTAGTCATGAAGAAAGATTATATAAAAAGCTCTAAGTATGTTCTGTGTCTTGGCATTGTTCCTGTGTTATTCAATTTAATTGTTGTTTGCTATTTACATGCCAGAGCAGTATGAAACCTAATTGATAATTAACAAGTTCATTACTAAGAAAGTACTGTTCCACTGCCATTACAACTTTCTGATTTAGCATTAACATCAAGTGATCTGACGAGTTATATTTAAAAAGCACAAAGGCATGACAATTTAACGTTATTAAATGATGTGAAAGGAATTGTTTGTGCATACCAAAGTGAATAAAAACCATATTGTCCAAGAGGGCAAAAGAACTATTAAAATATAATTCAAATGCATTTTATAATGCCCTCCAAAGGAGGCTCCAAAAGATGGCTGTATCAGGAATAATAATAAAACAAACAAACAAACAAACAAAAAACAATGCAGGACACAGTTAACCCCTTAAGGACAGAGCTTCGGAAGCTTGTCTTTTACTTAATGACAACGACATTTTTTGCTGTTTGCGTTCAACTGCAATTTGCATTTGACTAATTTATTGCACCGACGCATATTATATACCGGTACCATTTTTTAAAGGACAGAAAGGGCTTTAATTTGATGTAACATATATATATATATATATATATATATATATATATATATATATATATATATACACACACATGCTTATTTATTATTAAAAAAAAAATACAGAAAAATGCAAAAAAAATGAAAGATTTTGTGTGTTTTTTTTACAGTTTTTGCAATAATAATGTGTGCACAATTAGTGCAGGTTAAGGAAAGTAATTAAAAATACATTCATTTAGTTGTTCTGATTTACAGAATATATAATGTGTCTGGGATTTTCAGTTTTTTTTGGTAGTTACAGGTCACAAAGCACAAGGAGTAAAATAAACTTTTAATGTGGAGCGATTTTAGAATTTGGTATGTTTGTCTTGTAAGCTTAATAGCCATAAAAGAAAACAAAATTGCCACACAAAAGTATATATTTATATAAAGTAGACACCACAGGCTATTTACCTAAGGTTGTTTTGACACTTTCTACGTAGCCATTTTACCGCCAACCTCTGCTAAATATTGGAGTAAAATTGTGTTTTTGGGTGGTTTTGGCACACAAACTTATAACAAAGAACTTCTCATGTGTATTTTGTAAAGTTGGTGTGTGCTATTCCTGTAGAAAGTTTTATTTTGTGTTCAGTTACATCTGCTGAGTAAAATGACACCCCCATTGTATGTCTTTGGCACTATTTTGTGAAGCTACAGTGCCATATAGGAGACCTGTCCTTTTCAGTATTCACAGTAGAATTTTGAGAGACGGATTTAATGAGCCTATGCTTCAATTTGAGGTATTATAACAGTTTGTCTGTTCAAAAAAAACCCCACAAAGGCCTACCATTTGTAAAAGTAGACACTCCAGGGTATATCATAAGGTGCATATTGTGCCTTAGCATGCCCCCATTTTTTTCAATATATGCCAAAGTATGTGGTCAAAAATTATTTTGTGCATTTTTTACATACGGATTGCATTTTTGCTGGGCATTTTGTATATTTCATATGTGCCACTAAGTTCAAACCCCCCAAATTATGTTCAGCTAAGTCTTCTGAGTAAAAGGACACCCCCATTGTATGTCTTTGGCACTATTTCATGAAGCTACAGTGCCATATAGGAGACCAAGCCATATCAGTTTTTACAGAACTTTGCATTTGACGCTTGCAATTTCCAAGCATCTTCGCAGGTTTCAAATTCCAACTACCCCACAAAGGCCTACCATTTCTTAAAGTAGACACCCCAGGGTATTTCAAAAGGCATATTTTGAACCTTAGCGTGGGATCATTTTTCCGCTAGCTTGTACCAGGTGTAGTGGTAATAAGCGTTTTTTCTGCCTTTTTGACACACAAAGTGAGTTTGCACAGTATATTTTGCAAACCTTATGTGTGCTTCGACTGTATAATGCTTCATATGTTGCTCAGCTATGTGGTCTGAGTACAGCAATACCCCCGTATGTACCTTTGCCAGGTATATGTGGATGTTGAAGGGGCACAGTTGAGACGCAGCCATTCAGTTTTTTTCTAACTTTGAAGTTTTACGCTGTGTCCATGTTCCAATTTGGAGTAGTTTAGATGGTTGGTTATTGAAACTTCCCCACAAACACATACTATTTATTAAAGAATACACCCTGGGGTAATTCAAAAGGCATATTTTGAACCTTAGCGTGGGATAATTTTTACTCTAGTTTGTTCTAGGTGTAGTGGTAATGAGCGTTTTTAAATGTATTTTTATAACTTTTTTTTACTTTTTAAAACTATTTTTTAAACTTTTGTTTTGCTTATTAATTTTTTAAACTTTCCTAAACTTTCTTAAAACTTTTTTTACAGATTTAACATTTTTCTAAGCTTTTTTTTACCGTTAACCCCTAACTAGCAGTAAGCAGCACTAACCGTAAATTCCCCATTTTCCCCATAACTTCCACCCACCCCAGCTAGAAAAAATATATAATTATACAATATTTAAATTAGTTAATTAAATTAATTGAACCCCTGAGGATTAAAAAATAAATAAAAGTTAATCGTCAGGGGATAAAAAAAATTAGATCACAGTATAATACTGTGATCTGTGTTTTGATCACTGTAGGCAGTGATCGACTGGCAGAGAAGGGGTTAATTTTTATTTGGACTGGGTAAAGGGGGTGTTTTTTTTGTTTTTTTTACTTAAACGTTATTAAAACTTTTTTTAACTTAATTTTTTTACTTTTTAAAGCTTATTTTAAAACTTTTTTTAACGTTAACCCCTAGTTAGCCTAACACCAAATCCCCCAATCCCCACTAACTTCCACCCTCCCCAGCTAGCTAAATATATAATTTTAAAATACTTAAATTAATTAATCAAATAAATTTAACCCCTGGGTTAAAAAAAAAAAAATCAGATCATAGTAAAATGCAATCCCTGCCAATTGATCACTGTAGTCAGTGATCAATTGGCAGGGAAGGGGTTAATTTTTTATTAAAATGGTAAATGGGGTGGGATTTTAAATAAACTTTATTTTTTTTTTTACACAGGGAAGCAGATCAGCACTGATCTGTCTCCCTGCACTTTACAGTGAACCCGGAAGTGCAGTGAGGCGGAAGGTGAGTATACACAGCACATGTGCCCGCTCTGACATGCTGTCAGAGCGGGCACATGTGCTGGGACAGCGCAAGTCGGTGCTTCCGGTCTGCCTCTAATACAGAGGCAGACTAGAGCACCATTAACCCCGCGATGGCCGCAATTGCGGCGATCTGGGGTTAATTTTACCGCGTGATGGACGAGGTCCATCACTCGTCGTTAAGGGTTTCCCCTGAGTGACGGACCTCGTCTGTCACTCGTCGTTAAGGGGTTAATAAATAACAGGATAGTCATTGACTAAGCAAATTCTGACACAATAACTAAAGCCTGAAGCAATTAAAATCAACTTTCAACTCAAAGAATATAAAGCAACCGTTGTTCTTAAATAAGCAAAAGCCTAACAAAAAAATTAATAAAATTAAGTTGGATAAAAGCAACATATATTAATCAACCAATTTGGTTAAAGTTGAGAGCATGCGCTAAAGTGCTTTGAGTGCCCTTGGGAAAAAATGATGAATAAAAAGAAACTTATTATTATTAATCTCATTATACATTCTGGAAACATGCACAAGGTAACAGTTTAAAGGAAAGTTATATCATGTTAATTGAATATACCACTATCACAAAACACATTTTGTATATGTTTATTTTCTGTATTTACAATTATAACTGTTACTGTATTTGTAAACACTGTAAGGAGCCAGTTTATAAAGCTATTTCACAGTAATAAAGTCCTATTAAACTGCTACTAATTTCTCACATTTTAACTTGTGTCTTTGGCTTGCTTATGATGTTATTCCCCCAATCATTGCTGTGTTGCCATCCCTATATCTACCGATAACATAGTCATATCCCTCGGCAGTCCTCTGTCTTGCTTTTTCACATCATCCTTTTGCGGCTGCAAATTTATCGATGCCTCTCATTTTATTAATTTTTTATGCTATTTTTCTCAAGTTCAGCTTTGTCAGAAAGGAGGGTCCATACAAGTCCCTACACCTGCTTTTCATTTGTTCCTTTTTCATTTCCTTTCCATTGGTAACAACTTTGAAATGTTTCTGGTGCATGGAGGGTGAAGGAGAGATCACTCCACATATTCACTGGATGGCTCCTCCATGCTGCCAGGATTAGAATGCACTGCGTGTAACAATTGTAGATTATGCTAGCTTTAGTGTACCTATAATCTTAATTTAAAAAGACGAGGATGCACAAAGTTTGACTAAGTGCTGTCAGCTTCAAGCAGAGTTATGCAGAGGATATGGTTTTGAGTAATACCTGCAAAAAGAAAAAAATGCTGAAGCCCAAATAGCCACCTCATTCTTGTTCTAAAGCCTCTATTGGCATTTTCAAATAACCTGCTCTTTCCTGTTTGATTATAGAGGTGTGCATGTCCCAAGCAGTCATTTTACCAGATTTTGGTCAAACTATTTCAAAACAGTTTGACTTCTTCTCTGGTGTCCGCTGGACTCTCTCTGCCTTCACTACATCTACAAGACAGCCAGAAGCTCCTGTTTACGAGTTTCCTTTATCTCTACTGAGCAAGGCCCTGCCTTTAGGTGCTAGATGATTGGTTGAGAGCGTCTAGGCCTAGGGCAGCACACAACCAGGATACACCACTGTATAGTGTTAAAACCACCATCTAACCCCCCTGGGCCCCTCATGCCTCCATAAATATAGCAAAATCTTACTGTATTCAAGCCAGAAGCTGTAGCTCTGCATGCTGTTTGTCTCAAAAAAAGACAAGCAGTCTGCTGACATCATCAGAAGTGGTGGCCTGGTCCAATCCCCATAGGATTGGCTGAGACTGACAAAGAGGCATATCAGGAACAGAGCCAGCACCATTCAAACACAGCCCTGGCCAATCAGTATCTCCTCATAGAGATGAATTGAATCAATGAATCTCTATGAGGAAAGTTCAGTGTCTGCATGCAGAGGGAGGAGATACTGAATGTTTGGATGCATTTTAGGCAGCCATGATCCAGGAAGGATCTCTAACAGCCATCTAAGGAGTGGCCAGTGAAGTTATCACTAGGCTGTAATGTAAACACTGCCTCTGATCTGCCTCTTTGTCGGTCTCAGTCAATCCTATGGGGAAGCATTGTGATTGGATCAGGCTACCACTTCTGATGATGTCAGCAGACTGCTTGTTTGTTTTTGAGGCAAACAGCATGCAGATCTACAGCTTCTGGCTTGAATACAGTAAGATGTTGCTATATTTATGGAGGCATGAGGGGCCCAGGGGGGCTAGGTGGTGGTTTTAACACTATAGGGTCAGGAATACATGTTTGTGTTCCTGACCCTATAGTGATTCTTTAACAATAAGACACCGAGACAGAAAAAAAAGTAGCAGCATGCAGAAAAAGAGAGTCCTTCTGAAACCGCTGATCAATGTAATGGAGAGCAGGTCAGTAACGATGCTCTTACTCCAAAGAAAGTTAAGAAGAAAAAGCAAAAAAAGAGCAAAGCTGAAGATATAACAGAGCAAGAAGCATCCTCCCCTGAACCTTAAGTTAATGGAGAGCAGAGTGGCAAAAAATCTAAACCCAAAAAGAATAAACGGGTGAATGCAGAAACTGTCCTTTCTTTGTAAACTATACAGAAAGCATTTTACGCGAGTGCAGCTACTTTCACATCTAAGTAGACAATAATATTAAGATTAATTAATGATGATTGTATGTATCTTAAAGGTATACTACCAAGTACTTTATATTATTAAAGTGCTTTATGTGTACTCTTATTTCCATTTTATAAACAAATGGAGAATTCAATAGAAATAAACTTGTTACATCCCCCTGGCTGTCAGACAGCCGGTCCTGTTACTTCCTGGTTTGTTTAGCTCAGTGGAATTAAACCCAAGAGGCAGCAATTGTCCGGAGCACCAGCCTAGCAAAGACTTCTCATTGAGCTGCATTGGGAAGTCTGTGGTTGGACAGTCACAGAAAGACTGGGCGGAGTTAGAAGGGGACGGCTTGCAAAGGATGCAGGCAAGAGTTCTGTAGCTTTTGAAAGATGTATATTCATTGGGGCATATCTAAAAATACATAAATAAATGCATGTATGTTTTCATTGGGAGTATAGCTACCTCAAAAGTGATATATATATATATATATTCATATAAATATTCCATTAGACAGGGGAGTGTCCCTTTATAACAATTTATATAATTTAATGGTAAGTATTGGATCAAGTCGTATTTATAAATCTGATTGATATTTAAGAGTTATTTATATATGAATCATTTTAAATATTCTGTGAGTACCTTTGATCTGTTGTAAATGAATCTTCTACATCTGATTACACTCTTTAATTATATTGTTTAAATAACAGTAAGAGCAAATATCCTTTATGTTGCAAACGCAATTCAACTGATTTGAAGCTGTATCCGAATTTTAGTTATTCCTTTAACTTGAGGTATTTTTAACCCCTTAAGGACGGAGGACGGTTCAGGACCGTCATCGGCATTTTTGCGTTGCCGACCGGTGACGGTCCTGAACCGTCCTAACCGTCCTATGTACTTACCCGATCGCCGTCGTTCCCCCGGCGGCGATCGGCGTTGGTCCCGGTGTGGGGAGACTGCCTGCAGCCCAGACATGGCGGTTTAGGACCCCTGTGGCCATGTGATCGCCCAACAGGGCGACCACATGGTCACAATAGGTGTCCTAGTCTCTGCCTGCAGGGGGACTGTCTGTGCTGACAGGCAGTCTCCCTGCAACTGTAAAATCAAAAAAAAATGTAAAGTTATAGTTAATAAAAAAAAAAAATATATGTCTATATATCATATATATAATGTCATGCTAAGTGTATATATATTGTATTATTATAAAATACGAATAATAAATAATTTTAATTAAATTAAAAAAATTAAAAATAATAATAAAAATTAAAAAAAAATTATATATCTATACGAAATTTTATTCTAACTGTATTTTGATATTAATATATATATATTTATATCAAAATACACTTAGAATGAAATTGTATATATATCTATGTATATATAAATAAATAAAAAGAATGCGAACTATTCATATGTCCATATACAAAATTACATAAATAATTATATAAATATACACGTAGACTTCAAATATATAAATATGCATATATATTTAAATTCTACGTGCGTATTTATGTAATATTTTTACATAATTAAGTTATTTTATTGATTGCAGTTTAAGGGACCTGCCTGCCAACCCAGGCCGAAAGTACAGAGAATTTAATTTGCTATCACTGTATTTTACCCTGTAACGTTCTACGACACCCTAAAACCTGTACATGGGGGGTACTGTTTTACTCGGGAGACTTCGCTGAACACAAATATTAGTGATTCAAAACAGTAAAACATATCACAGCGATGATATTGTCAGTGAAAGTGACTTTTTTTGCATTTTTCACACACAAACAGCACTTTTACTGATGATATAATTGTTGTGATACATTTTCCAGTTTTGAAACACTAATATTTGTGTTCAGCAAAGTCTCCTGAGTAGAACAGGACCCCCCATGTACAGGTTTTATAGCGTTTTTGAAAGTTACAGGGTCAAATATATGGGTCAAATATCTTTACATTGAAAATGGCCAGGTTGGTTACGTTGCCTTTGAGAGCGTATGGTAGCCCAGGAATGAGAATTACCCCCATGATGGCATACCATTTGCAAAAGAAGACAACCCAAGGTATTGCAAATGGGGTATGTCCAGTCTTTTTAGTAACCACTTAGTCACAAACACTGGCCAAAATTAGCGTTCAATTTAGTTTTTTACTTTTTTCACACACAAACAAATATGAACGCTAACTTTGGCCAGTGTTTGCGACTAAGTGGCTACTAAAAAAGTCTGGACATACCCCATATTGAATACCCTGGGTTGTCTACTTTTAAAAAAATATGTACACGTGGGGTGTTATTTAGCAATTTATGACAGATAATAGTGTTATAATGTCACTATTGATACATTTTAAAAATGTATGTTTTGAAACCGCAATATCCTACTTGTACTCATAGCCCTATAACATGCAAAAAAATAGCAAAAAGCATGTAAACACTGGGTATTTTTGAACTCAGGACAACATTTTTAATCTATTTAGCAGTTTTTTTCATTCGCTTTTGTAGATGAGTAAAATATTTTTCACATAAAATTAAAAAAAACGTGTATTTTTTTCAATTTTTCATCATATTTTTTCATTTTTTTTAAAATTAAATTACATGAGATTATATAAATAATGGTATGTAAAGAAAGCCCCTTTTGTCCTGAAAAAAACAATATATAATTTGTAAGGGAACAGTAAATGAGAGAGCGGAAAATTACAGCTAAACACAAACACCACAAAAGTGTCAAAAAGATGCCTGGTCGCAAATGTACAACATCGCAAAAAAAGTCCGGTCCTTAAGGGGTTAAACCCTGATGTACACATTTGTTTAGAAACTAAAATCAATCATTGTGATTCATATTAGATAGCCAGCACAAGTTTTACTAGCCCATGTAAAAATATTTAGTCAGTCAAGGTACCCTGCCCTAACGAGAGTCAAACAGGCTTAAAAGTTTTTAGGAAGTTCGGTATAGGGGCGAGTTTGAAGTAGTATTTATAATCTTAACTTAAATATTGGGACATGCCGGCTCTATGTAACCCTTTTATAATCCTACAGCCTATCTACATGCAAGGTAGGTCTAGAGTGTTACCTAATACTGTATTGCCTGAAGCATAGACATGTTAACCTAGCTAGCTAGACATGATTGTTTAGCATGTTTTTACCTTGACTCGAGTAGAAAAAAAAAAAAGAGAGCGAGAGAGGTTGTAATTTTCTATTGCCATATTCTACTGGTATTTGTTGACCCGCATTAACCAATTGTTTCTGCATTCTGTAACAAACTTCACCTCAATAAAAATACAGAGTGAGAAAAAAAAAATTCACTCAGTCAATGTACCCTGCCATACTAACGAGCGTCAAACAGGCTTAAAAAGTGTTTAGGAAGTTTGGTATAGGGGGAAGTTTGTTGTAGTATTTTCTTAAAATGGGATTTCCGGGCTGGTGAAACTGACCCACTCCTGATATAAAAATATGTACGCTAGGGGGTGATTCATGTGTTTTCCCCATGAATATACATGCTTTTATAGCTATTCATCTCCATGAAGCATCAGGGACAAAGAAATAGCCGAAAATTAAACAACACGAGATGAGAAAGAGCAAGGCTCCATACAAATACCTTCAATTGATAATGATTTTTCTTACTGCAATAACAGGGAGGACATAAGACAACCCAACTAGAACTAAAAGCCTTTACCACACTTCCCGCCAGATTAGTCCCGAAATATCAACAATAAAATAAACATCCATTTGCACCGAATGAAAGTCAACTCAATACTTTAAGTTCATCAAAACTCTGTCAATAAGATCTACAAGCAATGCAAAGTAATACAAACAAATTCACCTTATCTTCAGTAGTGGAAGCAATGTCAGAAACATATACAGGGTTATTCACTGAAGTGAAAATTCAAGGTGAATTCAAAGTGAATTCCAAATTTAAGGCCAGAGTAGCCGAGCTAAAAGTCTAGCGCATGGTATAGTTTGGCTTAGCAAATAACAGTGTCAGTAGCAGACACTATGAGAATCCGGGTATCATGTTCAATTCACAGAGCAATCAGCTCGGTATATTTATTATATCACCCGGGTACATACCGACTCTTGCACCTCCAGTACAGATTTGTATAAAATTCTAATGTATTTTTAATCCAGGTAAAATATTCTGTAAGTACATATTATTGTGGTAGCAATATGTTGGTCCAGCTGTGAGCTAAATCACAGTAAAAAAGTAAAATGCAGACAATGTGCGAAATCTTCCTAAATACATACCGTATATACTCGAGTATAAGACGAGTTTTTCAGCACATTTTTTTGTGCTGAAAAACCCCAACTCGTCTTATACTCGAGTCACTGTCTGTATTATGGCAATTTACATTGCCATAATACAGACTGGGTGCTGGCAGCGAGCGCTTACCTCTCCTGCAGCTCCTGTCAACTCCCTTCTCCTCCGCGCTGGTCCGTTCAGCACCTCTGTCAGCTCCCATTGTGCGGCTCTCGCAAGACTTGCACTGTGAGCTGACAAGGGAGCTGACCGGACCGGCGCGGAGGAGAATAATGAAATTTTTTTTAATGAAACAAAAAACAATATTAAAATAATAATTAAAAAATAACCCCCCACCAAGGCTCTGCATCACACTCTGCATCACACACACACTGCATTCATACACACACACACTGCACTCATACACACACACTGCACTCATACACACACACTGCATTCTCATACACACACACTGCATTCTCATACACACACGCTGCACTCATATACACACACACACACTGCACTCATACACACACACTGCATTCTCATACACACACACTGCATTCTCATACACACACTGCATTCATTATATACACACACTGTAAATAAATATTCAATTAATATAATTTTTTTAGAATCAAATTTTATTTAGAAATTTACCAGTAGCTGCTGCATTTCCCACCCTAGTCTTCTACTCGAGTCAATAAGTTTTCCCAGTTTTTGGGGGTAAAATTAGGGGCCTTATATTCGGGTCGGCTTATACTCGAATATATACGGTAAGTAATGAATGCAAAATATATTTGAAGGACCAATGGATTTTTTTTGTTAATCAATCATGGTAATTCATTTAATAGTGTAAATGGTTGGCAATTTAAAGTGAATTTTAATTAGAGGCCAAATTTCACAAATTGAAGAAATTAAACAATCTTTTCATTTTGGCTTAGTTTTTTATTTGAAATTCCCATTGAATTCTTAGTAATTTACACTTTTGAAAATAACAGAGAATATTCTAAAAAAATAAATAAAATAAAAATAGACAAGAAAAATTATTACATGTGCCATCTTTTTAATTTGGATTCATTGAATCGATGATTTGGAGTTAAATTGATTTTAGATGAAACGTGCTGGAATATAACTGGTTCTCTTGATGCTATCATATTATTTTTATTGCTTATGTATGTTTATAAATAGTTTTAGTTTTATATATATATATATCTACAGTGAGGGGAAAAGGGTATTTGATCCCCTGCTGATTGTGAACGTTTGCCCACTGACAAAGAAATGATCAGACTATAATTTTAATGGTAGGTGTATTTTAACAGTGAGAGACATAATAACAAAAAAACAAAAACTTTTGTAAAAATCCAGCAAAACGCCATGAATAGATTTCCATGTCAATGAGTGAAATAAGTATTTGACCCCTTTGACTTAGTACTTGGTGGCAAAACCCTTGTTGGCAATCACAGAGGCAGGGGCGGGCTGGGCCGGGGGGCAGGGAGGCAATTGCCCCCCAGGCCGCCCAAAACCATTTTAAGACCGGCCGCTGCAGGGCCGGCCCTTTAAATGCTGCAGCCGCCTGAGCGCTCTGTTAAGAGGCTCAAGCGGCTGCAGCACATCTTCTCCCCTCCCCTGTAGCGTGGCCGAGCTCCTCTCCGGTGCGGTGGCCGGCCGGAGTGATAGGAAAGTGCACACTCAGTGTGCACCTTCCTGTCAGTCCGGCCGGTTACAGGAAACAGAAACTCCTGTTCCGCGCGGAACAGGAGTTTCTGTTTCCTGTAACCGGCCGGACTGACAGGAAGTGCACACTGGGTGTGCACCTTCCTATGACTCCGGCCGGCCACCGCTCCGGAGGGGAGGGGAGGTGTGGGGTGGGGGGGGGGGGGGTTAAGAAGAAGGAGGGAGGGGTGGGGAATTAAGAAGAAGGAGGGAGGGTGGGGGATTAATAAGAAGAGGGGGGGAATTAAGAAGAAGGGGGGAGGGGTGGGGGATTAAGAGGGAGGGGTGGGGAATTAAGAAGAAGGAGGGAGAGTGGGGGATTAATAAGAAGAGGGGGGGAATTAAGAAGAAGGGGGGGAGGGGTGGGGGATTAAGAGGGAGGGGTGGGGAATTAAGAAGAAGGAGGGAGAGTGGGGGATTAATAAGAAGAGGGGGGGAATTAAGAAGAAGGGGGAGGGGTGGGGGATTAAGAGGGAGGGGTGGGGAATTAAGAAGAAGGAGGGAGAGTGGGGGATTAATAAGAAGAAGGGGGAGGGGTGGGGGATTAAGAAGAAGAGGGGGAATTAAGAAGAAGGGGGAGAGATTAAGAAGAAGGGGGGAGGGGTGGGGGATTAAAAAGAAGGGGGATTAAGAAGAAGGGGAGGGTGGGGGATTAATAAGAAGAGGGGGGAATTAAGAAGAAGGGGGAGAGGTGGGGGATTAAGAAGGGGGGAGGGTGGGGGATTAAGAAGAAGGGGAGGGTGGGGGATTAAGAAGAAGGGGAGGGTGGGGGATTAATAAGAAGAAGGGGGAGAGGTGGGGGATTAAGAAGGGGGGAGGGTGGGGGATTAATAAGAGGGGGGGAATTAAGAAGAAGGGGGAGAGGTGGGGGATTAAGAAGAAGGGGGGAGGAATTAAGAAGAAGGGGGAGGGGTGGGAGATTAATAAGAAGAGGGGTGATTAAGAAGGAGGGTTGGGGGGGATTAAGAAGAACAGTGGGGGTGTGGTGGAATCTCGGTAAAAATAAATTTAGTAGGCCGAGATTACCACGTGGCATGTGTACGTGCATATGCTGACGTATCGGTCGGTTGGTTGCACGTGGCAAGATACGATCAGTAGTGTACGGAGCATGTGCGAGAATACAGGATGTAGTATTCCCCTCCTCCATTGTGCTGGACAAGCCATGCGGTCAAGCAGGAAGTTAGTTCTTATTTGTTTTGATTGGTTAAGAGAATGTGCGGGTGGAGCTTAATATGGGAGGAGTTATGTGCCTATATAAGGAGCCTGCACTATTGTCCGGGGCTCAGAACTTGTGGTATTTTGGTGACGCTAGTCCCTCTGAGTCCCGATCGGTGATCCAATAAAGAATCTCTTCCTTCCTGAAGAAACCTGTGTCCATCTCTCTGTGCTTCGCTTCCGTCAGTTTCTCCGGTATCAGGGGAGGGTGGGGGGATTAAGAAGAACGGGGGGTGATTAAGAAGAACAGGGAGGGGTGATTAAGAAGAACAGGGAGGGGTGATTAAGAAGAACAGGGAGGGGTGATTAAGAAGAACAGGGGGAGTGGGGAGATTAAGAAGAACAGGGGGAGTGGGGAGATTAAGAAGAACAGGGGGAGTGGGGAGATTAAGAAGAACAGGGGGAGTGGGGAGATTAAGAAGAAGAACAGGGGGTGGGGGATTAAGAAGAAGAACAGGGGGTGGGGGATTAAGAAGAAGAACAGGGGGTGGGGGATTAAGAAGAAGAACAGGGGGTGGGGGATTAAGAAGAAGAACAGGGGGTGGGGGATTAAGAAGAAGAACAGGGGGTGGGGGATTAAGAAGAAGAACAGGGGGGTGGGGGGATTAAGAAGAACAGGGGGGTGGGGGGATTAAGAAGAACGGGGGGAGTAAGAAGAACACGGGGTAAGAAGAACACAGAGAGGAGGGGGGAGAGTAAGAAGAACACAGGGAGGGTGGGGGAGTGAGAAGAACACAGGGAGGGTGGGGGAGTAGGAGGGAACACAGGGAGGTTGGGGGAGTGAGAAGAACACAGGGAGGGTGGGGGGAGTGAGTAGAAAACTGGGGGGGAGTGAGTAAGATCACATGGGGGGGAGGTGAGGAGAACGGGAGGGGAGTGAGGAGAACACATGGAGGGGGGAAGTGAGAAGAACACAGGGATGGAGGGGGTGAAAAGAACACCGGAGGTTTGGGAGGGGGGGGGGGGGTTGAGAAGAGCACAGGGAGGGTGGATGAGTGTGAGAAGTGACTGCTAGGGGAGAGGGTGGGGTGGGGTGGAGAGACCACTAAGGGGCAGGGGAGAGCTCTATAGGACAGGGGGCAGGACAGGGAGCTCTTTCACACTACGCGCACAGACACACACAATGCATCCCTATACGTACACAGAAACACACAATGCATCCCTACACACACAGAAACACAACATGCTTCCCTTACACACAGAGAAACACAATGCATCCATTACACACAAAGACAATGCATCCTTTGCACACATACACAGAAACACACAATGCAAACCCTTACACACATGCAAACACACACACTGCTTCTCTTACATATACACAGAAACACAATGCATTTCTTACACACACTCAATGCACACACTTACAGACACACACCTTGCATCCCTTATGCATACAAACACAGATTCACACAATACATCCCTTATACACAAACACACACTGCTTCCACTACAAACAAAAACACTGCATTACCTACACAAACTGGTATCCCTATACACTACCTACCATAAGCACACACATTAGATCCTCTACAATAACACATAACACATCCCCTACACACTCCACTCCCTGTGAGCGAACTCATGGGTGGAACATGTAGGTGGGCCTTATGGGCATACTCATCGTCAGGCCCTGGGGCCCAGACCTTGAGCTGTGTAAGGGGCCCCAAAAAAATGGAGCTGCTTCCCATTCTACTAGAACTTTGAATTTTGTGACTACAGTTACAAGCAGCCTCCAGAGATCCTGTTCTACACCAGACCAGTGGAGCCAAACTGCAGCCCATCACCATCCTCATCTGATTGTAAGTAGGCAATCCAGGATATTATTAGTGACACTAACCTATAATTTACTTCACATTAAAGGGACACTATAGTCCCCAGAACCACTTCAGCTTAATGAAGTGGTTCTGGTGTCTATAGCCTGTCCCTGCAGGCTTTTTAATGTAAACACACACTGTGTGCAGCATTGGCATTAGTTCATATGGCAGATCATATAGGTGGGGCATTGTGATGTCACATGGGGGGGCGGCAAATTTTTCTTTTGCCTAGGGCGGCAAAAATCCTGGGCAGGTGCATCAGTCTACTGGTGACCCACAGGAGGGGAG
This sequence comes from Pelobates fuscus, assembly GCF_036172605.1. NCBI lineage: Eukaryota > Metazoa > Chordata > Amphibia > Anura > Pelobatidae > Pelobates > Pelobates fuscus. The sequence goes on along the minus strand of NC_086328.1, from coordinate 6,068,879 downwards.
TGCACTGATTGCACAACACTCTCCTCCTGCCCAGATCCGTTTTTACCGCAGTACAAGTGCCCTCTGCCCCTAATTTACAGTGGCTCACACTTACAGCAAGCAGTGCCTGGAGCCCTTTGCAGAGACGGGAACAAAGAGGTTCTGCAGCAGCTGGCCGTCCTGCAAGCATTACATTAAACAGCTGTTCCCCATACAGCCACAGGTGACGTTGTGCTGGGAGACTGTGATTACTCTTCACTTCCTCCCAGCCTACAGAGCAGCGCATGGGAGAGAGTGAGGAGGAGGCATGATTTAATCTTACAATAAATCCTCTAAGAAAAACCTTTATAAATTTGGAGGGATCAGCTCTGTTTCCACAGTTTATTGGTGTTTACTCTGATGTCTGTATTAATATTGAGGGATGTCTAAGTAGTAACGTCAGTGTGTGTCAGCAGGGCCAGCCGTTGGGGTGGGCAAGCTGTGCGGTCACGCAGGGTGCCATGACAACAGAGGCGCCCGGTAGCCAACACAGCTCACAAGTTGGGGACACCAGCATATTCAATTGAAATGATTCGCTGGTGGTCCACTGGTGCGCACCAGCAGTAGGTGCAGTCAGATCATATCCTCTCCCTCGTGGTTCCGGCGCTCAGTTAATAAGTCAGAGCACAGGCTCAGAGATTCTCAGCCTGTGCTCTGACAACATTGAAAGTCAGAGCCGTGAAGGAGTGGGTATGGCAAAGAGCTACTGATTAGCATAACATCAATATCCGTTATAAAACCAGGAAAAGGTGGGCATGGATGGTGAACTGATTTGGTGGTGCAATGGGCCACTTGACTGGTTTTGCCCCCCGGGTCTAAGGCTGCCAGCCCTCCCCTGCACAGAGGTCAGACGTTTCTTGTATTTTGCCACCAGGTTTGCACACATCTCAGGAGGGATTTTGGCCCCTTTGCAGATCCTCTCCAAGTCATTGAGGTTTTCGAGGCTGACGTTTGGCCACTCGAACTTTCAGCTCCCTACGATTTTCTATGGGATTACGGTCTGGAGACTGGATAGGCCACTCCAGGACCTTAATGATCTTCTTCTTGAGCCACCCCTTTGTTGCCTTGGCTGTGTGTTTTGGGTCATTGTCATGCTGGAATATCCATCCACGACCCATTTTCAATGCCCTGGCTGAGGCAAGGAGGTTCTCACCCAAGATTTGATGGTACATGGTCCCGTCCATCGTCCCTTTGATGCAATGCAGTTGTCCAGTCCTTAGCAGAAAAACACCCCCAAAGCATAATGTTTCCAGCTCCATGTCTGACGTTGGAGATGGTGTTCTTGGGGTCATAGGCAGCATTCCTCCTCCTCCAAACATGTCGAGTTGATTTGATGTCAAAAAGCTTGATTTTCACCTACTTCTCCTCTGAATCATTCTGATGTTCACTGGCAAACTTCAGACGGGCCTGTACATGTGCTTTCTTGAGCAGGGGTACCTTGCGGGCGCTGCAGGATTTCAGTCCTTCACAGCATAGTGTGTTACCAATTGTTTTCTTGGTGACTTGAGATCATTAACAAGATTCTCCCTTGTAGTTCTGGCAGATCTTGCATGGAGCACCAGACCAAAGGAGACTGACAGTTATTTTGTGTTTCTTCCATTTTTCGCACCAACTGTTGTCACCTTCTCACCAAGCTGCTTGGCGATGGTCTTGTAGCCCATTCCAGCCTTGTGTAGGTCTACAATCTTGTCCCTGACATCCGTGGACAGCTGGTTTTGGCCATGGTGGAGAGTTTGGAAACTGATTGCTTCTGTGGACAGGAGTAATTTATACAGGTAACGAGCTGAGATTAGGAGCACTCCATTTAACCCCTTAAGGACACATGACGTGTGACATGTCATGATTCCCTTTTATTCCAAAAGTTTGGTCCTTAAGGGGTTAAGAGACTTATTTTGCTCACTGGCATGCAAATCAATTTATAACTTTTTTTTTTTATTATTCTTTATTTTTCACACGATAGGTATAGCAAGTACAGTACAAATACCAGGCTTGCGCAGAAGCCAAGATTTAAGAGAGCATTCTTAGATATACAACATGTATCATGAGCACACATGACAAGCCCCCTTTAGATCCCTTTGTGCCTTGCCTCCCATCAATGGTTTTGTGTTTAGTCCAGGCAATGTATCTCAATAAGGAGCCCCAACTCTACGCTAACCATTTTCGTCTTTAGGCATCCTCGTTTCTCCGGCTGCATTATCGTGCCTGGTTATTGAAAAATTAAAAATGAGAAAAGAGAAGAGAAAAAAAAAAGAAACAATAAAGAAGAAGAACCTTACCCCTATACCAGGGGGTGACAACAGGCCTAAGCAAAGAGGGTTAAAGAGATGTGAGATAAGAAAAAGCTATACAAGAGAAGAGGAGAAAAGTTAAAAAGAAGAGGGAGAAGTAAGGGAGAGAAGAGAAGTAATCTGAGAGAATGCGGAGGGGAGTGCGGGGGGGCTAGCGAGACTATCAGAGTCTAGGTCGCCATGGGGTCTCTGCATCGTTTGTCCCCAGCTTTTACAACTCACCGATCCCTTTCAGTCACCGCTGGAGCCCACTAAACTATTGTCCTATGGTTCCCATATCCTTTGAAAAGTCACGGTCGACCCCTTTAATCTAGCAGTCAGATCGTCCATGATTCTGCATTCTCTTATCCTGGATACCACCCCTCGGAATTCCGGTACCCCAGGTGAGAGCCATGCCGTTGCTATTGCTCTGCGCGCGCTTAAAGTTATCGTGCGCACCAGTTTCTGCTCTTTTTTCGCCCATCCCTCAATAGATCTGTTTAACAGGTAGATCCATGCGTCCATGACCACAGGCTTGCCAAACGTCTGTTTCAGTAGATCCTCTACTGATTTCCAAAAACTGTGAGTTTTCGGGCATTCCCACCACATATGGATGTACGTGCCACGTTGTCCGCAGCCCCTCCAGCAATCGTCTGTGTCTATCTTACGCATTTTGTGCAATGTCACTGGTGTAGTATACCACCTGAGCATGGTTTTCCATGCCTGCTCCTGTAACGTGACGCAAATGGAAGTGGTCTTATTCGCTTCCCATATCTCCTGCCACTCGATTCCTTCCAGTTCTTCCCCCAGGTCCGCTTCCCAAGGATCAGTGTACTTCAATCTACCCCATTCTTTAGTTTCAGTGCTAAGATGAGCATATAGAAGCGTAATCATGCCTTTGGGGGCGGTACCCTCCATACATAATCTCTCGTAAAAAGATAGCTTTCCCTGGGCTGCTACTTTAATATGTGGTCTTCTAGCGAAGTCTCGTATCTGGACATATCTAAAAAAATCTGCCGGGGTTAAATGGATACCTAGTTGGAGTTCTTTGAATTAAATTACTTCTCCGTTTCTATACAGTTGGTGGATACGTTGTAGCCCAGTTTTTCCTATGTTTCCAAAGTTTCGAGGGGCCATTCCAGGTGGGAACTCTCTGTTTCTGAGTATCGGAGCCATTCGGGAGGGGGAAGAAGTAAGCCCATATTTGACACTGTTTGCATCCCATAATCAAAGTGAGTTGAGAATAGCCCGGCACGTCGCTCTTATCATAGGTCTATGTTCCTTTGGGACCCACATCGTGAACTGGGGGACGTCAAGTCCTACCATCATGGATTCCATTTCCACCCACCTCCGTTCCCCCATTGGGGAGTGCCACATGGCCACCTGAGACAGTTGGGCTGCCAGGTAGTAGTAATATAGGTTTGGTAGTCCCAAACCCCCTCGATCTTTACGCCTATACAAGACTTGTCTGGCTATTCTATGTCTCTTATTTTGCCAAACAAAATCCCCTATTGCTCTTTGCAACGGCACCAGTTGAGATTTTGTGACGCGGACCGGTAGGGCCTGAAATAAAAATAGGATGCGGGGGAGGATGTTCATTTTTACCGAGTTGATGCGCCCTATCCAAGAGATAGGTTTGTCCGTCCACTTTTCCAAATCTCCTATCAGGGCCCTTAGCATGGGATCGTAGTTACTAGAGTATAAGCGTCCTGGGTCCGCCGTTAGAATTTATAACTTTTTTGACATGCGTTTTTCTGGATTTGTTTTTTGTTATTCTGTCTCTCACTGTTAAAAAAAACAACCATTAAAATTATAGACTGATCATTTCTTTGTCAGTGAGCAAATGTTCAAAATCTGCAGTAGATCAAATACTTTTCCCCTTCACTGTGTATATATATATATATATATATATATATATATTTTTTTTTTTTTAAATATATATATTGTGATCCTTGTCAGCAGGTAGCACAACAGGCACAGTCCTTTGGTTTTCATATAATCCAGGCAACTTTATTGGAATAAAGTCCACACAGCAACACAACTAAAACATAAATATAACAGGTTTCCCCTTTAAACAAAAACCTAGCTCGTCTGAGCACTGACTCACTTTTAATATCCCTCTCTATCAGGGTTAAACTAACAAAAACATATCGCACCAACCTTATTAGATAGCAACACTCTGGTAGCTAGCCTATTGCTTTCCTTTATCCACTCCTTTATCCACAGCCTCTCTCCTACCTGCTTCCTGGGCGGAAGCCAGCAATCCCCCCTGTACCTGCCTAGCAGGGAGTGGTTTATTCACACTGCTACAGCTGATTATCTGCAGCTGAGCAGTGGGTTGGAGACAGTCCAAAAAACCCTGGTCTTGATCTATGTCTCCCAAGAAAACCACTAAACTGTGGAGTGGAGCATTGGCCCACCCTTCTCTCCAAATGCTCCACCCCAGGGGCCCATAACTAAACATAGCTTTGTGTTGTGCAACACACAAACTACACGTACTTCCCCTGGGGTTAAAAGGCCTCTCTGCCTTCACTTTATCACTATATATATATATATATATATATATATATTTTTTTTTTTTAAATGAATAACTAACAAGCATTAATTAAACTCTCCAGTCACCATAACAACGTCATGCCCTGTGCCCTGGCTTACCTTCATGGGCTAAGAACAGTTTAACTCCAAAGTCTGCAATACAGGGCTGCTGGACCCCACCCCCACATCTGTTTGAATTCGAGGCTTGGACAGGAAGCCTCCGACTAGGCGCTGCTGATAGGCTTCCAATTTACAATGGGGCTTACGAAACGTACATATTTTCCTCAAGCCGTTTTGTTAATAAAATGGGGAAGGGGGCAAAGCGAACTGGGTTTAACTCCTGAAGCTAAGCCGGAGCCAGGGGCCTTCTAGCACCAAAATAACTTAATTCTGATGAAGTTGTTATGGAGCCTGAAGTGTTGCTTTAAACAATTAATGTATGTAGTATATGTACAATAGGTATGAAAACATAGTAACAATATGACAGCACTGGAGCAGACACTTGTATTTTAGCGTGTTTCCTTTCTTAAATAAGTGCCCACATGTTCCGTGACTCAGGGATTAAAAGGGAGTTCAGTCCGGACTAATACAAAGAAAAGCAACTGTAACAAGGACCAGCAAACCCCAAACAATGAGACAGAGAAAGTTAAAAGTAAACATTCATATAATTTCTAATTGAATACATAAGCAAATATTTGTAATCAATCAAGGAATAATTTACTGTATTCAAGCCATGTATTAGGTGTTGCAGGGATCAGCATGGGTAGTAATCACATATTCTGAATCCTTTCTCCCCATGTCCTGTAATAGCATTTATCTTCCTTGTGTCCACAGCACATGTGCCATTTTATCAGATTGAATAAATCTAAGGTAAGTACCATTGTTTTGGGAATATGGTAAGAGAGCAGAACAATACAGATTGAGGAAAACAAAAGATGTGCTATCTTTTAAGGGACATCCCAAGCACAAGCTAAGAAAGATTGTATAGCATGTGCTCGGCACTTCAGTTAAAACCAGATATGACTGTAATTTGGGAGAAATAACTGCAGGAAGTTAAAGATCATTGGTATTCAAACAGAATGCAGGAATATTGAAGTTATTAAAGTTATTCTTTATTCATATATTGACATTGTTTGACTAGTTAAGGGCATATATGAGCATTCTAAGAACCATAACCACTGCAGTCCATTGTGTGTTATGCCACAAAGAGTCTGTGGGCACAAAAACCCCTGTCCCTTGTACATTGTTTACCCATCTACTATGTGTTAGCTTTTAAACATTAGGGTCACCTTTTTTTTTTTTTTTTCAATTCTTTATTTTAGTTGCATGCAGTTATAACAGTCGCTTGTGAGGTAACCCAAAGGCAGTCCTCTAGCGCGTGGTAAACAGGTTAAACATAGGGCTAGACGGTGGATCTAGCACATTTTTTAGGTAAATAAGGTTATGAACAGTATAGATTTACGTTGCTTAAACATTTCAATACATAACACGAAACAACATCGCTTGTAACTTTCTGGATAGTAGGTTTTTACGCTAAGTCAGAGCCTAGTCAAACATAAAATATTTATACGAAACATACATGCGTCGGGTAAAGTAACACTTTGCTTCTTTGGAGTTTGCACAATATATAATTATTGTAGTATATCATGCAAGGCGAAGTGTGCGCTCACCACAAACAGTCATGCATAATATTATAGTTGTATCGCACCTTTTTATAGTGTAGCACATTGTTATAGGGCAGCATGAGGCTTACATGTGCGCATGAAAAAGTGTTAATAAACGGATGACACAAAGCAATTTTCAGTGGTACGTTATACAGGTGCTGGTGCTAGGTCTGTCAATTGGCTATGAGTTGCTTAGTAATTATCTCATATCAACAAGATAAGATATATGAAATATGCTCATTCTTATATAACGCTTGTTAAGTTGGTCAAACATGGGTTCACCTTTTAAAAGGCACAACAAACTGGAGTTGATCAGCGCAAATGGCAAGTTTTAGGCAACAGGAGAACACTGGATTTAGTCAGACCCAAAATGCACACAAAGACTCTTTTCTCATAACTGCAAACAATAAGTTTTAAGCATGCTTCTTTAAACACCTAAGAAAAGTGCAGGGCAGCTCCAGTCTGAATAGACCCTTTAACATGTAATCCTAATTCTCAGAACAAAACAAACCGTGCAGATAGAGAGAAGAAAGAGTGATAGGTATGTATACGAATGTCTGTCCATCAGTATGGAATTCATATAATTTGAAATAGTGGGAGCAATACAAAATGTAACAGTAACCATGACCGATCAAACTGCTATTTAAAAAAAATAAAATAATTTCTCATATTTTTTAGATTGTTTATTCAACTATGATGTTTACAAAAACTAAATGGCTTTGGGCTGCTTGTGATGTTTCGGGTTTTACAAGATTCCTTGCCAGCTGGAGGGGAGCAGACAGCCTTTGGCATTTAAGTAAGGACCTGCTAAATACATGAAACAGATCTACAATCTTGTCCTGTGTTTTGAAGAATATGAGTTTGATTGTTTATAAAGACCAGGATAAGAGGTCTGAAAATCGTCTTTCCTGACATAAGTTCTTTGTCTGAAAGATTATTATTGGAACCATATGTGCACACAAGTGTAATGTTTTAAAAAAAAAACAAAAAAAAAACATTTTATCCAACCAAGAGCCTTAAAACGTACGTATTCCTAATAAAAAAAATAAAAAATATAGAATACAATACGTTTAATGACAGAGCTATATGAAATCATCCACATGTTCAAGAGGGAAAAATAATGCTATTAAAATGTCCGTTGCTGTGTAAAACATGATATGTTTCATAGCATCCATAAAATGCAAGTATTTATATGAAAATTAAATGGGCAGACATATTTTAGATGGATGAACAGACAGAAGGTTTGGCTAGATGGATGGTAGGATGGATTAAATGATAGACAGATAAATGAAAGTATATGTAAAGGTACGCACTGATTAGCCACAACATTAAAGCCACTGACAGGTGAAGTGAATACCATTGATTATATTATTACAATGACACATGTCAATGGGGGGCATATATTGGGCAGCAAGTGAACAGTCACTTCATGAATTGTATGTGTTGGAAGCAAAAAAAATGGTCAAGCGAAAAGATCTGAGTGGCATTGACAAAGGCCGAATAGTGATCGCTATATGGCTGGATAAGAGCAACTCCAAAACGGCAAGTCTTGTGGGATGTTCCAGTTATGCAGTGGTTAGTAACTACCAAAAGTGGTGCAAGGAAGGACAAGTGGTGCAGCGGCATCAGTGTCATGGGCAACCAGGGCTCACTGATGCACGTGGGGAGCAAAGGCTAGCATGTCTTGTCCAATCACACAGAAGAGATACTGTAGCTCAAATTTCTGAAAACCTTAATGCTGGCCAGAGTGCCGACGATGACCGCTGTCTACTGCCAAAATTATCTTTAGTAGGCATGTGAAAGTCAGAACTGGACCAAAGAGAAATGGAAGAAGGTTGCTTGGTCTGAAGAATCCAAAAATGGCAATAAAGCATTACTCCAACCCTATTTAATTAATTTAGAATGCCCTGTTGGGCATTAGTAATTTGGTCCCATTTATATTTAGAAAACCCTGTAAAATAAGCATAAACGTAGCTGAAAACCAGTGCCAGGAGAAGCTCCCTTTGATGGTTTTCCACATCACTGCTTCTCTCGCAAGGTCCAATCAAATGCTTCTCATAGAGAAGCACTTGATTGGTCTGTTCTCACCAGTTAGGAGAGCATGTGCACGCTATAAGCCAGGGAGGGCACTGACAACATATGTAATTTTTACACAAAATTGACATTAGGCAGCCCAGAATAGATTAACTAAAGAAAACAATGTACCATTCCAGTTCTTGCTTTCTCTTGTATTAATTGGGGCTAAAAGACAGCTGGAGCAGATGGATACGCTGAAATGTATCACGTTGCGTCTGCATTATTATGTAACTTTATTTTGCAATATTTGACTTCATAAAAAAGTCAACATTCCCTATTCAATCCGTATATTAAAAAAAGAGAGTTAATGTTTGTGATGCTACGATGAATGCCCGGGTACATGCTCCTGGAAGCGTTGGAAAGATGCAAGCACTTAAAACAGCAACAAAAAAAAATCTATTATAAAAAAGCATTGCACAACATAAAATCCCCCTGTTTTATGTCCATAGATTACATACTACACAACACAGAATCCTGTAAAATTAGCACACAGTGAAAACAAAGATTTTCTTAGACGTAGGTGAGGCTGACTACTGTATTGACAGGTATTTCACCCAAGCATGGCACTTCTTTATATAATGTTTCAGCCATCATGTCACTGTCTAACTCAACAAGAAAATATAAAAGTCTGCAAATTTCTAGCTGGGAATGAACAGCCTGTTAAGAACTGAAAGATCTGTCATCCCTAATGAAAAATCTTGTGTCAGTCGCTGAGGATATATTCTAAATACCCTGTCCACAACAAAACTTTAATAATAGAGCTTTGCTCTAATGTCTTGTAAAAAGAGAGGCAATTTTACTTCTCCTATTAACCCAACATGATTACAATGGCTTATTTAATGGAATACAGCATTGAAATTCTACTCCCTGGGAGGAGAATGAAAAAAAAAGAAAAGGTTGCGAATATGACTTTGCCCAAAATGACCATACGGATCACAAGCTCCCAGTGCTTGCAAAGCAGTCAGAAATAATCAACCTTAATTTGTTTATTTTTACATTAATTGAGTTCAAACCAAAGACAAAGAGAGAGGATGGGAAAAAAATAGTTATTGGCACAGAAACGGCTTCTCCTGATGTGATATTGAAGCTTTTTGTTTTTAGTTGTTTTTTTTTTTGTATTTTTTAAATAGCAAGAACTTGTGCACAGACAATTTAAAAAGCCATTTTACATGAAAGTGAGAGTTAAACTCCTTCAGCCAGACACACTTTACCCATAAGGCAATAATTGGTAAAGTATTTTGTATTGGGGCCACAGCTGGAACAGCTTAGTTGCAACTGGAACCGTTAATAACAGCTCAGGAGCAGGAATGAGTTTAAGAGGATATCTGAACAATGTTTGTAGGAACGTTTACACTGCATACCGCAGCATCTTGGCTTGCCCTTCCCTGAAGAGGACAGTAAATAGTTTGGAGTGAGCACGATATAAATTTCACTGCACTGAATGAGTTAAAAAGCATATGTTATTGCCATCACTTTTGTTATTCATGGCAAAATATCTGCTACACGTTGATATTTGTACTGTCTGTGGTCCAGTTATGCACGAAGAACATAATGAATGAGTCTACCTCTGCTCAAAAAATCTGATGCATTTTTTTTATATTATCTAAAGTATTCAGAGTGTGGCATGTTCTGACATTTCCACTGACAAATTACTAAGATATTAAGACACCTAAAATACATTTTGTCGTAGGCCTGGCTTCATACGTGCTGCTGAAGATGTGTAATTATTTAGGAGACCGCCATAGACTCCCCCAGTTTAATTTTTGAAGTAGGGCTATTTGACAAACTGGTTGTAACAATTGGATGAGGTGGCACTGTCTGTAATGACGGTGGTTTTGTTCAAACCGAGTAACTTGAACAGTTGGGTTCTAAGAATTACCAACTGGAGGTGTAGGCTTTCAGATGTTTGTATCTGTGCTATGCGTCTCACTTTTAGACTATAATGTACATGTGTAATCAAATGTATTCAACTCCGATTGAAAATCAAGTTTGTGGTCAAAATTTGCAGACTTTCAGCTGTTTACAATAAACAAATAAAACGGAAGTAATTGATATAGCTCAACACAATGAATGCTTCAAGTCATTTCCCCAAATTCAACTGTAAATGCAACTTATATTGACTTCTCCAGTTTCAAAATTATTGAAGCCCCTGAACAGGATTCCTCAGAGCAACACAAATATGCAAAACAGGTAAAATCTCATGCACGCCAGATGCAACTAATCAAGGGCTTCATTAGCTGCACCAGGTGTGCTTGAGCTGGAACACCTGAAATTCCTAAACTGGCTAGGGGTTTATTGAGCGTCACGTTTGATTGCATGGTAGAAATATGGCTAAGTACACAACATAATGGTCCACAAACTTAAGAAAAGAGATTGCCGCCCTTCACAAACAAGGAACATGGTACCAAAAGATGGCAAAGGCACTAAATTTTCCGAGAGACACCATAGGAAGCACTGTTTGCAAGTACAAAGTTGAAGGAACAGTGGTTACACTATGTGGATGGGGCAGAAAAAGGAAGTTATCAATGGCTGCAACCAGATTACTGAGAAGACAGGTTGTGTAAATCCTTTGAGTTACTGTAAAACACCTGCAGCAAGACTTGGTGGCACTGAGGTTTAAGTGAGCACAGTAAGTTGCGTACTAAACGCAGAAGGTTTCTATGCTGGAACTCCAAGATGTACACCACTACTGACCCAAAAGCACAAGAAAAGTTGGATCCAATATGCTCAAAGTCATCTAAATAAGCCACAGATGGTTTGGGTTTCTATTCTGTGGAACGGTGAAATAAAACTGAAAAGTTTTGGCCCAATGGTTCAGCGCTATGTCTGGAGGAAGAAGAATGAAACAAACACTGAAAAGAACACTCTGCCTACAGTTAAGCATGGTGGTGGCTCTGTAATGTCCCAGGGCTGCTTTGCATTCTTTGACACTGGAAACCTGCAGCATGTGGAAGGCAAGATGGATTCATTGAAGTATCAGGAAATCCAATGAAAAAATGGTGGGATTTGAAGAAGGCAGTTGCAGCATGTAGACCCAAGAATATTACTGAACTGGAGGCCATTGCTCATGAGCAATAGTCTAAGATTCCTCCTGAATGCTGCCAAAAGCTGGTGTCTGGTTATGCACCTTGTTTGCAGCAGGTCATAATAGCAAAATGGTGCTCTACTAAGTACTAAGAATGCTTGTCATGAAGGGGCTGAAAAATTATGAGACTGAAGAAGTTATTATAAGTTGAATTTTCAGTTGAATTTGGGGAAACCAACAAGTATTTGTTGTGTTTAGCTATTTCACTTGATTTTGTTTGATTTGTTCAAGCAACTCAAAGTCTGTACATTTTGACAAAAAAAACGATTTTCAATGTGGATTGAATAATTTTGATTACAACTGTATATCAAAGTCATACATTTTCAAGGTCCTTGGTCCATTCTGGTACTTCAGGTGACTTAGGCAGAGGATCACATTCCAGGGCTGTACTGACTGAAACACTGTCAGAAACCGAATTCAAGATTCTCTACACAAACCCCTCACATTGGGCTTCTTATCCCCATAATTCCACATCTCAAATGGCATGTTCTTTGTCCCCATTGTTGTATGATCTAGCTTTAGAACCCCTGGGATATATATTCCTTTTCTGCCTCTCTGGCAAGTAAACTAGGTATGTTTGTGGATGACTTCATGATTTCTCTCACGGATCCACTTACATCTCTTCAAACCGACAAAAAGCTTCATCAGAGTGTAGTACAATCTCATATCATAATGTTAACATTTCCAAATCCAAGGAACTTCCATTGGACATACCGGATGCAGTAAAAAAACAATAAAATTTTCAATATGGCCGGTGGACCACCTAATTATTATATTTGGGAATTAAGCTCCCTAAATCACCCGCCACTCTCATTCTTCTTAACAGAATGAAAAACTATCCAGGGGGAGATGCTAGGGTGGAGGAAGCAGGAGCTATCCTGGCTCGGAAGAATTGCAGCTGCATAAATGAACATCTTGCTAAAACGTTTACACCTTTTGTAGGGATAATTGTGAGGACATTATGGCATAATATATCTGACACGTTTCTGCACAATCCCAGTTCAATTGCCTGACAAAATGTTAGCCTTGATTCAAAACAGGCTAAATAAAGTTATAGAATAAGAAAATCATATGTGTCTCGAGGTTAACTTGTACCAATCCAAACTACTGTAACAGAGTGTGCTCCTACTATAGAATATTTTGAACAATTAATCCTAAATAAATAATTTAAATTATGGTAAAAATATTATTTCACTACTTAAGGAGATTTACTCAGACAGAAGACCTTGAAGGCATTCCAGGAGATCCAAAAAGCCACAGGTCTACCCAAAGGTGATTTAAAAAAAAAAAAAACAACTCTCCAGCTCTGCTCTTAAAGACAAATACACCTAAATCTAACCTAGATAACAGAAACTCTATACTGTTGCAATCTCAATTAACTAAGCATATCCAGGCCAAGAAGATCGCCTCTACATGCTACCACACTATACTCCCCTTGGATAATCCTGGGAAATGTTAATTTAAAGCCAGGTGGGAAGCAGACCTGATATCTCAGACGCAGAATGGTCCAACTCATTTACATTGCTAAAGGAACTAATGCAGAGCACCTATCACTTGCAACCTGTAACATAATACTAAGATGGTGTCTTGTACAGACCAGGCTGAATAACATGTCTGCCTCCACCTCAGATGCCTGCTGGAGAGGCTGTGGGGCACGGGGATCATTGTGACATATATGGTGCTTTTAAAATAGCGTCACATTTAGTGGGATCCATTACCAACCCAGCCCCAAAGATGCCCTGCTTAACATCTATACAATATCCCTACCAAAACCTGTGCAGTAAATATTGTGTCACATCTTCCTATTCACTACATACTTGAACCAAAAGTCGCCAAAATAAGATATAACCTTAATTGCACACAAAAAAATTGGAAAAATATACCAGAGACGTCAGCATAATCTCCATGAATACAACAGAATACGGTCTCAGTGGGAGACCCAAGCAGAGGGAGGAGACATTAAACACTTTAATTCGTTATTTTCTTACCTGTTAGACTGCTTCTTTACAATCATTACTCCTACCGCTGCATGGTTTGAACTGCGGGCATTTCAGGTCTTGTTTGCGATATCCCAATCCTGAGGGAATGGACAACTAGTTTATTATAAAATGGTCTCGCTCACACCTACTTCTATGTACTGCCACTGAGATTCTGTGAAATGTGTCACATTATACATGCACTTAAAGCCTATTGTAACATCTATGTAAAAATACAATAAAAAACTGTAAATGAAAAAAAAAAAAAAGATTATCTTTTTTGGTAAACTCTCACCTGTCGATACGTACAAGGACAGCGCAAGAGTGTACTTTCAGATCTCTGCCTAGTGCTTCTAATTGTATAGATACTTGTTAGAGATAAGTTACTAAAATGGCAGACAGACCTTACTAAGCTACAGTGCCCTCCACTAATGTTGCCATCCTTGCTAAATATCAGCAAAGAACGCTGTGAAAAATTGTATTTAATGTTTAACCTCTTGATCTCATGTTAAAAAAAATGGCAATGTCAGCTAACGTAAAACACGCAATGTTTGTCACAAAATCCTCCTTGTCACATGTTGCACCCCGGATCTTTCACCACATTAAGTGGGACGAGCTAAGAGCCTTATCCCTATGGGTGTATGTCCCGACTCCATCTGTGTGGTGACCATAAATAGGAAAAAATGCCTCATATATTTATAATGGTAAAACCAAAAGAATAATCCAGTTGTGTGATATGTGGAGTCGATATTGGTCCTTGAAATATTTGTGATGGATTATGAGTGTAAGGAGGTTAAAATTAAGATACCCTATATACTCGAGTATAAGCCGACCCGAATATAAGCCGAGGCCCCTAATTTTACCCCAAAAAACTGGGAAAACGTATTGACTGGAGTATAAGACTAGGGTGGGAAATGCAGCAGCTACTGGTAAATTTCTAAATAAAATTAGATCCTAAAAAAATATTTATTTACAGTGTGTGTATATAATGAATGCAGTGTGTGTGTATGAATGCAGTGTGTGTATGAGTGCAGTGTGTGTATGAGTGCAGTGTGTGTATGAGTGCAGCGTGTGTGTATGAGTGCAGTGTGTGTATGAGTGCAGCGTGTGTGTATGAGTGCAGCGTGTGTATGAGTGCAGCGTGTGTATGAGTGCAGCGTGTGTATGAGTGCAGTGTGTGTATATGAATGCAGTGTGTGTATGAGTGCCGTGTGTGTGTATGAGTGCCGTGTTTATGAATGCAGTGTGTATGAGTGCAGTGTGTATGAGTGCAGTGTGTGTGTATGAATGCAGTGTGTATGAGTGCAGTGTGTATGAGTGCAGTGTGTGTGTATGAATGCAGTGTGTATGAGTGCAGTGTGTATGAGTGCAGTGTGTGTGTATGAATGCAGTGTGTGTGTGTATGAATGCAGTGTGTGTGTGTATGAGTGCAGTGTGTGTGTGTGTGTGTGTGTGTTGCAGAGCCTTGGTGGGGGGTGGGCAATTTTATTATTATTATTTTTTTATTATTTTAATGTTTTTTTATTATTATTTTTTATTTTAGTTAATTATTATTTTAATTATTATTTTTTATTTTATTTTATTATTATTTAATTTCTTTTTCGTCCCCCCTCCCTGCTTGATACATGGCAGGGAGAGGGGCTCTCCCTCCCTGGTGGTCCAGTGGATGGGCACTGTATAGGAGGGGGCTGGCAGAGAGCACTTACCTCTCCTGCAGCTCCTGTCAGCTCCCTCCTCCTCCGCACCGGTCCGTGCAGCTCCATCTGCCAGCTCACACTTTAAGTCTCTGGGCCGCACTATGACCCCGCGGCTCTCGCGAGACTTACAGTGGGAGCTGACAGAGGTGCTGAACGGACCGGCGCGGAGTCAAAGGGAGCTGACAGGAGCTGCAGGAGAGGTAAGTAAGAGCTCTGCCAGCCCCCACATCCCCCAGTCTGTATTATGGCAATGTAAATTGCCATAATACAGACAATTGACTCGAGTATAAGCCGAGTTGGGGTTTTTCAGCACAAAAAATGTGCTGAAAACCTCGGCTTATACTCGAGTATATACGGTACTTCCTGGAGAGGTCAGGAGCCTGAGAAAAGTGTGGTAGACAGCAGAGGCGCCTGAAGAATCAAACTTTTTCATTTGAGCGTGAATAAAAGGCAAGTGAAAGAAGTGCTTTTATTCATTTAAACAACTTGTTTTTGAACCAGCCTTTTAAATGTTTGTAAACACAGTTTACATTAATCTTTTTCTATGCTATATGCACCCAATGCAAACAGTATCAGGAATTCTTTAAATCTTGTTTCCATTTTGATGACATTTATATTAGATACCATGTTGGCCATTCCTGTTTTGGGGAATATATTCTTATGTCACAATGTGAAAGTTTAGGTAATGTCTGTATAATGAATTCTTAAGAATTAAATCTTTAATCATAAACTAGTCCTTTAAGGGACAATATAGTCACCAGTTTATTGTATTTGTTCTGGTGAGTAGAATCATTTCCTTCAGGCTTTTTGCAGTTTTTACATTGTCCCCTTGGGATACCTCCACTGGCCACTCCTCAGATGTATGCAGACAATGAACTTTCCTCAAAAAGATGCATTGATTCAATGCATGGCTATGAGGAGGAGCTGATTGACCAAGTTGGTGTTTGGCTCCGCCTCCTTGCCGATTTCCCTATGGGAAAGCCTTTGATTGGCTAAAAATCATAAATTCTATTGATGTCAGCAAAGAGGCAGAACTGGGGTGGGACATGTTTTTGTTCCTGACCTTATAGTGTTCCTTTAAGAAAAGCCATATTGATTGTAAGAGGGTGTTGGTAAACTCTACATTGAGGTATTCTGGCACCATTGTTTTTAGCCTGATGATTCATTTTGGTTCCATCTGAAAGAGGGATTTATTATAACCCCCTTTCCTGGGACACAGTTTTAATTTGGAAATGGCTTTCAAGTTGAGCTGTTTGGGGTCACTATCGTTATACATTTTTGCTAATCCGAGTATCAACATAAGGATTAGCTATTGAATGTATGTGTTGCTGATTTCTCCATTTAAATCTTTAAAATCTCTTTCTACATATTGTAGGCCACAGCTGCATGTTTTCAAATAAACCAAATGAGTGGAGTGGCAGTTCATTAAGGCGTCTATATTGTGAATATGTTTGGTTATGATGTTACGAAGGATGTATGTATGAGCATGCTGTTCAATTTGCACATCTATAGACCTTAATAAGAGGTGAAAGCCACATTGATGTTTCTTTTTCTCAGGTTAAAAATGGCTATGTACTAAAAGGTCCCTCATATTGGGAACGTTTCTTGTTGTGATAAAAGGATAAGAACTATAGGCATTCTTTAAATCTGGATCTGATTGCAAAATTAGTCACAATTTGCACATAGACTGTTGAATTCTAATCCACCCAGAATTAAATGTAGTTATTTTGTAATCCAGGATGGAATAAAATACAAAAGTCTATGCGTCATCTATCTTAACTTTGGAATGGAGTTCTCTTCGTGATCACTATATCTGGCTCTCCAAAGAGCTTTTTTTGTTTGTTTGTTTTTTAGCACAACCTTGACTCACAAGTGAGTTGCTGCTCTTTCAAAATCTACACGTTTTCAACAGTTTTGTAGTGAATTTCATGTATTGCCAACAGCAAATTAATTTCTTTAAACTGCCAAATGGTAGCTGTTCCAATTCAGGAAGCTATTAGCATTGGTTGGTTTCCTGGAAAAGGTCAGTAGTGATAATTTCATCCAGTTCAGACCAAACAATCCAAAAAACACCAAATTATGGGAATCTTGTTTTGATTCTGGGACTGCATCAGAATTTTGTACTGTTCCAATTCACTGGATCAGGGTATTGTCAATGTACCCAATCCACAATTTGGCATACTGTGTAAGATGTACCATATATGGAATACATATGGTGACATGTTTCCATGCTGTCAGGTATAATTTGAAATAAGTAGAAGCAAAGTATGTTCCCATCACTGTACCCTAGTTTGTAGACACAATTCTCCAATAGACATAAAATAATTATGCATAATAATAGAATTTAAAAGGTTGAGTCTGAATCAACAGTGTACAGCATGTTTATTTTTTTCTTTGATTGAGGAAGTTATTACAGGCAGCTAAGCCTATACTGTGAGGTATATCGTTGTAACAACATGTAGGCTGATAATCCAAGTGTATGTTGGTATCTGAACCCAGTTGGAGACACTTCCAATTTTGCAGCAAAGTAGGAAAAAAATAATTCTTTACCCCAGAATGGCAATCAGATATCTCCTTGGATCTATATACTAATATAGTATGAGGCTGTCTCAACGAAAGGCCATAGTATTTGGTCATATTTTCTGTGAGATAATTTCCTATTTATCCAATTACTACAAAGAGCTCTAAAAGTACACACTTGCTACGTGTTTCTATATTTCTTTCATGTTGATATATATATATATATTCTGTTTTTTAATTCTTTATTCATGACTTGTTCTATAATATAAAATAAAATTTTGGTCAGGTAATTAATGATTGAATAAACAGTTCAATTTTGAGAACCAGTTTGACTGTGGGAAGTGGGGAGGCTGTCAAGAAAGACTGAATCATGGCATAAGATTAAATCCAAACAGATATCACTGATAAGATAAATAGTATTTTCAATTATATTTTGCATGGCCTCCAACATTTACACATTACAATTCATATATTTCATTATGCTAAAAGTTTATATTGTGGTTCATTTTTATGCAAACAAATTAATTTGTTAGATAAGATTTGACAAAGGTAGGTAATGTGGATTGTTTTGTATAGTGGCTACTGAATGGTGCAGAGATGCTTCTTTGGTAAAAGCTTCATAATTGTGGTACAGAGCTAGAATAATCTAGTTATTAGAGTACTTAGTTGAAAAAAATGGTTGAGAAACAATGTAATTAGTCAGACACGTGAAAGAATTCCACACATTTAATGTGTAAATTGCCAAGCTATAAAATGAATGGCAGCCTCCAGTAAAAACAAATTCAGATCGGGATATCATGTGAATGAGATGTAGTCTAGGTTGTTACAAATTGAAACAAAAATGAAAAGCAGAAAAAAGTGTGGAATCAACTCAAAACACTATATTATCAAGGTTCCAATGGGTTAGAGTCAACTGTGAAATTCTTAGCATATAAATGTTTACGGATTTAATGACCAACATGAACAATATAAGACAAAAGGTTTAAAAAATTTCTTGGAAATAATGAAAAATGTCCCAAAGCACCACAGCACACTAAATAAGTTCAGGAAAGACTGAAGATGTATAACATTGAGAAATAAGTAATCCAACAAATCTCCAGCTAGCTTTGCCTAGAGAAGTTTAACCAACTTAGAGCTCCTCGTGAAAGTGTGTTCAGGTCACAGCCCATTATGATTTGCTATGGCTATTGACAAGGCATTAATAGGACATATTTCAGGATCTATGCTGGATGATATGTAACAGAGTGTGAAAAAAGTGGCAGAGTCCAAAAACACAGCATATACCATTTTGTGACAGCAACAAAGGCAGAGACAACATTTAAATTCACACTATAGTAGTAAGGGCGTCATTGATCGGTCTCATGTTAAACACTGCGGTTTCAGAGAAAAGGCAATGTTTAGATTTTGCCTAAACTGCACATCAAACTGACAGACACTACCGGCACATCCTTTGTGATGTTGGTGCTGAACACTGCTAATGGTCCCCGTAGAAAGCCAATGGATTAAATGATTCTCTTTGCAAAGCATCAGATTGGCAGAATGTGGTGAAAGCCATGCATGCAGCGTATGTCATACATCCTTCTCTATGAGGATGAGACCAAGATATTAAGTACTGATTATCTTAGAAGAAGCAAATCAGAATCTAAGAGGAGTCTGTCATACCAGCACTGTGGATTGTAGAAGAGATTATGTTTGTTTTCTTTTTATTAAAAAGGAGAGGGGGAGGGGGGGTATCCAAAATAGTTAAATAACTCTTCTCACTAATACATTTACCTTTATAAAGTTTATTTTTAAAGTTAGAGTGTTCCTTTAAGACCAATAAGAAAGATATTGAGCAAAGTAGATTTACTGCTTGGTGATCACATCAAACAAAAGCAGCTTGCATAAAAGGCTGATTTTTAACGTTGTTTTACCCCTTAAGGACGGCGGGTGTGCTATGACGCCGTCCTATTTACTTACCTGGTCGCCGGCGAACCCACGCCGGCGATCCCACGCCGGCGATCACGGTGGGGAGACTCATCTGGCAGCCCAGGGAGTCCCCCTCTGTTCGTTTCAGCCACCCTGAGCCATGTGACAAGACTGTGCAAGCAGGGGGAGAGCCTGTAATGACAGGTTCTCCCCCTGCTGCCTGAAAAAAAAATTAAAGTTTAAAACAGTTTAAAATAAAATTATATATACTTAGATCATATATATGATCTAAGTATTTTTATATATATATATATATATATATATATATATACATATAAATAAATAAACATGTAAATATAAAAAATATAAAATATGTAAATATTAAAAAAATAAAAATATATGTGTACATTCGTTCTAACTGTATTTTACAATTTATATATATATTGATATCAAAATACATGTAGAATGAAATAATATATATATATATCTATATACATAAGTATATACATATATATCACTATATATATACCCATATATAAATTTAAATAATAAAAAAATGTATATACATATATATATAATTATATGCATATATTTATGTAATAATTTTACATAAATAGGTCATTTTATTAATTACAATTTGTGGGACCTGTCTGACAACTCAGGCCAAATGTCCAGGGAATTGAGTTTGCTAGCACTATATTTAACCCTGTAACTTTCCAAGACACCATAAAATCTGTACCTAGGGGGTACTGTTTTACTTGGAAGACTTCCCTGAACACAAATATTAGTATTTCAAAACAGTAAAATGTATTACAACGATGATATCGTCAGTGGCATTTTTTGAATTTTTTCTCACACAAATGGCACTTACACAGACGATATAATTGTTGTCATACGTTTTACTGTTTTAAAACACTAATATTTGTGTTCAGCGAAGTCTCCTGAGTATAACAGTACCCCTCATGTACAGGTTTTATGGTGTCTTGGAAAGTTACAGAGTCAAATATAAGGCTTGCGTTTCAGTTTTTTCACATTGAAATTCGCCTGATTGGTTACGTTGCCTTTGAGACTGTATGGTAGCCCAGGAATGAAAATTACCCCAATTATGGCATACCAGAAAAATACTGTACATACCCCATTTGCAATACCTTGGGTTGTCTACTTTTGCAAATAGTATGCCATCACGGGGGTAATTCTCATTCCTGGGCTACCATATGGTCTGAAAGGCAACGTAACCAATATGACGAATTTCAATGTGGAAAAAATGAATAATGTAACATGCTATATTTGACCCTGTAACTTCCCAAAACACCATAAAACCTGTACATAGGGGGTACTGTTTTACACGTGAGACATCGCTGAATACAAATATGTGTATTTTATTGCAGTAAAAGCAAACAGTATTATGACATTCACAGTTAAAATGTCACGTAGAACTAAAAAAAAAATTAATTCTTATTTTCTCCCATTTTTAAAATATTTTATTCATATTAAATAATGTTTCAGACCTAAATATTTGATGTTAAATGAAAGCCATATTCCCTCTGAATAAAATGATATATAATAAGTGTGGGTGCACATAATATGAAAGAGGTGAATTAGGCCTGAACAGACATATAGCGCAAATTCAAGTTTTTGTTTACGTTTTGTTTTGATCACAACGTGTACATTTGGCTCAGTCCTTAAGGGGTTAAAAATGTAGTCTTTTTATGATAAAAATAATAATATTGTTAGTTATTTACCCTCTTCCCATAATTCTGTCTTATAGCAAGGGTGTTCTTGTATGGCCTTCTCTAAATACTTTACAAACTCATAACTCCCACTGGGCTCATTGTATTCTGAGGCTAAAATATGCAAACCACATGACCTAGATAAAACTAAATGTACCATGATTTTAGATCACTTGTGTCCAGTTATGCCGTTTCCAACAAAGACCTACTTGCCTCTAAACCAGTTAAGCACCTAGTCTCTGCAATAAATGTAATTTTTCAGGAGTTGTCCAGCCTTCTCTTCCAAATACACAAATCCCTGGACACAGGAACTACAGATGTCATTCAAAGATAACAATTTGCTAAACAATGACCCAGCCTCATTATACCCCATTTAGATTAATAACACAGAGATTACAAACACCTGTCTAGGTTTCGTGTACAAGATATTCTCCAACACCTCAAAGGTCTGACTTTGCACCAAGTCACACAGAGCAGCATTCATCTAGCAAAAAAACAATGAGCTGCATAGAAGGTCTTATTTACCATCATGGAACAGGAATCAGCTACCAGTAAACATCAGTTGCACAGGTATCATCCACAATGACAGGGAACTATCAGTCACCTAACAATAAACAGTCCAAGAAATGATCACACTTACTATGAAATAACAGGATACTAGCAAATATATACAGAAACTGTTAGAATACGAGGAAACAGTCAATCTCAATCTAATGAGATCAAGAACTAGATTAAGAAAGCAATGCATTCCTGGAAACAAGTTCTGAGTCCAACCTGTCTGAAGAATTGCTACTCTATTATTTCCTCTGTAGTGGAACGGGAGAACAAACGGATATATAACCTTATTCTAAATAATATTACATTCCAATTCTAAGAATTATCATATAATTGGACAGAAGAAAGTTAAAAATATTTAATCATCAATTTTGCACGCGTTGTAAAACCACTAATTTCCATCGATCTGAGGTTCCATTTAATGATGGACTCATTTATTACTATAGGAGTTTGTATCTGTTTCTTCAAGATATCCATGTCATAAAAGAAGGTGAGTCCAACGTATGTAAAAAAGCCTTGTTTGGGGCCACCAGTGTTACGTCAAAGCGATTGCATAAAGATGCAGAACATCTGTTGGGTAAATCAATAAACAATGGTCACAGCAAATATGAAGGCCCAGTGTGTTTTTGGGCTGAATTGTGACCTCAGAAGCTAAAAGTGGCTTGACATCTTTTACATTTTATGAAAGAAATTTGGACAGTGCCCTGCAAATTTCACAAGATTTATTGACTTTCCTTTAACCCCTTAAGGACCAAACTTCTGGAATAAAAAGGAATCATGACATGTCACACATGTCATGTGTCCTTAAGGGGTTAAATGCCTTGCTCAGATAAATGATTTATATATTTAAATATGTTTAATTTACTGTCATTTGTGTAGCTGTGTTTTAGCGCAACATTTTGAGCCATAAAACAGGAGATGTGGAAATAAAATAAGTGACAGGCTTATCACAGGAAAATCCCTCAGTGAAAAAAATAATTAGAGATGAATCTATTTTTATTTAGGTAATGATAAAAAGAATCACTGCAGAAAAAATAAATAAAATAGAAAATAGGTTTGTGGCACGCTACTAATGCAGAACAGTCAGTGTTCTGAGCAGACTTCCATAGCAAACACAGTCTGAAAGCTCTGAACTGCTGTCTACACTGCACTCTTTAAATGACCCCCACGAGCGTAATGTTTTATTGATCAGTGGTTACCAAGAGTCATGAATATGATATTATAGTTTTAATCGCTTCATAGAACATGTAATGGAAACTGTGCTTACTTCATAGCATTAAAAAGGAAAATAACTATATCACAGGAATACACTGAGAATTGTATGTTCTGTTGCCTATTTGGCAAAGATTAATTCAAAATCTTTCGGCAACGTCACCCCAAAATAATGGAAGAAACAGCTTAACACTAACTAACATTTTATGCCTAGACCTGTAGTGAATGGATACAGATCTGCTTCATATTATAAAGGTATTGGTGGAAGAGATTTTTAATGAGGAGAGTTACTTTCTATATTCATACAAACAAAATGTATCACCGTACATGTGAAACACGATGCATTAAGAAATATACATATATATGTAAATGGGTTCTGTTACATATATGTATGAGAGTTGTTACATTTTGCAATGATATACATCACTATAGCCACTAGAAAAAGCAGGAACAAACGGCTGAGCTGAGTCCAGTCTCCTTATTTTTCTACTGCCATTAGGTCCCTTCTGCAAAGTGATCTGATAAGAAACTGAAAAATATACAGACATCAAATCTGTACCATGTCCTTCAAAATACATAGATTCACACAGAGAGCAGAAACATACAGCTAATGTGCAGGAAATAGTACATAGATGGATGTGTGTGCGCGCGTGTGTGTATGTATTATATATACACACTTACATGCAGTAGAAAAAAACAAAAACTCAAGAGCAAAAAATCTTGGCTGGTTAAAAAAAATATGAATAATCTTTGATGTCTGGATTCCAATTTACCCTCTGACTGAGTTCTAAGAATTGAATGAATAAGGTCTATAATATAACGCAGTGTCTGTCTGTCATTACAGACATATTTATTTATTTATTTATTTTTCTTAAGAGTGAAATATATATTTTTCAGAGATGCTCTTTTTATTTTTACAATCATACATCTGGCGATGCTGATATGTGAAGAATATTGTAGCTTGTTTGTATGTGTTTGTGTTTATTTTATTTTTTGCATGAAAATACAGGTACATATTTATACATAAGAAAGAACATATACTTAATAACATTTGCTTATTTATTTAACATTATTTTGAATTAAATGATTTTTTTAATAGGCCAATTTTGAAAATGCAGGTAACCAGAATTAAGGAAGCTGGGCATTTAGGAAAGCTGACCCATTTTCAAATAAATGTTATTGATTTAAATAGGCTAATGTATATGAATATTGAAGCTTTCCTACTGTGTATTTTCAGCTGCTTCTATGTTGCTGACACATTATTTAATATTTATGTCCTTGGCTTAAGTTGAATATAAATGATATATCAGGGTTTTCCATATTGTATGGGGTTTATACGATATACTGTATGATCCAATGACTTAAGGGCGCAGGGTAATCTGTGCGAAGAGCAAGGTATAGATGATTAGTGAAATAAATCTTTCGGTGCACTCTGATATTAATGCTTATTCTGTAAGATGCAGACCATCAAACACGTCCTAGTAATTTCTACGAAAGGTCTTCCTGACATTGATTACAAAAAAAAAAAACAGGAATGTTTAAATAGTTTGTGTTTAAAAAAATAAAAGACAGACAGCAATGGAATTTTACCTGCCAGATCTAACTCAGTTGTGAACGTGAATATGTTTCTGTTACAGCTCAGTATATCAATGAAACTGTCTGGTAGCGCTTGAAATGTGATATCACTTTCTACATATTGATTAAGCCTAAAAAGGTAACAGGTTAGAAATGTTCATTCTGATATGTCATTTGCAAGATTTTCTTTTTCTTTCATTCTCTCTTATTAAGCAATCCCATTTTTGTCTTGGACGACGCTGTTTTTTTCTATGTGCATTCAATGTAAACATCTCAGAATAGGATCAGTGATATAACAGTGAGTGAGAAGTTATTTCAAGATATTTAACAGAAATGGTGATTCTGTTTCCCTGCCTCCTTTTCAACTCGCCTTTATTTTACACACAGTTTAAATATACACCATTCGCCAAGTTCAGAGATAGCAATGGAAGCACTTGCTGCCTGCATTTCTATTTTGTGCTTTTAAAAGGCTGAAGTAATATCATTCTGAAATGCAGTTCTGCAGGGTTTGGGGGCTGACACCCTTTATCTGGGGGGTGGGGGGTTGAAAAGCTGAAGTCTGCAGCTGGTTATAGAATCAGTTTCTGTTTCTAATAGTAGCCACTGCAAGTCCTTGAGCCTGAATCTGAAAAGACAATAACTATTGGGGAGGGTGGGTGGAGAGAAAAATCCCATTACTAAGGCTAAGACAAACTCAAAGCACATGATGGAAATCTCAGATATCTGTGGAATATTTTGCATTATTAGATTCCAGAGAACTGCAGAATGTTCAATGAGTACATAAAAAAAGCAGCTGAATTGTTATAGAAATATTTCCACCCCACCCCTTGATTTTGACCATTGAAACCACTGTTTAACATAAAACGTCAATAAATAATGTTAAACAATAAGGCAGTGTTTCTGTGCATCTACTTTTTGATGTAAATGTATATGCACGTTTAAAAAAAAAAATCAAAAAAAAATCAGCACCTTAATCTAAAAATCAATCTAAATTAATCATCTAAGCTTTAAATGTCCAACCCACACCTTTTCTTTTATATAATGGTTGATAATTTTAAACAAAAAGAAAAACATAACATTAAATATCAACAAGGTTGTCACATTAAAAATGTGTGCATATTTAAATATACAGAAATGTATTTTTCATTTTACATTTTTTCTGAAAAAACGTAAAAAGCTGATATTTAAATTCACCAAACAGAAATAGCTATTAACGTATTAATGCATACGTTCTGCAGTGATCTCTTTTGTAATGCATGCAAGGTGAAGGGCCTTATAATACTCAATAGGTTAATGACAGATCTAAAACATAGCAGGGTATCGGGTGACTATACCACTGTTAATCTTAAAATTCTACAAACCTAAGTGTCATAGCAAGCATGTTTGGTGCTTGAAGCAGAACAAGATGAGAATAAGGAGGTGTTTGTGAGGACGGAGGGGGTCCCAGACATTTGGTTTTCTTGAATCCTTCTGAATATATTTCACAATTCATCAGTTTTGTCTTTCCTGCCACGAGTGAGGACAATCAGACCAGACACCCATTAGATTTCTCATGCAGTTTTTTTTCTCGTTCCTGACATGTTGGCAGGGAGGATGGCAATTCTGAAATTCTACCAAATGAGAAAAATGTCAAAAACTGAACTGACAGCTCTTGGTTGCCATGGAGATAGGCAATATTGAAAAAAATAAAATATGATTCAGTTAATTCAAAAGGAATCAAGTTGGGTATTTCAATGCTATCTAATACTGATGAAAAATGAATCTTGATATTCAGATTTTATTTCCCTGAGTTCACAGGTTTTTCTTCTTCTCAAGCAATAATAAGAAGGCCTACTAATAAAAATAACTTAGATAGGGACACATATATTCCAGATACTATATAACTATACACAGCTTATATATCTCAAATAACGGTTAAAACATTGGTAGAGGGACTCTGAAGAACTGCAGAACTATATCGTTCACTAAAGGATTACACCACAAATCATGCCCAACAGATATTGTATCTTTCACGATCAAAGTGAAAATATATCTTTGTGTAAATTTTCAGAGTGTTCTGTACTTTTAAATCTACATATCAATGTGTATGCCTTGGTAAGGTCACTTAAGAAATAATATGACGGAATGCATCAAAGCTATATTGTAGATTTTGTAGCTATAAACATGGACATTTTAAATTATTCTAGAGAAAGGAATGACTGTAGGATTTTAATAACACAAAGGCCAGGTTTTTGACTATTTTACTATTTTCATATACTGGACATTATAATGTACAAAAGCAAATAAACTAAAATAATCACTCTATTTTTTTTTTTATTTATTTAAAGCTGCTATAAATACATTAAAGAAACATTTTAAAACAATATATTTGTTGCAATAAATCTGGCATCCAGGGTGGACTTTTACAATGCCCAAATTAAGTTTAAAAAGTAATCCATTAGAAAGTAACAGGTAGTTTGGCAAAATTACAAGATTCATATTTAATACCCCCCAAGATAGTATTTAATAAAGCACAGAACAAATTAACAAGGGATAGAAGCTTTGAAGAAAATGAATCTAAATATTA
This sequence comes from Pelobates fuscus, assembly GCF_036172605.1. Lineage (NCBI taxonomy): Eukaryota > Metazoa > Chordata > Amphibia > Anura > Pelobatidae > Pelobates > Pelobates fuscus. The sequence goes on along the minus strand of NC_086328.1, from coordinate 6,041,495 downwards.
CACCGGTCCCTCTGTATTTCCAGAATAGGCTGCAATGCCACCTACTGGGAAAGAGGAACACGAAAGCAAACAAGACAATATTGGGTAAAGAACAATATTAAGCTTTCATAACATTTTGTAAAATAAATATTGCTCTAAAGAATATCAAGTTTTCCCTTATGGTCTTCTCAATTAATTTAATTTCACAGTGAAGGTGAGATTAATTATGTTTTAGTAAAGTCCAATTTAAAATGCCCTCTTTGTAAAGATAGCTATAAACATTTTACATGTATTATTATGTGACTTGCATGTGTGTGTAACATGATGTACATATAAACACACTTCATAGCAATATGTAAATAACCAATAACATATAAACAGAAGGATTTCGAGAAACAAGAATTGAATGACGTTTGTAAAATACACATTTTGTTTAAAAGATGCTCAATTGCTACTTTAAACAGGATTTATTTTCTGTTATTCTAAGTGAATGCATAGGTGGTCATAGATTTAAAATGAAGTTACGGAAAATATATGAAAAATGTGAAATTGAAATCTATCAATTCATTTAGATTGAAAATGTTTTAGTTCTATGAATCTAAATTAATTTATAAAACATCCCTTATTGTGTAATCAGATATTGATACAAAAAGACGGTTAGTTTCTAACATATGTAAATAATGATAGTACATACAAGGTTTCTATATCTGTGCATGTGTACTTTCTATATCTATATCTATGTTAAGTATATATGGGCAAAATTTTGTTTAGTTTTTTTCTGTGGCAATAATAAATAGGTACGGTTTTGTAGAAGCCCTTCAATGTTCTGTTACCCTGTAATCACTATGCATGCATTTATAAATTTATACATATACACATAAACATATGAAGAGCTAGAAATGTGAAAAATCTGAAGAAAAGCCAGAACTGTGCAAAAGTCTGCATTTATCATATACATTATACATTAAAGTCTCTTTTTTTTCTAGTAAATCTACTAAATATTGTTCATAGACACACACTGTACTCTATTTTTTGTATTGCATTGTCTTTCTAATTCTGAGAAGTGTCCCTTATTCTTATTTTGCTCTATTTCTTAAAACAATATCTGCTCCTACTATTTAGTGACAAAGCTACTATGCAGGTCAGGTATACACTATACAGGTCAGGTATACACTATGCAGGTCAGGTATACACTATACAGGTCAGGTATACACTATGCAGGTCAGGTATACACTATGCAGGTCAGGTATACACTATATTGGTCAGGTATACACTATGCAGGTCAGGTATACACTATACAGGTTAGGTATACACTATGCAGGTCAGGTATACACTATACAGGTCAGGTATACACTATGCAGGTCAGGTATACACTATGCAGGGTATATTATTCTGTGTGACTGTGTGAAATATTATTCTGTGTATTGATATCTTACAAATCCTAGAATCACAGTTGCCATGTATTCATTTACATTAAATAATTGCTTTCAATATTATTATTTGCTTATTACAGCAAATAAATTACAGTAACAAAAGACTATCAGTGAACTTATTTACCGGTATTTAATTATTTTTTTTTACCGATTTTTTGTTTAAATGTAGTTATTTCGAATAGATGTAAACCTGTAATATGTTGAATTTTTAAACAAGATTAGTGAATTAAGAGATCAAAAAACAAACCTCATTATTTATAATAAGGCAAAAAATAAAACAAATACGACTCTTTAAATTGTATATTTCGTTAAAAATATTTTAGACAATTTTTACTGGACAAAATGCAATTGAATTTTCAGGAAAAATAACAGATTTTTCCAAACATCATAAACAAATTTATCAAGCTGCTTTGGTGGACAGAGATACGCTCAGACATTTTCTCCTGTGAAAAATGGTAGAAAATGGTCTTCAGGGGTTTAGAAAAACTGACATCTTTTTATTGTCATGTGTATTCAAGTAACTCCTTCTACAAAATCTCAATCTGCTCCATAAATCACCTGCTCACGGAAAACACCAATATGTGGATGCCTTCATGACAGATGTGTTTCAAATGAGTTTAGTAACAGAACCATTACAGTGCATAGCAATTGGAGCGCATTAAAATCTACCACAAAATAAATACTGCGGCTATTGGATTCATTAGGAAATAATATTTTTTTGGGGGTGGTATCACAGCAGAGCTGTTTTTGTTAAATCAAACTTTAAAGTCAGGAGTCTTCTATTTTAAAATTCAGCATTTATGCAAAATAAAAAATGGCACATTGTGTTCCATAAATTTATAGATAAATTAAAAGGCTCAATTATACTTTCTTCCAATTTAAGCCTTTAACAAAAGATTTAAAAAAAATCTGTTTGACAAACAAACTATAGTCCTGAAAACATATATAAGAATTGTAAAGCTTGTAATTATTAATAAACATATTGCCTTGTATTTCCCGTGGTTTAGAATAATCTGCGCACAATACATATATATTATCCTTATAAAAGGATGGAGAATGTCTGCATGCTCCCCATACAGATGCTGTGCAGGCAAGCAGCCTTTGTGGAGAGGCTTTCTAAAGGAGCAGACCACACAAGCTTGCTCATTCAGAGTCCTCCACATATGATCTTTCTGCAGGGCTTTTAAATAAGGATCAGCTTGTGCGGTCTGCTGATACCTCTGAGAAAATGGGTACAATTTCTGCCAGTCATTCATGAAATGGAAGAATTGTGGGCACACTAGGAGCAAAGATTGTTATGGTGGGATAGAGTGTAGTGCCATAAGTAGCTGGCAGACTACAGGTTTATAAAAAAAAAATCCAATTTATGTTTCTCAACTACAGGGGCCTGCAACACATTTCAACAACCTAACTCTGATAAGTAAGTAGTTTTCACTCTGATGCAAAGTTTTGGCTGCCCACAAAAATAAATGAAATAAAATATCTATATAAAGCCCACAGTGATCAATGAACCAACCTATGGCCAAGGCAAGTTCACAGAACCTACAATACGCCTTACAGCTGTCTAAACTAGAGATAGAATGTGTACATATAACAAATGAACTTGTGCGATATTTTAGTAAGCTTTTAGTTTGAAGATTTTTGCACTATTTCATACATCACACAGTGTAACATCTTGTCTACTATTTTCTACATTTTCACGTTCCATGGTACCAGTCAGAAGGAAAGACATTACCTCGATTAGTAGGTATGTTCATTTTTCCATTTCTCTTGCAAATCGAAGAAAATAAAAATATCAAATAATCACTAATTTATGTGTAAACATACACAGCCTGGCTCTCCTATATGGTGGATAGATTCACTAGGCACCTGCACATACCATGCAAATATCATCTCAAAAATGGATAACAGAAACCACTACAAACCTACTGAATGATCAGAGCTAACAGGGGGATAGTCTGATAAAAAGCATCCCTGCAGAATGAGAGTGCACATGGCCTGGAATCCACAGATACAAGCAGAGGACTATCCCAATAAATAAACAAACCAGGATCTACTGACAAACATGTATATTAAAGGAAAAGACATCTATATTATGCTTTGTATACAGAAACAAGCAAATATCAAAAATACTGCAACACTTCGCACAAAAGCAAGGAAATTAAACCTGGCGGCAATTTATGAGCAAGCTCTAATACGAGGATACAACACAAGATAATGTATCTGTATACAACCCTTTTTATTAATTCACATATAGAAATTCCACAATAAAGCTTATTGTTATTAAGAAAAGTAATCTTTGTTTTCATTCAAATTTACAAGGCACAGAAAATTATCCTTAAATACAATCTTTATCTGGAGGTAAAAATTCATCGTTTTTGAATATTCCGTCTGTTGCTATACACAATATGTGAACATATTAATATTTTATAAATCGATCATAGTTAGCATATATTTAATCCAATTCATGTAAACACAATATTTATCACAAATTGCGTTTTACACACACACACTGAGATGGTTACAGACCAATTTGTCAACAAAAAAGTTTAATATATGCAATTCATACCATATATTATATTTTTCTTATTTCATATTAGATTTATTTCATTTCTACAGGAAAATAAAGTTAATCAATATAACTTGTGAAACTTTTGTGGTGAAAATAAAGAGAATTATAATCCACTGTTTATCCTCCTTTTTGTGACCTGTGTATAAATGCGAGCACTAGAAACCTGTTAACATATGTGCCACGATACACCATCTGCTTTCATATTACACTGGCATTATGAAACCTATTCTGTTGTATTCCATAAATTGTTCACATGTTGGTAGCATAGGAAATGTCACTTGTCATCTCTTTGCAAAACATTCATCCAAACACATGAACACATTCTTTGGGAGCCAGTATTTATGAACTGTGCACTGAGCACAAAAATCAAAAATGTCAATTAATTGTAAGAGTATTAAAGTGAAGAAAATAAACAAAACAAAACAAAAAGGCAAAAGCAACATACACAAAACATATGATAAGTAAGATGATTTTTTTTTTTCAACTGACAGAACACAATGAAGTAGAAACAAAAGGATGGTTTACGCTAATTACCCAGCTTTTGTGGTTTTAAAGATCATCCCATATCTTATTGTTTTAAAGTGTTTCATTATAATTGAACAAGTGTTAAAGTGTATTAATCTGTGCCAGCTGTTCCCATACATGAGTCTCCCGCCCAGTCACAGCTTTCGTTACACATTTTTTGTGGAGCAGTTTCCATAGCAGTGTGATCAGCGTTTGCATATTTTTATACCACTTTCAGATTGAGAATAAACTCTGTCATTTCAATTGCTTATTTTCACGCTGCATCTGGCACTTCCATCGCCTGCAAACAGAACTGTGATCTGTGATTGAAAACTCACTGAACTGAACACCTTATTCGCTTTTACACAAGGACTTCAGTCCTTGCCCTTTTGGGGGATTATATGCAAATAGTACCCCAAGTTATAAATACACCAAAGGACATTTATTATTTTCCTACTGCAAATTTCCACCAAGTTTTGCTGAACATTTTATTGCTGAATTTCTCTTGAAGTAAAATGTGTTGTCTTCAATAAAAAGTACAAGTTTTGGATGCAGAGGCTAACGTTTGGCACTTGAACAACTACTTGCGGTAAATATGATCCAGGCTGAGCACAGTCTAGGCCTGGAATAAGGAACCCTTTAACTGTGATTGGATTATCAATGTCACAGTCAACAAGAAAATAACCATTGTTTGTTGTCAGCTTTTTACTAATTTCCCTGAAATTGTGTTTATACTTTCTGTTATATATAAAAGTGGCAGAATCACAAGTTGACACAAAACCAAAACAGAATTCCACCACAGGCTCAAAAAACAAAAAAAAAAACCTAATATTAAAAAATCTAAATATTAAAGTTACTATGTTTTTCGAGAGGTGAGAGATCTGAATGTTGGTATAATAAATGAAGACTGCTTATGGTGTGGTATGACACATTGTTACTAATTCATATTTTAATTGAGACACACTGTTCAATAAATATGTGCAGGGTTTTGCCTCCATTCCTTTTTAATTACCCATGGCAGTTAGGGATGATAGTCCGGCCAGGTTTCTTTGACATATATCATTTCTACATACTATCTTGCATAAAGTGCTGCTCGCTGTGTAATTTAATTTATATGCTAAGAAGCCAAAACAACATTTCTAAGAAAACTGAGAACAGATAAAAATGTAATAACTTGGCCATTTCTGAGTCAGGTGTTAACCAGGTATTAACTCAGCTGGGCCAGTTTATGCATTTGTGCATTGGTCTTCTCTTACATTAAGATGTGGATTGAAATGCATTTGTTCTTGCAATTAAACCAGTTAATTAATGATAGTAGCTCCTTTTATACACTATTATTGGTTAAAGGGATACTGTAGTGCCAGGAATACAAAGCTGTATTCCTGGCACTACCAATCCCTCTGACTCCCCTCTCCCTCACTCACCCTCCGACCCAGTAAATAAAGGGTTAAAACCCCTTTATTTACTTACCTTATCCCAGCGCTGGGTCGAAGCTCTGCCCCCTCCTATGTCCTGCGTCAGATAACGGACCAAAAGTCTGTTACGATTCCGGAAGCACTCTAGTGGCTGTCTGGTATACATTCACTGAGGGCAGACTTAGTGCTGCAATGTAAACATTGTAGTTTCAATGAGCTGAAGTGGTCTGGCTGCTTACAGTGTCCCTTTGATTCATTAATTTCACTCATGAATCATGAACACTACAAACCTATCACACACAGCCCAATATGATGTTTATGGGACAATCTATGTGCAGCAGGTAAAGATGTATCCTTTGTATGGACAGCTGAGAGTGAAAAATTTTAATGAAATTAAAGTTTTTAATGAAATTAAAGTTTTAATCAAAATATATATAAAAAAAAAAAAACAGTCATTCTTCATTGAGTCGTGCATTTAACCAGCGAAGTTCATCTTTGTTTATTAATACAGCAATAATAAGACACTGAGTGAAAGGCTTTAGGGCAATAAATCAGTTTGAATAATGACCGCGAGCGGCCGCCATTTCACGGAGCTCCGTTTGTCCCAGCCGCAAAAACACGAAAATAGGGGACAAATCCTCTCTCCCTACCTGCTATAGGCTGTCACCCAACGGATCAGGTGACCGGGAGAGGACCTATGCCGTTCTTTCAGCCGGCGAGGGTCAAGAGACAGAAACGCAGGCTTGAGGCCTCCAAGCACACTCTGAACTCTCCCTGGTCGGATCTGCTGGACTGCTGGCGGCCTCAAGGGGTACAGGAGGCTGAATTCTTCCAAGACATCCCTCAATCACACCCAGCACAGATGGGTAGGCGGACCCAGAAGCCCCCCTGGAGCCTCAGCCAGGTTCCAGGGATATCGGGGCCCTGTTACAGAGAAACCAGACGGTGAAAATGGCGGATCACAGATCACCACAAACTCCAGCAGAGCCTGCACAACCAGACCCCCCGCCAGAACAGGTACCAAGCACTGCAGAGAGCGCAGAGGGGTCGGCACGGGTCACTCAACGGGATTTCCGTAATCTGGTCCAAGAGCTCAAGACGCTTCTGGCGACAGACATGGCAAGTATAAAAGCAGACATTCAGGCAGTGGACACCAGGGTGAAGGCCTCTGAAGAGGACATAGCAACACTCAAAAAGGGTCTCTCAGACCTCCAAGCTACAGTTCTAGCCATGCAAACACACCAACAGGCCCTCTCACTCCATTACACCGCTCTTGACGACAGGTCACAGCGCAACCACCTGAAAATCAGAGGGATCCCGGACACAATCATGCCGGACGAACTGCCCCATTATGTGAGGCGCCTGGTGTCCTCCATATTGCCCCAGGACCAAGCCAAGAAATTTTCAATAGACGGGATATACAGCCTACCGGCTGTAGCCGGAACCACCTCTACAGTGGCGAGAGACGTGATAGTCCGATGCTCCACTTCACATGACAAAAGAATCCTGATGACAGCACTACAGGGCAAGACGCCACTACCCTTCGAGGGGAACAATCTCTCATTCTACCAGGACCTTTATCAGGTCCACATTGCAATGGCGACGATCCCTGCAACCAGTCACTAGCCACCTAAGAGCAACCGGGGTGGAATACCACTGGAGATCCCCTATGTTCCTGGTGGTCAATCATAAAGGGACTGTGCATAAAATCTCATCGCTGGCCGAGGCATCTACTTTCTACAAAGCCCTGGGAATCCAGAACCCGCAGACCCATCCTGAGCCACACCCCGGAGCCAGATCAGAAGTGCCCTCAACGACACCGGGTAACCCGACCCTGCAACTAGAAACCTGAACTCTCAAGGGAACTTACCTACCCCATGTGGCACAAGCACCGAAAGTTTAGCCCAGTTAAACCCAGTTATTCTTTTTTACATAGCTGACATAACAGAATAAGATGCAGCCTGCTAAGATGGTGCAGACACCACTTATAAACAGCAGACCGAATGCACCCCCCCCCCCCCGCCGACACCCCCTTGGTTAGAGGGACATGTAGAAGACAGCCCACCATCACTACCCCGAATGGGGTACACACCTAGATACAAACGCTAACGACTGATCTCCCTAAGCTAACCATACCCACTTGAAAGAATACCAATGCACTCGGACCGGTTACGGGGACACATATAACAACCCAGACAGACACATACGCCTGCAATGTATGTTTATGTACTCCCCAACCATCTTTTTCTCTTCTGTATCCCAAAATGCATTGATATGAAAAATTTCAATAAAAAGAGATTGACAAAAAATGTTTTACAAAAATAATGACGGCATTTCACTGAGTATCTGTTCTAGTAACCCAATATATTAGGATGAAATTGAAAATGTAAATACGTCCAGGTATTTGTTAGTAAAGATAATACAATAGGCTTACATGGGAACTTGCAGAGTTTGACTGGCTGCCGCAGTGTCTCACACCTCACTGTCAGACCTCCAAAGTAAAATGTGTTTTTCCATTCATAAGTACAAGGGAGAAATAAATGAGGAATTTAAATATTTAACTTTGCCCACTTTCTTTCTATTTTTGTCAAAGTTTGGGGGCGTTTAAACACACTTAAATACCGGAACAGCACCCCTTTGCAACTGACACCTCTTTTGCTGTCAACGCCAAACCCTACTGCTGGTCACTAATAATTCAAGGCCAAAATAGGAATAGTGAGCAGCCATCGTGTTTTTCTAAATGAGCATGTAAAACGTATGCGTAAAAGGATTAGGTATCATTGGAACGCCAATCTTAAATTGAAATAAACCTTTACATGAAAAGATATCATACTCATAGATCATTCTGAATTGTTCAAATAACCTTTATTCTAACCTAGCATGTTCTGAAAGATAAGAAAATAGTTGCATGAGTATCATATCTCAAGTATATGTAATTTATATATCGTATACGTTCCCATAAGCAGCGGCGTATATACCACGGTCGCAGGGGTTGCAGCTGCGACCGGGCCCGCCACTCCAAGGGGCCCGGCCGCCCTGCAGACCCCTGTGACCGGGTATCCGCCGCCATCATCTTCTGCAGCCCCAGCCCACGCGGCTAACGGCCGGGGCCGCCGTCCAAGGGGTCCATCGGGTGGCCCATGCTGTCAGGGCCACCCGATCGATGTGGATTGTCAGGGGGACCGGTCAGCGCTGGGCGCTTTAACACCACGACCGGGCCCCCTGTGATGACATCACAAGCTGGGAGGAAGTGACCGCACGTCACTTCTCCCAGCTAACACTGAGAGCCGCGTGGGAGGAAGCAGAGGGAGTCAGAGTGGGAACTCTGACTCCCATCCACCTGAGCCACCACTGGACCCCAGGGAAAGTCACCCTCCTGCACCTTAAAGGTAGGAAACAGGAGGGTTACATAAACATTTTGTGTGTGTGTGTGTTTGTATGTATGTGTGTCTGTATGTATTTGTGTGCCTGTCTGTGTATGTTTGTATGTATGTGTGTCTGTATGTATGTATGTGTGTGCCTGTCTGTGTATGTATGTGTGTCTGTCTGTGTGTGTCTGCCTGTATATGTGTGTGTCCTTGTCTGTTTGGCTTGTGTGTGTGTGTGTGTGTGTGTGTGTGTCTGTCTGTATGTGTGTATGTCTGTCTGTCTGTATGTGTGTGTATGTGTGCCTGTCTGTTGTTTTATGTGTGTGTCTTTGTATGTATGTGTCTTGAGTGTGTGTCTGTCTGTATGTGTGTGTGTGTCTGTATGTGTGCCTGTCTGTCTGTCTGTGTGTCTGTATGTGTGTGTGTGCCTGTATGTATGTATGTGTCTGTGTGCCTGTCTGTGTGTCAGTCTGTATGTATTTGTCTGTGTGTGTCTGTCTGCATGTATATATGTGTGCCTGTCTGTTTGTATGTATGTGTCTGTGTGTATGTGTCTATGTGTGTGTGTGTGTGTCTTTATGTATGTGTGGGTGTGTCTGTCGGGGGGGGGGGGGGGAATAGGAAGGGGGGGCCCACGGATCATTTTCGCACCGGGGCCCCATGGTTTGTGTGTATGCCACTGCCCATAAGTATACAGTTATGTTGCTTCATATATAAACAAAGCAGAACATACACTGGGGAACAGACAGAGCATGTGGTTTGCTAAAGTGCATCGTATTTAGAGAGAAAAGGAGGAATACAATGTTCACATCACGCAGAGCACGACAATGATATCAATAGGTATGCTAAATTGCACATTCCCATTATTAGCTACATATCCTATTAAATGTGGGGAAATGTGGTTTAGATACACTGTAAGATTTAAAAGACAGACTTCTATGTAAAATGCAAACAGCTCATATTTATCACTTAAATCGAATATTACATAACTATCACAAGAAGAGTGAAAACTCCCCAAAAATATTATTCCAAAACAAATGAGTCAACTGACGTTTTTGGTTCATTTCTCTGAATCCTGCCAAGTTACAATAGATATCTGAACACAAACAGGCAGAGTGGTGTCACAGAAATATTTTATTTTTATCATCTAAATAAACACCACCCAGCTATAAGAGAAAGGTGCATGCGCTTTGAGACCATTCTTGTTTATGTATGACAATTTGATAGATAGACAGACAGATAGTCAGAGAAGGTTGGACGGATGTGTCAGAATATTTGAGTGTGTACCTTCGAAATTGTCTACCAGATTGAATGTGTTCATTGGTGTTGTAAGAGTGTATGAATGTGTCTGACTACAAGAATGCCTGAGTGTATCTTTAGGCACAGGAGAGCATTCACTATTGATTATTTCCATTTATGATTAAAAGGGAAATGTCTGGAATTTTATTTATCTATTCAAATATCCACTCATCACTTAAAAAGTTAAAAACACATCCAGACACTTTCAAAATTAGTGTGTCTGTAATACTGTTTTTCACAAGTAGCTTTTACATTCAATAAATAAGAAAACATATATAAATTAAATTGTATGCATGTTTAGGTAAATGCAGCCTTCTTGGCTTTATATAAAAATATATTGGGGAGTCCTGGCAAACTCCCTGGTTTTGCACCCCTCCTTTTCACATGTGCCCAATTTCAGGATCCTATTTAACTTTGCACTGCAGAGAGCCCCAAGAGGAAGCATAAAGTAAGTAAGTGGAATAATCTCATAAGAGCAGGCATTACTTTCCCAGTATAGATAGGACCCAGGGCCGGCGCGTCCATAAGGCGGCACAGGCGGCCGCCTTAGGGCGCACCGGCGCTGGGGGCGCAAAATTCCAGTGACCGGCAGGAGGGAAGTGCTCCCTCCTGCCTGGTCACCTCCTGGATCCTCGGAGCGGAGCGGGGCGGCGTGCGGCTGAAGTTGATTAGGAGGCGGCGAGGGAGCTCTCTGATCTCTCTGACCGGCTCCCTCGCGCGCCTTTTGCTGATGCCGCGGGAGCCGGAATATGACGTCATATTCCGGCTCCCGCGGCATCAGTAAACAGCCTGCGAGGGAGCCGGTCAGAGAGATCAGAGAGCTCCCTCGCCGCCTCCTAATCAACTTCAGCCGCACGCCTCCCAGCAGCCTCACTGAACCACCAATGAAAGACCCACGCCAGCACTCCAGGTAGGGAGGCTGGGTGGGAAATTTTAATTTAATTTAGATAATTAATTACTGTGTGTGTGTGTGTGTATGTGTGTGTGTGTGTCTGTCTGTGTGTGCGTCTGTCAGTGTGTGTGTGTGTATGTGTGTCTGTCAGTGTGTGTGTATGTGTCAGTGAGTGTGTGTGTCTGTCAGTCAGTGTGTGTGTGTCTGTCAGTGTGTGTGTGCATGTGTGTGTTCGAGTATGTGTCTGTGAGTTTGTGTGTGTGTGTGTGTGAGTATGTATTTTTCTGTAAGCCTGTCTGTATGTATGTATCTGTATGATGGTATGCCTCTGTATGTATGTATGTGTCTGTATGTCTTGTACGTATGTTTCTGTATGTCTCTGTATGCATGTATGTAACTGGATGTATGTTTGTCTCTGAATGTCTGTATATATGTCTCTGTATGCATGTATGTAACTGTATGCCTTTATGTCTCTGTATGTACGTATGTGTGTGTCTCTGTATGCCTGTATGTCTTTGTATGCATGTTTCTGTATGTATGTATGTATGTGTCTGTATGACGGTATGCCTCTGTATGTGTCTGTATGACGGTATGCCTCTGTATGTATGTATGTGCCTGCATGCCTGTATGTCTCTGTATGTATGTTTCTTTATGCCTGTATGTCTGTATGTATGTGCCTGAATGTCTTTCTATGTATGTTTCTGTATGCCTGTCTGTATGTATGTGTCTGTATGACGGTATGCCTCTGTATGCATGTATGTCTTTATATGCCTGCATGTCTCTGTATGCATGTATATCTCTGCTTGTATGTCTCTGACTGTATGTGTCTGTATGTCTCTGTATGATTATTTCTGTCTTTGTATGACAGTGTACCTGTATGACTTTGACTGTGTGACTGAAAAATTATGCCTGTGTGCCTGTGGCTTGGGAGGAAAGACACACAGGTGAAGATGCATTTTTTTTTTTTTAATGAGGGTTGGGGGCGCCAAAATGCATCTTCGCCTGTGTAACTAAAAATCCTAGCACCGGCCCTGATAGGACCTGACAAAGACGGGGTACATTGGTGTTGTGGAAGATTCGTGAAATGTATGATTACATACTTTAACTAAACTCTCATTATTTTTGCCTAAGCCAGGTGTTTAAAAAAAAATGAATAAATTACTTTGTGAATGAGTGAATGATGAATTCTCTACGCTTAGCATAAAGTGAGTGTATCCAGATACTCTGTGAATGGTTATAAAGTTGTGCCTGTTAGACAATGCTTAGAGGTATGTTTGTTAAAGGGACACTCCAGGCACACAGACCACTTCTGCCCATTGGAGTGGTCTGGGTGCCAACTCTCACCACCCTTAACCCTGCAAGTGTAAGTATTGCAGTTTTTATAAACTGCAATAATTACCTTGCTGGGTTAAGTCCTCCTCAAGTGGCTGTCTATCAGACAGCCACTAGAGGGACTTCCGTGTTCTTAGAACACGGATAGGGTTTTAACCCCTTAAGGACACATGACATGTGTGACATGTCATGATTCCCTTTTATTCCAGAAGTTTGGTCCTTAAGGGGTTAAACGACACTGGACGTCCTCACGATATGCATGAGGACCTCCACCGTCGCCAGAATCCCCATAGGAAAGCATTAAAAAATGCCTTCCTATGGGAAGGCCTAATGCGCGTGCGTTCATTGCCGCGCATGCGCATTAGGTCTCCCCTGCCGGCTGACGTCGGAGTAGAAGGAGCGTGGGCGGTGCCTGATACAGCGCCGTAGGACATGGGATGGGGGGTGGGAGCGAGAGGGGTACTGCAGGGTCCTGCAGTGCCAGGAAAACAGATATGTTTTCCTGGCACTAGAGAGTCCCTTTAAGGTTACACTTACGTTAACCCTTCATGCAGGTATAGGGCACTCAATGTTTTGGGAATAGCATTCTGTGAAACAAATACACAGAGATATGGGACAGTTCACATTTATCTTCTTTTTTTTTTTTTTTTTTTTGGAGTAGTGGGAGCAGTGGAAGTGTGAGTGCAGGGCTTATTATTTTTAAATTGTATGCCTGAGTAGTATCCTGCTAAGATCTTGACACCTCATATTCCACAAAGTCAAATTTTAAGGCCAGTCCGGAAGTTAATTCATTGGCAGTGCCATAATGCTTGTAAACTAATAATCAGTCAGTGAGCAGAAGGTATGTAAAACAGATAAATACTGAATTTTAAGAAAAATGCAGTAGAAACAAAAACATACATAAAACACATACACACACACACATCTCACAATCTACCCCAATACTCGCATAAAAATCACTGCCTAGACCAGGGCTAGTTAACCTTTTAATACCTACTGCCCACTTTTGTATCTTTGTTGATGGTAAAATGTCCTTACCGCCCACCAGTGCCACAGTAACAAATTTTGTAGCACAAGTGCGATTTGATTTTTTTATATTTTTTGAAAGGAGGGTTTTCCTGTGTGTGTCTGAGAGGTTCGGTGTGTGTGTGACAGGTCAATGTGTGTGTGTGCGAGAGACGTGTGCATTTTGTATGAAGGGTGTAGTGTATGTGTGATGCAGTTTGTGAGGGGGCACTGTGTGTGGGTATTGTGTGTGTGTGAGGAGGGCAGTGTGCGTGTGAGGAGGGCAGTGTGTGTGAAGGGGAAGTGTGTGAGGAGTGCAGTGTGTGTGAGGAGGCAGTCTGTTTCTCTGTGTGTGTGAGGGGGCAGTGTGTGTGTGAAGGGGCAGTCTGTGTTTGTGTGTAAAGGGTGCATAGGGGTCTATGCTGTGTGTAGGTGGGTGAGATGTGAAAATCTATCTTAATGTCTTCACCTCCCTTCTTCTTACCTTTTACTAGGGAGGGGGGACATAATGCTGCAAGCCCTGGTGGTCCAGTGGTGGCATGTTCACTTTAGTGTGCAGCTCCTCTGTCTGCAGGCTGACTCTCCTGTCTTCCTTCGAGCACAGCACTGTACCAGAGTGTTGCCATGGTAACGCATGGGAACGCTCCGACCAGCCTGCTCGCACGAGGAACACAGAGCATGCCAGGCTCTTCCCTCCCTCTGCTGGAACTAAGTGCTTTGATTTCCTCACCAAGGCTGGCTCTGCATGGGCCGGCAGGGGAGATTAAATGATCTCCACTGCCGGCCTTGGTCCACAGCCATCGAGGCCCTCTGGGCATTTTCTGCAGAACCCACCACCGCCCACCTAAAATCCCAAACCGCCCACTAGTGGGCAGTAGGGAGCAGGTTGACTACCCATGGCCTAAACAAACTTATTTCAAGCTAAAATGTAATTAATGGGTGGGCTATTTGTGTCTTCTTGCCTGTTTGCTGTAATTCAGATGCTGTGGATTTGTACAAAATCTGGTTCATGGAGCAATACTGATGAATACAGGGATGCTTTTATTACAGGTTAATTAAATACATTTTTGGCAGGAAACATTTACACTTTATACTTGTTATAAATTTATAAATGGATTGCTGCAAGTACTTTATATGACATATTAAAGAATACAATACTAGCATGAACTTATTGAAAAAAACAAAACAGCGATTCTAAGGCAAACAGATATATTTTTATATATAACAGTAGTCGAGCACATCCTCTTAAAGGGACACTCAAAATATCTGAACAGCTTGCCTGCAATACTAAAGCTAAAAGTGAAATAATTTCCTTCTTAATATGCACAGAGGGAGTGTGATGGACCGCCTGGCACCTCCGTCAATCGCTGCTTCCTAGTACTTGCGAGCACCATAATTACTGCACTGGAACACCATAACCACCGTAAACCCCACAAAGCGCCGCAGCTTGCTTGGGGTCTCGTTGTCCTCCACCCACCTTGGGCCCAAGACCCGGATCCAGCTTCCAGCAAGCAGGTGTTGTGTTTCAAGGAAGTATAGAGATTATAGCCATCCCCAGAGTCTGAATATACCTCTCCAATCCCCCAAACATGATCCTAGACTGCATGAAGGGTAAAACGAAATCTCAGTTTAATGGTAGACACAACTGTCCTTTTATGACAGTCCCCTTGCAAGAGTAGACTACAGTAGAAACAAATACACAATTACATTGGCTCTCAGGTCCAGGACACACAATACAAAATAGGTCAATCCCTCTCCTATGCCTAGGAAATAATTGAGTCAAGCACTATACTAAACTCAATTATCTCCAAACCCAAAAAACACACATTTTTACACCCCCCCCTAAATAACCTTAAAACACACAAAAGTTACATCCCCTGATAGCCTTGATCTGGGTGACCAACATATCCAAAAATCACCCAGATCAGTTCAGGGGTTCAGGAATTTCCTGGAAGTCTTATTTTTGACCGACCGCACGCATGGTCCTATGCCCAAAACAGTTCCAGAGAATCAGGGCTTGCAGTCGGTCTAGTTCTGTAGTTTGGAAAACTAAGAAACTACCGAACATAGTCAATGTTCTTACCCTGGAGCTTGTTCCCCTCATCCAGATGAACGATTTCACCGAACAGTGCCCTTCTAAATTGTATAGAACCGAACACGGGCAATGATGGAAGTCCAGCGGTGTTCGGGAGTATCTGTGTCCGATTTTAGTTCCATGAGATCCATGCCCAAACACTGCTGCCTGCGTTCATGCAAACAAGATGGCCGCTACCTCGTGGTTGTCCATAGGAATTGACGCCACCCAGACGAACAATTAGAACACTGTGAGAACTGTTCCAAGGTGTTAATAGGTGTTAACAAGCTCCAGGGTGGTCCCTGGTTTGTGTGGTTGTTTGGCAGTCAAACGGGACAATGTTAGAATAGGAGGGGGATGCAATCTACCAAACAGAATAGCAAAAAGACACGACCAAGATCTTTTATGAGCCTTTTTGCAAGGCCCATAGTCCTGAGGCAGGAGGCTGGCAAACAGGTCCCTCCAAGAACACGTGACGAGGCTCAGTGATCATATTTTTGCAATACACACATAAATAAGTAACTTACCTAGGTAAATGTTATAGTAATTTTAACAGAAAAAGAACTCCAAGATTATAGCCTCCACTACAATGTTTCTATGTTTCCATTCCATGTATATTATAAACATTATATACATACCTATACACATACATACATACTGTTAAAAATATGTATATTATCTGGCTCAATTTGTTCAAATTTAATATCTGTTCAGTTATTTATCCTTATTACAAAGCAACACACTCTATACTGCAGGACATCCTTAAAGGCTAAATGTATTAACATATTGGTATTAAAACACCTTTATATTGTTATTTTTAATATATGGTATGTAATATATATGATTTTTATAGGAAATTTACCAATTACAGCATTGATTCTGGACACTGATGAAACATTTACATATTTCATGGTTAATTGGTGACAACTGCCACTGATTTAAATGACAGTTAGCGCTGACCGAGCACAGACACTTGTTATCACAACCATTAATTCTTTGGAAGTGAGACACTATTAATTATTGAATTTGTGTATTTTGTAAACAAACATTAGCCACCCATAACACGATATGCACATCACACCTTGTGGTACACCTCAGTGATATATAACATTACTATGAATACTGCGGTGTTGTTAACTGGGAACATCTAGAATGGGATTCTACAATGTTACTCCATGGTTTATTTACTAAACAACAAATTGTAATGAGTTGTAAGCTGAAATGCAAAATTAAGGCAAACATAACCAAGCTGTAAAAATATCTGAACAGGACAATTCTTCTAGTTAAGAATATTTTAGGCTAAATATCACAATTCTGATTACAATTCACTACAATTTGACGTTTACTGCATAAACCTCTGAGTATCTAATATGTAGAAACATGTTTCTCTGTTTAAACAATTATGTAATCAGCAGAATATAAGTGGGAACATTAGTTATTATATGTCTGCTTGCTGTTTATGGTAAATCATTTAGGATTATACCAATTGACAAACATAAAATATCTGGGGGGTTGGAAGACTAAATAGAAAAATATATTGATATATCTAACAAAACATGTATCATGTCTATGATTGTTCTATTTGTTGTTTTTTTATGGTTCAGATTAGCAGATACTTCTGTTTTAGGAAGGGATTATTGGTTTGGTTTCAGGGGAAATTACTATAGATAACATGGAAAGATAAATCTATAGATTATTTATTGAGGGAATTACATGTATTGACTAGAACCATGTAAGTATGTATTTGCGATGTCTGCTTTCGTTTGACCTCACAACACGTCATAGTTCTTGTTTCTTTGGATTATAGAGATTCTATTTTGGAATGTTTGTAGATAAGAGTGGGATTGGACAGCTTTAGGATTGCGAGCTGTGGCAGTTGATGATGTCCTTTCGGATTCCATAGTTAAAACCAATCTGCTCCAAATGTATAAAATGCAGTATAAACAGCTTGATCCTATGCATCCGTTTTCAGTGATGATGCTTATACACTGAATCCCAGTGATGTTAGAATTACGTATGTTAATACACTAGATCTCCAGTAAAGTCAGTGGTGATGTTAATACACTGGATCCCTTGTGATGTCAGCAATGATGTTATTACACTGGATCCCTTGTGAGATCAGTGATGATGTTAATACAGGGCGTGACAAATTTGCATCCAGCTAAAAAAGTAAGGAGACAGAAATTTTTAAATCTTACAAAGCTTTATTTTTAATGACAAAAATACAATTCTTAAAGGGACACTATAGTTACCAGGATCACTACTCATGTAGTCTTCACGCTCTGCATAGAGAACCTGAATGTTCTCCATAGAGATGCATCGATTCAATGCAGCTCTATGAGTAGATGCTGATTGGCGCAGTGTTTTGCAGCCCATGCGCAATAGCTTTCCAATACTTTCTTATGGGAAAGCACTGGATTAGCTAAAATAATCAAGCTTGATGATCTCAGCCATAGAGGAGACCGGTACAGAGTGGGGGAAATGTTGAGTAAAATCACCATTCCCATGTGATCAGAGGGGGGGCTAGCCACCTAAACAAACACATACACTGACAGACACAGACCCACATACCATGACAGACACACAGACAAAGACAGACCCACACATACAGACATACACTGACAAACAGAGACATACTCACAGACACACACACAGATACAGGCACACACTAACACACTCCCAAATTGTTATATGTTTTAATCACAGTTGATTCCACACAGACTCCCTACCTTTGGGAGAGCTGGAATGGATCGTC
Organism: Pelobates fuscus; assembly: GCF_036172605.1. NCBI lineage: Eukaryota > Metazoa > Chordata > Amphibia > Anura > Pelobatidae > Pelobates > Pelobates fuscus. Next base: position 6,022,867 of record NC_086328.1, on the reverse strand, counting down.
TTTCCCTGGGGTCCAGTTGGTGGCCAGCTGGGGGAGAGTGGAGCTGCCTCAGAAGGAACGGTCTCAAAATGTCATGGTCGCCATGGGATTTGTAAAGTCCTCTGTTAATACACTGGATCCCCAGGGATGTCAGCAATGATGTTAATACACTGGATCCCCAGTGATGTCAGCAATGATGTTAACACACTGGATCCCCAGTGATGTCAGCAATGATGTTAATACACTGGATCCCCAGTGATGTCAGCAATGATGTTAATACACTGGATCCCCAGTGATGTCAGCAATGATGTTAATACACTGGATCCCCAGTGATGTCAGCAATGATGTTAATACACTGGATTCCCAGTGATGTCAGCAATGATGTTAATACACTGGATCCCCAGTGATGTCAGCAATGATGTTAATACACTGGATCCCCAGGGATGTCAGCAATGATGTTAATACACTGGATCCCCAGTGATGTCAGCAATGATGTTAATACACTGGATCCCCACTGATGTCAGCAATGATGTTAATACACCAGATCCCCAGTGATGTCAGCAATGATGTTAATACACTGGATTCCCAGTGATGTCAGCAATGATGTTAATGCAGTGGATCCCCAGTGAAATCAGTGATGATTTTAATACACTGGATCCGAAGTAATGTCAGCAATAATACAAATACACGGTATCCCTAGTGATATCAGTGATTATGTTAATACACCGGATCCCCAGTGATGTCAGCAATGATGTTAATAAACTGGATCCCCAGTGATGTCAGCAATGATGTTAATACACTGGATTCCCAGTGATGTCAGCAATGATGTTAATGCAGTGGATCCCCAGTGAAATCAGTGATTATGGTAATACACAGAATCCCCTGTGATGTCAGTGATTATGGTAATACACAGGATCCCCTGTGATGTCAGTGATTATGGTAATACACAGAATCCCCTGTGATGTCAGTGATTTTGTTAATACACAGGATCCCCTGTGATGTCAGTGATTATGGTAATACACAGGATCCCCTGTGATGTCAGTGATTATGGTAATACACAGGATTCCGTGTGATGTCAGTGATGACGGTAATACACAGGATCCCCTGTGATGTCAGTGATGATGGTAATACACAGGATCCCCTGTGATGTCAGTGATTATGTTAACAGACAGGATCCCCTGTGATGTCAGTGATTATGGTAATACACAGGATTCACTGTGATGTCAGTGATGACGGTAATACACAGGATTCCCTGTGATGTCAGTGATGACGGTAATACACAGGATCCCCTGTGATGTCAGTGATTATGGTAATACACAGGATTCACTGTGATGTCAGTGATGACGGTAATACACAGGATTCCCTGTGATGTCAGTGATGACGGTAATACACAGGATCCCCTGTGATGTCAGTGATGATGGTAATACACAGGATCCCCTGTGATGTCAGTGATTATGTTAACAGACAGGATCCCCTGTGATGTCAGTGATGGTGGTAATACACTGGATCACATTAATGATGACATGAAAGTCAGAACACATGATCGATTACATTTAATATAGCTAAGCTTGCATTGAGAGCTGCTTATATTTTATCTGTCACCATGAGGCCACTGTATATGGACTCAGGTGACACAAAGTCATGCAGGTCATTAGTCGAGAGCCAGATCTATCCAATGTCAACAGCCCTGCTGATACAAAGACAGACCTACATTCTATGACATCAATAGGACGTTAACCTCCTGATAACCACTTTATGGACTACAAAAACAATTCACTAAATTCGGGTTAACTACATTTGGAACATTCATTTCTGGGTTCAAAGCAGAATGAAGTTGCAGAGTATTTTTCTCACTCTCAAGATTGTGACTTTTCTAAAAACACAAGGTAGGCAGAGCAAAATAAACAACATCGTAGGTTTAATCAGAGTTAACCTAATCTCACCTTTCACACTAACTGTCATTCCTTCGGCAGCTCCCCTTGAACCAAAAATAGTCCGACAAACACTAATCTCCAGATTATCTGGATTCCAGACATTAGGCGTAATATGGATACACACTCACACATGTATGCTGACAGCTAGTATCAGACATTGCTGTAATAACATATTCCATTTGGAAAGCTTTAGATGTCCTCTGATCCTTACCATTAGGACTGATTTAAAAACCGTGCGTTTTGTTGATATAAAGCTTAAATCACTTTATTCCTTAATTAGCCACATGTGCCTCATGCTGCCTTAATGTGGAGGATGGAATGATTTACAGAAACAGTGCAATATATGATGATTATAGTTGGGGAAGCTACTGAGATAGTCCAGTGGACACAGCTCCAGTTACAATAGTTCAGTGTCACAAGTTGGGCCTCCCAGCAAAAGGTCAACCCAGTCCTGTATCCTTCCAAGGTTGATTTGACATTTGTATGCCTAAATCTTGTCTGTACTATACACCTTATCTGTAGCATGTACTTAATGAAGCCTAGACATTGTATCTATGGAAATACAAAAATAAGTCCTGCATTCAAACTCCCACTACTCCTGGGGAGCAGTATGTACAGGTTTAGATAAATACCCCTCTATAAACAAAGAATAAGATATACCTAAATTACTAAATATGAGAAACAACTCATAGAGCTTTAAAGGAGCACTATAGGGTCAGCAACACAAACATGTATTCCTGACCCTATAGTGTTAAAACCACTATCTAGCCCCTTGGCCCCCTTTGCCTCCCTAAAGATAGTAAAATATTACTTGTATTCAAGTCTGAAGCTGCTGCCTCTGCCTGTGAACTTCCTCTGACCTCTGACATCAGGGACGTATTTGCCGCAAGGCAAACAAGGCATTTGCCTTGGGTGGCAATATCCAGGGGGTGGCAAAAAACGCCACCCCCAAATGCCCAGGCAAATACCTTGTTTGCTGCGTTTTATGTGTGCCCAAGATCCCCATAAGATTGGCTGAAACTGACGAGGAGGCAGATCAGGGACAGAGCCAGCACAATTCAAACACAGCCCTGGCCAATCAGCATCATCGATTCAATGAATCTCTATGAGGAAAGTTCAGTGTCTGCATGCAGAGGGAGGAGATATTGAATGTTTGGGTGCATTTTAGGCAGCCATGACCCAAGAAGGATCTCTGACAGCCATCTGAGGAGTGGCCAGTGAAGTTATCACTAGGTTGTAATGTAAACAGTGCATTTTCTCTGAAAAGACAGTGTTTACAGCAAAAAGCCTGAAGGTAATGATTCTACTCAGCAGAACTTTTTTTTTTTTTACAATTGTATTACTAAGATAATATATATATAATAATTTAACAAGAGTGATATAAAACAATCCACACAGGAGAGCACGTTTCAAGTACACCTGTCTCTAAAATGTGACATTCAAACAATAATAGTCTTGATTTGCATCTCTCTTTGTGTTTATGGTTTTAAGAAAGTGTATGTGCATTGCCTTTATACATACGTATTACCTTTCCTGAAGTAGCATGCCCATGTTCTGTCTCTGAGTGCTGCCATTTTATGTGATCCAGTTTACTCTGCCTTGCCCACCTTGGTTTCTAAAACCTACAGGGATCAAGTGATCCGTTTTGGGTGTACTATACATCATTGTCTGGTTAAATGCTGCTTTTGACTGTTAATCCATAATAATGGTAGGGCTCAGGGAAATATATATAAATATAAATATATCATCATTTGTATATATACACACTAGATGTTAAAAATGTCTATGAAAAGAAAACTAATCAGTGTCAATCATCAACATTTACAAAATCTATTTTCTATATGTTTGTTCTTGTGTTTATAACATGTGGCTAACAATCCATCCAAACTCCAGTGTAAATGAATTTTTCATGCTAGCCTTTACAGTCAGAGAGAGGAGCAATGCTTCCTGCCTTAGCAATTAGACCCGAATGAAGCTCCAGTTCCCAATAAAAAAGATTGGAGAATAAAAGTTGCTTAAGTTTCAAACCACAAGGTGCCCCATTCAGGATTTTCGTTACAAAGTGAAAAAACACGAAGGAGGGCCCCAATTGTGTTCTAACAATGCACATCCTCTTCTAATGAGAACAAGCAGACATTTTTTCCTTTTGAACCAAGAATTTCATACATCAGAATCACTAAAAAGCACAGCTTCTCTCCAACAGTATCTGATAAGGAGAAGTTTCACAATTTGTTTCCTCAGTGCTTTGCCGAATAATAAAGATAACAGGTTCAAAATCACTAACAACACATTATTCAAAATTGAATCTGGGAGAAGACAATGTCTCTCTTTGGAAAACAATATACAGCTCCGTGTAGACATGTATTCATAAATATTGTATTACTGCCAAAAATAAATGTATTGAAGAGTAGACTCTCTGTGTCCTGGCTAAAGTATATTGCACTACATTCAATCAACAAAATAAAAAGGCGAGAGTGCTGCATAGATCCCCCAAATCAGCTTTAAGTGACACAGAAAAATGAAGGGAAGCTCCAGGATTTTGAAAACACTTTCCAGTATCCACAGGCAGATACTCTAGATATAAAGAGCCACGAGCCAATGGTATATAATTATATATATATATATGTATAAAATGCAAAAATTGGTAGCACTCAAAGGACTTCAATAAAAGATAAATACTAATACTTAACTTTTATTTAGTACATCATAAAAAAGAGTTGACGTTTTAGTTCCAACCCCGGGAACTTTTATCAGGACAAATACAGAACAATCCTAAATTGTCCTGATGAAAGTTCCCGGGTTGGAACTAAAACGTTGACTCTTTTTTATGATGTACTAAATAAAAGTTAAGTATTAGTATATATATTTTATTGAAGTCCCTTGAGTGCTACCAATATTGCATTTTGTATTTTTCATGTGGTTTAGCACCAGGTATTACTATGAACACTATATATATAAAATAAGCCACAAGCTGATATTCTGGATATATAAGCCACACACTGATGGTATATATAGATATATAAAACTTCACAGTAATATGTTCTAGATATGAAGAGCCACACACTGATTGTATATATAGATATATAAAACTTCACAGTAATATGTTCTAGATATGAAGAGCCACACACTGATTGTATATATAGATATATAAAACTTCACAGTAATATGTTCTAGATATGAAGAGCCACACACTGATGGTATATATAGATATATAAAACTTCACAGTCTCTTATGTTCTAGATATGAAGAGCCACACACTGATGGTATATATAGATATATAAAACTTCACAGTCTCTTATGTTCTAGATATGAAGAGCCACACACTGATGGTATATATAGATATATAAAACTTCACAGTCTCTTATGTTCTAGATATGAAGAGCCACACACTGATTGTATATATAGATATATAAAACTTCACAGTAATATGTTCTAGATATGAAGAGCCACACACTGATTGTATATATAGATATATAAAACTTCACAGTCTCTTATGTTCTAGATATGAAGAGCCACACACCGATGGTTAAAGGAATCCTCAAGGTTACAACTAAGTGCTCCACAAAATGATGAGTGAGATCCAACTGAGACATGTTTAGAGGTCTTACATGAGCTACCAAATATTGTCTTGGACTTTTTTTTTTTTTTAAATTATTTTGATTTTTTGCATTTTTTCTTGTTTCTTCTTTTTGTGTGTCTATATGTGTATATATATAGTTGTCTCATAGACATCTGTTAATGGTTACGTAAGACTGTATCAGAAATTATACTTTTGTAAATGAATCTTAACCTATAGAGTAGTGATTAACCCTTTACTATATCTGCACATTGTGATATTGATCAATCCTGTTTGCATATACGTTGGATATATTTTGCCTATTGTGATAGTGATCAAGCCTGCCTTTATGTACATAAGCGTTGCTTCTTATCATGGTTATGCTTCAGCGTGGAAGAGATTCCGCTAGGTTTTTTAATTATATCAACTAGTGTGTGTTTTGGTGATGGATAAGTAAGCACAGGAATTGCACGTTAATATTCTATTGCACTTTATTATTTAATAAACAGTGCCTAGCTCTTGCATCTAGTTTTTGTCCTCTGTATCCAAGGGAATGCAGGAAAGAGAGGCATTTGCACCTTGTCACTTTTAAAACAACTGGACAATGTTTAAGCACTTGCACTTTATTCTAATTTGCTTTGATCCAGATTGCAACAATCACATTTGACGTTGGCTTGCCAGAGCTGTTAGCTACCATAGAGATGATGCACTTTGTCAGTTTATTTTGATATTTCCTATTTTTTGCACGTTTTTTTTCTACACGTATATCTTCATACGAGACCAATTTTAGCAATACAAGTATTTCAATAAAGATATATTTTCTAAGGGACATTATTGGAGTACGGTATTACATTTCTTATTTTTGCATACTATTTTAGCACTATATAAATCATCATGATTGTAAATATAAGGAGCCACATGCTGATGGTTTAGATATAAGGAGACACAAACTGATAGTTAACATTTAAAGAACTACAAACTAATGATCTAGATCAGTGGTCCCAAACTTGTTAGGTTCAAGGCACCCTTAATATTTCAGTATTTATCCAGGCCATTCCAAGTCAATATTTCTAGGTTGTATATCTGTACAGCGCTGCAGCATTTACTGCATTTGCTAATATAGGGGTCTGTTTGTATGTGATGTTTGCGTTTGATTGCAGGGGTGTGTCTGAATGTAATGCTCACTTTTAAATGTGGATGTACATTTGTGTAAAGTATTTGTGTTTGAGTGAAGGGGTGTGTTTGTATATATATATTTTTTGTTTGTTTGAATGCAGGAGTGTGTTATTTGTATGTAATATTTGTGTTAGATTGCAGGAGTGTGTTTGTATGTTGTTCTGGTGTTTGACTGCTTGGACATATGCACATACACTACCAAATACATACATACATACTTATACAGATATTTATGCACATTAAATACACAGACACATACACACAAATTCATATAGACACTGACATATACACACATATAGATACACACCGACACATACACACATAGATACACACTGACATATACACACATGCACCCTGACATACACAAACATTGATACATGCCCACACCATGACACAGATACACACTGACATAAAAATACACACCCTGACACGTACGTGCACGGAGACACAGAAGCACACTGACTTATACACACCCTGACACACACACTCATACACTTGCAAACACTCACACTCTTACACATACACACACTCACACACATACAAAAACTCATACTCACACTCTCACACACACACTCAAACACTCACAAGTGATTTATTTTATTTTTTTAATATCTCCAGCCACCGTCCTGTCAGCTTAGCTTATGGGCCAGGAGGGTGGCTTGGAGTCCTGCTGCTGTGGGAGGGAGGGGTCTGGAGCTCTTCATGCTCCTCTACCCTCACGCTGCGGCTGCCTCCTCTCCCTCCCGCGCTGTCTCCCTGCAGGATGCTGGGAGGAAGCGACAGACTGTTACTTCCTCCCAGCCGGCCGACATTACAGAGACCCGGTCGCGGTCTTAAAGGACCGCGGCACTCGACAGGGTCCCTGTTGAGCAGTAATGTTTCCCCGGTGCCAAGTCAAGGGTGGGCCACCTACTCTAGATATAAAAAAAAAAGCCACAAGCTAGTGTTCTTGATACAAAGAGCAATTAGCTGATGTTGTAGATATTAAAAAAGCTGATATTCTCTACAGTTGCAAGTTCAATATATAGAGAAACACAGCCTATGCTTTAGGTATAAAGAGCCACAACCCGATGTTCTCAATATAAAAAGCTAGACACAAGAGGATGGTCTATATTTTAAAAGAAACACAAGCTGGTGGTCTTGATATAAAGAGCTCCACGATTATTCTTTAGATATTTATTGAGTTGAAGTCCTAGATATAAAGATTTTAAGGGCCACAAGCTAGTTACATAGTTACATTGGCTGAAAAGAGACATGTGTCCATCAAGTTCAGCCTTCCTCACATTTGTGATGTAAAGAAAAATGCAGTTGCTACCTTCTTTACTATATGCCAACACTGGTTCCTTTTAGAAGTAAAATTATTATATCAATTTATTTTACTGTTAGCTTGGGAAGCGATATTACAAGCTCATCCACAGATCCACTGCCGTGCTTTGGAAGAAACTGTTTATCAGTGCAGATTGCAAAGAGAGTGTCCTCGTTTGGATTTCTTTTATTTGAATAATTCATATTTCTTTGCATTTTTTTTTCTTATCAGAGCGTTAGCATACCTGCAAGCATGACTAATTTATAGCTAGAAATGCTTGTATTGTGGTATATTACAGTACTGATATTGAAATCATAAAGCAATCTTACAGAAGGTGAAAGGAGCTTCGGTTTATGTTTCAAAAGCAAAACAATACAAATTCATATTTTTATTATAAGTGACACGATATTCTTAAATTTGTGTTATTCCAAACAGAGGTGTATTTCCTAAAGGAAGAAAGATTGCACAAGGATGTTTTTACTGCATTATGATTCGATGTTGGCATATACAGTGCCAATGCTAAGAGACATGTCATTTTATTGCAGAAAAGAGGTTTGTTTTTTTAACAAGAGCTGTGACCACAATAAAATGTAGCGTGTGCCTAATAAATGTGCAAAACTATACAGAGGAGGAAATATATCCTACTATCACACATGGCCACTTGACTACGTGTTAAAATAGAAAGGGAGGAGGGGCGAAGACTCTTTTGAAAAGAAATTCCCTGAAAGATTTCTGTAACATTTAGTGTATATTCTCTGCATTGCTGAGCTAAAGACCAGATCTGCTCATCAAACACCTCCGGCTTCAGCTATGTAATAGGAACAAATTGGCAATGACTGCCCAAGCAAGTAACACAGGTCCACTGATTTGTAGATTGCTAGTGATGGCTAATGATCCCCTTGGGCAGATCAATAGCACCAATCCTCACTGCTGCCTTTCTTGTTTATTGGCACTGCAAAGTGAGGAGAAAACCGTATAACATCACTTCAGGTAAGTGAAGTGAAAATGGGCTGGAACCTAATACAAAACAAGGACAGTACACATTTTAAATTTTATCTTAGTTTTTTGGTTAAAGAGGCGTGCACCTGTGAGCACATTAAAACATTGCACTCTGGGGTAGAAGCACTTCGATGGTTATATAAACACAATATAAAATGGTGATATCAACAGGTTTATCCATTCAATCTGTAAAATTGACAGTTTATACTGTTATAAAGAGACATGGAAGATCCAAAACCTCTTCAGTGCCAGAGACATCTCAGGACAAACACAAATAGAAAGGATTTGATTAACCCTCTATATTGTATGCTCAGAGGTACAGAGCAATCAATCCTTGCTCATCAGCATGTAGCCATGTCATATTCCATGGAATGTTGCCTACATGTCAACTTGTCTGTGACCCGACTACATTGTACAACACTATGGAATCTAGCGGTACTTTGTATTAAAATAAATCAATAAATTAAACAGTTTAGTTTTAGCAGGATCCCCATCACTTCTTGTGGTTTTTCATCTTAGCTTGTTTTCAACGTATTTGTCTCTGCCTTACTGACATTTGTACAAGCTGCAGTACAGACAATGGGAATATAAGAAAACAATTGAAGTTGTTATATATAGCACCGTTTACAACCAAAGATCATCTGATATTCTTCCTTCTACTCCATGTATAATACAGCCCTAACCTGGGGGGTTAATTCATTAAATTGGGAAGCGCAGAGAATTGAAAAGGCAATTGCACACTATAGACAAAATACCTAAATTGATAAAACCAACGTTTCCATCTCCACATTGTTGGCCTAAAATTTGGGATCCACTTGTCAGTTCTCTACAATTCACAGTTTAGTAAATGAAACCCATCGGCATACATTGCTGAGCACAATATGGTATCATATCGTATGATAGCCAAAGGCTTTCAGGCACATCTTTCTGCGTTTTCACATGCCACGTTATCGGCAAAACCTTAATCCATTTCATATTCCAAAACTTCGTAAAAGCTTTTCAGTAGAAATTATAGGAAATTATTTAATTACATATAAATAATACAGTGTTTATAGAAGGATGGACGGTAACACTGATTGCATTTTTTTTCAGGGCAAAATGCTTTATAGTTGAGAGCGATTTATGCTAATAACATCAGAATTCTATCCAGTACCACTAATCCCCCCAAAAAAACCTTTATATGAATTAGCAAATATCATGCAGCATGCAAACCACAAACTATTTATTACTTCAGTTGATGAAGACACTTGTTCGAATAAATGTATCTAGACGGAATAAATGGCTCACATTTAATATGATCTACAGTAATATTAAAGTAAAACACATAAAACAAAGTATTTTGCATACAATAAAAACCTCAGAAATTGACAGATCTTCATAAAACAAAAATCAATAAAAAAAAAAATACAAGAATGTCTAAAAACAAAATAACAGTAATGGTAAAATGCAATGATAACCATCATTATATATATGTAAAAAGAATGCACAGCCCACATCATCTCCAGAGAGGCAGGAAAAAAATGCTTCTCATCTTGATATCCAGCCTCCACTCCAAGCCGTGTATTCACATAGGAGTCATCACATTTTAATCATTACATCATTATGTCAATTTAATACTAATCTCAGACTCACACCTTCACTACTTTGACATGCAAATGAGCTAGAAAAAAGCCACACATTAATATTAGAAAGTCACAGCAATCATGTGTTAAAGCCGTGCCCTGCAGCCCTGTAATATTCTGCTACAGCCCTTACCGACCCCCCTCCTACCCCCCTTTTCCCTATTCTCCACATTTCCCTATTCAACACGCAGAGCTGGCTGATCACAAGAAACAACAGCAATCTGTTGAAGATCAGACGCTAAGACAGGGAGGTGGAGAGAAGCGAACAACACATACACGTGTCAACAACGAAGCACCGACGCCCCTATTTGCATATTTACATGAGTGCCACCCTCACATGACTTAAGCAAGGGAGAAGTTTAGGTGATTTCCACACCCATCAATCTTTCAGTTCGTGAGAGAGCCACAATTAAGACTATAAAGTAGGTGGAAGAAACATAACTGCACAATAAATAAAGAAATAAATATAAAAATAAAAATAAGATAGAAGCTAAAATGAACCTTACCACAGATGGCTTGCTTTCTGCTGATCTTAAAAAAAAGGAATTCCCTGTGGTTTCTTTTAGAATATTTTTTTTTCTGTTTCAGAACCGTCCTTCAGGGTTTTTTTTTGTTGTAAGATTTTTTTTTTTTTTTGCCTCTTTTTCCCCTCCTCCTCCTCTTTCTCTGTTGTGACTGGGTTTATAAAAAATAAAAATAAAAAAATAAGACAACTCTATGTTAAGCGAGCAGTCAGGACATGGTGAAGTCGACAGCTCCGTGGGGGGAAGCAGGGTGGGTACAGTTAAATATGGTCTGAATAATGGGACAGCAAAAGGATAATTTAATTTTTTCATTCATATATATTTAGGGAGCGATAGCGGAATTAGTGCATATCTATTGTCCAAGAATACGTACATCTTTCAAGACATCATAGAGGAATTGAAATTGTATATAAGTGGATACAAGGGAAATGCCTGGCATTAGTTAAACAGATGCTGAGATTCATGCTAATGCCAGGCAGAAGGAAGGGGGAGAATAGGGTATTTCTGTTAACCAAGGGTTACACAAACGCAAAAATAAAAATTCTTTCTTTTATTTGAAACAGAACTCTTGGCTTACATCTGTGGATAAATTATTTTCTCTTTTCCGCTTCTCTCTCCTTTCCTGTTTTGTAGGAATTGGAAAGAAATGTTTTATATTCATGTCTTGTCTCTTTGGAAAAACAGGTCATTTTAATAATCTGGCCACAGAAAACGAATTACAGTATTCCAATCCAGCTCTACACAAAACCTGCTCAGAGGTTGTTTTTTTTTTTTGTTGTTTTAATGTAGAAATCTTCTATAGTTGATATTATAAAAAAAAGAAAATATGCCCAGCAATAAAGATAGTAATGTTACATTTAATGCGCATGATAATAGAAAAAAATAATCTTTGAAGGGAAAGGTCCCATAGGCCACAAGAAAGGTTGTTTGCTCCCTTTTTATTTAATAGAGGTCACCTACAAGGGAAAGCATAACTTAAATGAAAAGCTTCTTCAGTGTGGATCTAGTGTGAGCTGTGCAGGGTCAGCCAGTGTCTTGCATGGCCTCATCAAAAATACATAACCAGACAGCCCTAATAGTATTTCACTGCTTTCATTTTTGGACAAGAACAGGGGGGATGGTGAGCTGAGATAGAAAAGAAATGAATTATATGCATTCTCAATAAAATCAGGACTTTGCTCATTTATGCCTACCCGCTTTTGGGGAAAAGCAAGGAATTTTATTACAGGAACGAGCCACTGCTGGATGGTGAAATACCTTACTAATGCATTTGTTCATATGCATTGTATTTCATATTTATAGCATGGTGGCAATGGATATACCTTTCTGACTCTCTCTCTCTATATATATATATATATACATATAATGGACAAAAAAGGAGCAGAATAAATCTCACATGGCCTTCGTAATAAGACAATTGATCATTAGTCAAAAGTTTGTAAACATGTTTAGTGTGCACCTATATACATATCCATACAGAAAGATGGACAGATAGATAGACAGACAGGGGTTGGTGCCCTAAGCTTGCAGTCTATGATTTTCATATTGTGTTATTATAATCATATAGAGCTTATAAAAACATTCTGTATGCAAATTGGTGTTTTATCGTAGGCATGTTGTAGTGCTGTGGAAAGGTATCACATCAAGCTACATTAAAGGTAAATATTAGGGGAAAAAAGAGGAAAAAAACAAGCACAGAGAAAACTGTGTATAAAATCGCGTGTTTTAGTGATTAGATGCCACCAAATACCGGCAGGGAGAAGGTTACAGCTGTAAATCTATGTCAGGCGCACACTGGAAAATATGACTAGGGACAAACACAAAATAATAGGAGCAAGAGGAGCATGTTAGATGAGAGAATGTGTAAACCCTCCTCTTAAATCTAGCCTGGAGATGAGTGACCCTGCTGAGGAAGACGCAGATGCAGAGGTGACCCAATGCTAACCAGTCTGTTAGAACTAATAAGGTGAGATCCAATGCAGTGTGCCATTACAGCATGGGGAAATAGCCCTCTTTGTGATTGTACAAACTTGTCTTGTAAATGTGAATCTTCAGTGCTGGCTGGGGGTTGGGGGGAATGCAATCATTAGAAATATTACTTGTGATGTAAAATAATATTATGTTTTATAAACCATGTTCTTACTTATCGTTTGGCTGCATTCAGTCATAATCGTGTGTCTACAGACTTCTCAAAATTATTTTGTTTATGTCCTTTTTGGAACATATTATATTATTATATAGCTAGTGTGCTGAAATATTTTTCATTGTAAGATATTTATGAATATTTCCAAATAATAAGTCAGGGCAATAAGATTTCTTGTTATTATATGATAAGCTGTTTAAGATGGTGTTATATAGCACCTTACATCTCTTCATGTGATTAGTGTTATATCCAGCTGAAAAAGTAGTATTAGGTCAGAGGCATCATAAAAAAGACAGCACAGCCCATTTAAATCCTATGCAAATAAAGATGCCACAAGACAACATTGGTGGGAAACCATTGCCCTCTAAGGGTGAAAGTGAGCATTTCTACTGCCTTACACCAACATCCAGCTCTTCACAAAATTACAAAAATACACCTATCTTTCAGTAATTGTGATAAACATACACAGGTCCACCAGGTAAATTCAAATAAGGGAATAAAATCAGATCTGTGTTGTTTGGGGGATTTAATAGTCTCTCATATAGATAGTTTGACAGCTACTATTTTGTTAAATGACACATAAGAAAGAATGCATACTTATAGAACAATTAATTGTGTAACAAATAAAACAGCTACGTACTGCCATCACTGCTGTACCATGCACGTTAAGGGCAGCCAATACAAGCATCTAGTATTGGGTATTCAGTAAACAGACAGATGAATACAACACTACTATAGATAGAAACACCATAAATACGTACAGGGAGGACATTTTATTTTGTTTCTTATGCTTGCAAACATTTATATATTTTCCAAATTTTTAAACATACAGTCACACACAAACTTTGTGGATTCTCTATGATACAGTTTGTAACCTATAATCGTCTGTACATATATAGACTAACAATAGAGCCCATATATATTAAATATGTACAGAAAAGCTAAATACTCACTAAAACATATACAAACACCTGTGTACGACAGAGATTGACTTGCTGCATCCTACATGACACATTAGTGCATCCACCCAGAAAAATAATATCATGTAAAGAACTCTACTTTGATTATTTACTAAACTGTAAATTGAAAAGATTGACAATAAAAATGAAAAAAATGTAAACCTAAATAGTAATTTTAAAATAGCTTGTTTTCTAACTTGACAAACGGTTACCTCTTGTTAACATTTATAGTATGTCCTTTTTATTTATACATCCCATATTAAAATTATAAAGTGCTGAGGAATAATAATAATAGTAATAATAATAATAATAAATACAAATAAATCTAATGATTCTGGGAAAATAGGCATGTGGCCCATGTCAACAGTGTATCCTCAATGTATAAAAGTGAAAAACAGCCATATTTAATAAGAAGCCACTAAACTAGTATGCCAAATTAAAAACATCTCGCACTGCAAGATTATTCAACAGACAGTGGGTTTAAAAATAAATAGCATGTGAATAGAGTGCGTTCTTTGGAAGTTACCAATCTGTCTCTATACATATGTCAGCCAGCTCCTTCTCATTCATCATGTTACAAAGCTAAGATTAATTTAACAAACACAGATTTCAGTCAAATTAATATATTATGTACAGTTTGCTAAACTCGCTGTAATGGTGATAGATACAAATTATTTTACTTTGGGTAGAAACTACTTAAAAACAGTTTTTTCTCTTTATTGCTTTCAATAGGATATTTAGTTTCCATAAGTATTGTTGAATTTGAGATGTGCATTAGCACAGTTATGTTACATAGTTGACAAATCATTAAATAATACCAAATTAGATTTCTTTTTACAGTTGCTGGGTTGAATTCTGTAATCAGAGATATGTCATATAAGGAATTGCAATTTCCCCAAATAGGTTTATTTGCTAAACAGCTAGTTGTGGAGTACAGATGAGGGAATCAGGAATGTAAGATCAAAAGTAAACATTCTGTACACTCCTATATTTACAGCTCAGCCAGTGTGAATGAATGATATGTGCAGTTATAGACCCGATTACAATATAATGCTTGTTATTAGACTCCAAATTTGATAATATTTAGATTGCTGTTTATACAATGTATAAGCAGAGTTTATATGAAGTGTTCCATATGTAAGATTAGTCTTAACCTGCAATCTAGCTCATTAGTATGCTGAGAGTGGTTTTAGTTTAGGAAATATTGCAGCTGTTGTATACTTAAATAGGTGTGATTGCAGCATCATTTTTTTTTTTTAATTAATGAAATGCAAAGTGAATTTTAAGGAAAACAAACATGGAAATAAATCAAGACACGTTGCAAGTGTTCCATCCAACGTGTTAAACTAAGTATTAACAAGGAATATTTTATAGATCCCAAAACCCCTTCTAAAAATGGGAATGAATGTCATATTTGATGTATAAAAGGAAATAATATTGTATGTTCATTTGTTTGTGAATACATTGTATTGTACAAAGCTAAATAATGGTCATGTTTACAAATGTTTCATGCATTTTTATTTAGGAATATATTCTATTTTAATATAAAAAATTGTGTATGAAGTCAAGAGTACATCATTGGCTTTTATTGCCATTTAGCAACATCCTGACAATTAGTTTGTGACATCTGCAGCTTTGTAGTAAGTCAGGAGTGTCTGCTTGGTGTGTATTGCATGTGTGCAATGTTTAGTAGAAGTGTGATTTGATTTGTAAAGCACCATTCTGTAGAGCCGTACACTGGACAGAGAGATGACCAGAAAATAAAACTCTATTCAGGCCTTGCCGCCGGTGAAAGTGAAACTCCAGCAAATGGCTAAAGCAGACTGGAAAAGAACTGCATTTGCCATGATGCTTATCCCAGCCTCTACAAGTTGAATGTCTGACAAAGTATTTATATATGATTCAGGACACAAGCATACAAGAGGACTGAAATAGGTCAATGGTTTGGGGTTTCCCCATGGACCAGCCATTGTCTAAAGAAATTAAAATTCCCCCATGGGTTTGATTTTGACTGTAAATAGGTGACAAACTGCATGAGGCATTACAAGCCTAAACAAAATATTTATATATATTAGTAAATTGTGTAAAATATTAAATAAATGTTAAAGTTTATAAGTTATTACTCAACATAGTGTATTTCCATTTATGGGGTAAGGAGCAAAGGAAAATAGTGGAAGGATTTGGAATTGTTTGCAAAAAGCTGTGAACACAAGGTAACATTTGATATCTTGTGCATTAATTGTCATTGCATTCTCACTATTTAACAGAAATTGTGTATATATTTGGAGCTGCTCCAAAATTGTACTGATGGTGTACACAGAAAGCTGTGTGCCCTCCTGTAAAGACATTATTAATATTATTATTATTAGCATTTATATAGCGCCAACAAGTTCCGTAGCACTTTACAATATTAAGACATTAAAGTGAAATACTCGTAGGATGGTCCAATCTAATGGTTATATTTTCCTTCTAATGCTAAGCACAAACTGCTAATTGTTTTGCCAATATACATAGTGTAATACCCAGTTGCATGGCAAATGCTAAAACAGATTAAAAACATTATTTTCATAAATATGTATCGTGAAACAATTCCACCCAGATGAGATTATGAAAAAGATTATATCTATCCTACCCAGTTAGAGCAACACAAAACAACTCCAGGTTAATTACTACTGGCATACATTTAAACAATGTAAACCTGCAATTACACTCAATTAGAACAGAGACAAACACACTCGTAAAGCTAATTACTGTTAACACACTATCAAGGGTCTCTTGTACAGCTGGTGTATGGATAAAACATCAGGCACACGACTCATACACTGGCATGCTATATTAATGCATTGAAATCTTCTTTATTCCATTGATGGGAACAGTAAGATGAGGACAGCAGGTTTTCTTGTTCATAAAAACAAGATCTAACTCTTATTGTTTATAAAATGGAAACACGTTTAAAAGTGCTGATAGATATAACATAGTAATAAGGTTTGAGTTATGGATTAGAATTAGATGATACGTATTTGAGATTAGGGCATTTTCACAATGTAGTGAAATAAGCATCCTATTACAGAATTTCACTTCTGAGATGGTTTTTAGCTTGTTTGGAAGATTATGAGTTGTTCTCATTCCAGTATCCCCCAATACTTTCCCCTCTTTCTTTTCTATATGGTTTGCAATCATTTGCTTGAACTTGTAAACTATGATTAGGTAGTTCAAACGGCCATTGTAGGCACCATTAGGGTTTAATTTACTAAACAGTGAATTATAGTTGCATAGCTGAAAAGAGACTTGCGTCCATCAAGTTCAGCCTTCCTCACATATGTTTTTGCTGTTGATCCAACAGAAGGCAAAAAAAAACCTAGTCTGAAGCGCTTCCAATTTTGCAACAAACTAGGAAAAAATTCCTTCTTGATCCCAAAATAGCAGTCAGATATCTCCTTAGATCAAGCAGCTATTACCCCACTAATTAGAAATTATATCCCTGTATGTTATGTTTTTGCAAGTATTTATCCAATTGCAGTTTAAACATCTGTATAGAATCTGACAAAACCACCTCTTCAGGCAAAGAATTTCATATCATTATTGCTTTTACTGTAAAAAAAAAAAAAAAAACCCAAAACCTTTTCTTTGCCTTAGCCTTAGCCTAAATGTGTGACCTATGTATAGCCCTATTTATGAATAGATTTCCAGATAATGGTTTGTACTGGCCCGAATATATTTGTATAATGTTTTCATATCCCCTCTGAGGCCGTTTTTCCAAACTAAAGTGATTTAATTTTTTTAACCTTTCTTCGTAACTAAAATGCTCCATTCCTTTTATCAACTTTGTAGCTCGTCTCTGCACTTTTTCTAGTGCCATGATATCTTTCTTTGGAACAGGTGCCCAAAATTGCACAGCATATTCAAGGTGTGGTCTTACCAGCGAATTATAAAGAGGCAAAATTATATTTTCATCCCAAGAATGGATGGACCAATTTATACATGACAAAGCCTTACTTGCCTTAGCAATTGCCGATTGACATTGCATATTGCTGCCTAATTTGTTGTCTATAACAATTCCCAAATCCTTCTCGTGTGTGGTTATCCCTAATTCACCACCATTTAGGGTGTAAATTGCTTGTGCATTCTTGACCCCGAAGTGCACAACTTTGCATTTCTCTACGTTAAATTTCATCTGCCATTTTAGTGCCCAGTCCCCCAATCTATCCAAATCCCTCTGCAGCAAAGCAAAGCAAAGTTTTGTGTCATCTGCAAACACTGATACATGGCTTTCAATGCCTATTTCAAGATAATTTATAAATATGTTAAATAGAAGCGGTCCCAAAACAGGACCCTGAGGGACAGGGAAAACAAACTGCAAATTCAGTTGGAATTATTATTTTTTCAAATTAGTTACTTTGGCCAAATTTTGCCAAATTCATTACACTTCACAGTTTAGTAAACAAACCCCAGTGAATAGGACAGGGATTGCAGTTTTGTTCTACTGATATTTCAACAAATAAAGAAATGCTGGGGCCCTGGATGTTTAGTGGCTATTTTTCAGACAAATACATTGATTCACTTATAAAATTGTTCTAATTTTTAATAATAATAATAATAATATATATATATATATATATATTTATATATATATATATATATATATATATATATATATATATATATATAAAAACAAACTGTTCCTTGCACTCATGCTTTGAGGGTTTTAAAATGCCGGTTGCACATTCCCTGGGCTCCCAAATGTATAATCGAAGTATAAAGTTGGCTGCACTCCGTCTTTAAAATTCCAATATTTATTAAGTAAACAAAATAAAAACAATTGTTTTATTTTGTTTACTTAATTTATATTGGAATTTTAGAGACCGGAGTGCAGCCAACTTTATATTTGGATTATATATATATATATATATATATATATATATATTTTTTTTTTTTTTTTTTTTAATTGTACAGTAAAACGTCCAACTATTATTAACATTATTGAATTTCAGTCACCTCACATAATATTGGGGTGCATGTTTAGAAGAGATAGACTGAATGTGCACCTTTCCACTTATCTATAATGTAAACACTCCTGAGCACTAGCAGTTTAAGAATAGAGCACATCGACTCCTGTGCAGAATCTCTTCTGGGTGACACAAATAACACGTAGTTAGGTGATTAAAGAACAATGGAGAATCGTAAACATGCTTCCAATTTAGGGTGAAATAAATGCATTATAAATAAAAAAAATAATGAAGATCTGTTTTGCATACATGTCAGCTATAACAGAGGGCCTTCTTTATTTATTTATTTGCAGTGCACTAACAAGAGACATGTTTATGGAAAAAACAATCAGCTGGGGAAATTCTCTAACTCAGTATTTTCGGCCTAACATTTTATGATTTACTTACAATTGAATAAATATTGGGTTTCACCTTTCTCAAAAACTCTCAGGTGCAAGATCAGAAAAATGTTCTAATTAAAACTTAGAAATTAAAACAGTAGAACGAAATATATAAATGTACACTTTGTACTCTAGCTACTTAAACATTAAATACCAGTGATGTGGTTTTTCATCAGGAAATAAAACAAATAATCTATTTTAAGCATAGTCTGCATTTCAGGAAATATGATATTATTACGGATACGCCCAGGTATGCAAAAAGCCATTTTCCTGAATGCAAAGGGAAAAAATATATTGAATGCCAATAGTGTAGCTTATTAATGTAATGTTTATAAAGTGCATTTTTCAGTAAAATTGTAGCTGTTGGATTACCAAGAACAACAATGTAATGAGACCCCTTTCTTTGACAGAGCAAGCTTCCCTTCCCTGAATGTTCTTTGTCCACCCAGAACACTGACAGTGGAGGCGGAAAGGACACGTTTGATACATCCTATACATAAATACATGAATGTGAAGGATCTATTTTCTCACACTTGAGAGGTTAAAGGAAAATTTCATAATTAATTCATTATTTATTTTTAAATGTTTTGTTTACATAATGCATTGGAAAAAAATATCTGAGTTTTAGCAAAGATCTGATTCTCATTGTTTGGAAACTACTTAAACCAGAAACTGACAGGGATCTAACCTCCTTTTGCTTTTTAAGGGGGGAACCAATGAGCCCATGCATGTACGCTAACAGGCATCAGTGTTTTGTTTGCAGAGTTTTGTTGCTTAGAGTTCCCTTTTAAATAAAAATCAAATAAAGGAACAATATGTTAAAAGAATACCCCAAGCGCTATAACCACTACAACTCAAGGCAGTGATTCTGGTGCCAAAAGTGCCCAGTTTCTCCAGTTTGAAAGAAGTCAAATCAGTTTTGAGCAGTTTAACCGCTTACCTGAGGTCCACTGGGCACCACTCCTTGCCTCCACTACCTTCTCCAAAGAATCGGAAGGTTCTCAGCAGCTAAGCATCGCAGGAAATAGCTCAAAGAGCTAAAAAAAATTCCTGCTGATGAACATCCAACTCTTGTAAGATGATAGTGGAGGTGAGGAGAAGCTTGCGGTGGACCCTAGGTAGAAATTGAAATTGATCAGAAATGGTTTAATTCTTTGCAAAAGAGGGTGGGGGGGGGAGCAAGTCTCTCCTGGCACCATAACCACTACAGAGAGCTGCAATGGCTATGATGCTTGGTGTGTTTATGTTGCAACTTGTCCAAAATGGCTCGATGAACTCTTTTTCATGTGTCTTCTGGCTTTATGTGTACGTGTCAAAGGTTAGGAGAAACAAAATTAATTTATTCTGTATTTGTAATCTCATTACTTGTACTCTTCATATGGTTAGTGCCAGCTTGATATTATTCTCTACAAGATAGATGCAGTATTCTTATTATTTAAATGTGGAAATTACATAAAGGGAATCAACACAGTAAAGGAGGAGACTCTATTTAAAAGAAGAAAAACTGCCACAACAAGAGGACATAGTCTTAAATTAGAGGGGCAAAGGTTTAAAAATAATATCAGGACGTATTACTTTACTGAGAGGGTAGTGGATGCATGGAGTAGCCTTCCAGCTGAAATGGTAGAGGTTAACACAGTAAAGGAGTTTAAACATGCGTGGTGTAGACATAAGGCTATCCTTACTACAAGATAAGGCCAGGGACTAGTGATGTCCCGAACAGTTCGCCGGGAACCGTTCGCCGGCGAACATAGCGTGTTCATGGTCGCGAACACGTTCGATGTTCGGTCCGCCCCCTATTCGTCATCATTGAGTAAACTTTGACCCTGTACCTCACAGTCAGCAGACACATTCCAGCCAATCAGCAGCAGACCCTCCCTCCCAGACCCTCCCACCTCCATGACGTATAGGGGGCGGACCGAACATCGCGCGTGTTAGCAACCGTGAACACGCTATGTTCGCCGGCGAATGGTTCCCAGCGAACTGTTCGGGACATCACTACCAGGGACTAATGGAAGTATTTAGAAAATTGTGCAGACTAGATGAGCCAAATGATTCTTATCTGCCGTCACATTCTATGTTTCTATGTTTCTAGTGGCTTTGATTGGGGGTCTAGCTATTGGCTACCCTTGCTGTACTATAACAAGTATAATGAAAAAACAAATGAACACATTGCGATGCAGCACTGGAAAAATAAACTTCTTTTAACAACATAAAAAATCTCAGCTATTCATGCTTTCTTTCTTAACTTTGAGTGAAACATGCTCTATTTTCATCTGGTACACTCTTCAAGAAAGAAATAATATTTCCTAAGAATATTTTGCCTCATATGATTATGAGCAATATAACTTTGCTTAGTAGGGAATTGGTTTAAAAAGATTTTTATGACCTGTTAATTATGTTTTGCAGAGTTTGTCCGCAGTAGTCTAGACCAGCAAGTTGTGTAGAATCTCAATTGCGCAAATCATAATCTTTACCTGAGTCCATGTAACCTCACTTTAACTTCCTCTTGACAGGCAATCATTTAGAAAAAAGGAGAATATATATATATCTATCACAAACTAGAAAAATTATATAGCCCACGTCTAAGAAGCATAATAGGATTTGCTAATTTATTTATTTTGAATAAATAATGTGTATCATTTTATTTTGCAATGCAGATATTGGAAGGTTTTTGGGAAGGTGAAGACTTTAGGGCGTTATTACATGCAATCATTTGATTCACATAAGTCAGTGCATTACTATTTTTATATTTATTACAAACAATTTAATATTAGAGCACACGAGAGGCAGGGCATTGCATATGTTTAAAGTTTAGTTATTTGGTGATCCTATCAGCTGGAAGACTTACAATAGTTTCTCATGCTTTATGTGGAGTAAACAGTAGAATTATTTTATCTTCCTAAATGTCAATAATGATTGCTAAAATAAAAAAGAAAGAAAACATTCTAGTGCAACAGACTCACTATATGTACATGTAAACTAGATAATAATACAGTGATGGCAATGCAATCAGTGGGCACTATGGTAATCACAGTGCTAACAGTTACAATGTAATTGCTTTTTCCCCCCTTTTTTTGTTCAACCATTCTGAGGACCATATAAAATGTAGTAGTAGAAGTAATATACAGATACGAGAGGTGGAGGCATGAAAGACTGCTATAGAGTTCAGCTACATACACACAATGACACATAATGTTCATCATTGCTTTGTAAATATGCCTGAAAGTGTTCTAAAAGTGATCTAAAAAGTGATGGTTTTCTTTGTAGTATATTTCTGCCAGTTTTCACAGAAATATCTATTTCATGAAACTGTCAAATTTAGAATGGTTGAAAAAAAGAAAAGTGAAATGCAAGTAAAATAAATTAATACTAATAGTCAATAAAGTCAAGCAGCTGAGTATTTCTAAAGCCTCCAATTGGAAGAAGATTTGTGTCTCCATACCCTCTTTTTGGACTCTAGACAGGGCCAGACTGGCAAAATATTTTGGCCTGGGCATTTTTCAATCACAGCACTCCCCCTCGCAAAGTGAGTGTAAGGAAACCAAGTATATTTAAACCTCCTTCGGTAGTTTCCTCCCGAACCGCCAGAGCCTAGTGAATATAGCTCTCTGTTCGGTAGTTGAAGTAGACAAAGTCCATACGAAATATAAATAGCTTTATAAGATAATTCCCTTAGTTAAGCATACGAATCCCCAAACATCAGCCGAAGTCAAGAAGAAGGGTACAAAATGAACTGGCTTTAATTATCACACACAAGCTTTTATGCAAATCCCCATGCAAGGGGACATCCCACAAGGAGGGACAGAGGTTAACCAATCGGGCACAGTAATAACACAGAACACACCCAGCACACATCTACAATTCCCTCCCCTAGCCCTGGAGATAATCAAGTCTGATAAAGGAATAACTTGATTATCTCCAGGCAGAAAAATCACAGTTTTCCCCAATATCTGGAACACCCCTTTATACATGAGGTACCCCCATAAATATGTCCCCTGATAGCCCCGGTCTGGGTGACCAACATATTCAAATTTCACCCAGATTCAGGGGTTCTCAAAAACCATAAGTGTCTTCTGTGAATGTTTCACCGTGAGTGGGCTGCCCAAAATAGTTCCCCTCATTCGTATGCACAAACGTACCGAATAGAGCTCTACTAGCTATTCGGTACATATAGATCCAGCGTTAGTTTGTTTGAGACCGGTGTTTGGGAAGTCGAGTGTCCGATTTTAGTTCCAGACACTCGACGACCAAGTCCCGCTGCCTTTGTTCGTCTGAAAAAAGATGGCTGCGGTTTTCTCAGCCACGTGGCGTTCAGTAGTACGAACGCTGGCAGCACACAGAGGGTTCAATTGAAGCAGGCTTTGAAGTTTAATGAGCCAGGGGGTGGTCTTTGTTCGGTAGTTACATCTACCGAATGGATAAGGAAGAAATATAGAATAAAAGGGGGAATTTCTTCACAGTGAGCATGTTGGTTCAATGCGCAGAGCCCCGCTGAAGAGCTCTAGCATGAGAAAAAAGCCCTGTATTTGTCCTGCGCAGGGCAGGCAATTTAATAACATGCTTGCGCTGTGTTTGCTTCTAACTTGTCTCTGGTGTCTCCATAAGTGGGATACCAGAGGACAAAAGGGCCAGGAAAGCGTATCGTGCATGTGTTTGGAGCCTGCTTGTGTGTGTAGAGTGAGCTGATTGCGGTGTGGTATTGTGTAAATAGGTCAATTTCATTTGTGTTTGTGGTGTAATATGTCTGGCTAGGGGATGTAGCAAGTGTGTGCATATGGACTGTAGTGTGTGTTTACAGGTGACGTAGTTTGTGTAGGGGTTGTGGAGAGTGTGTGTTTAGAGAATGTAGTATGTGTTTGCTTATAAGGAATGTAGTGTGTGCATAGGGGATCCAGAGTTTGTATGTCAGGAATGTGTGTAGGTGGTGCAGTGTGTGTGTAGGGGATCTAGTGTGTAACGGACCCAGAGTGTTTATAGGGGATTGTGTGTGTGAGTGTGTGTGTGGTGTGAAGAGGATTCAGAGTGTATATAGGGATCTAGTGTGTGTGTGTGTGTATGTGTGTGTGTAAATTAGATGATCCAGAGTTGGGTAAGGGATCTAGCATGTATCTGGAGCGTAATGTGTGTAGAGGTGCAGTGTGAGGGGTGCTGTAGTATATATACATATATGTTTGGACGTATTGTATGTGTGAGTGAGCAGTGTGTTGGGTGTGCTGTGCATATGTGTAAAGGGTGTGTGAGGGTGTTCTTATCTGCCGTCACATTCTATGTTTCTAATTGTCTTTGTCTGTTAACTCACTAAGGGTTATTTTATATATTATATATGTGTGCGCTGTGTGTGAGTGTGCTGTGTGTGTAATGGTGGTGTGTGTGTGTGCTGTGTGTGCCTGAAGGTGCTGTGTGTGTGAGGATGCTGTTAGTGTGAGTGTGCTGCGTGTTTGTCTGAGGGAGCTGTGTGTGAGGGTGCTGGGTGTTTAAGGGTGCCATGTGTGTGTGAGGGTGCTGTGTGTGTGTGCTATGTGTGAGGGTGCTGTTAGTGTGAGTGTGCTGTGTGTGTCTGAGGGTGCTGTGTGTGTCTGAAGGTGTGAGGGTGCTGGTAGTGTGTGTGTGTGTGAGAATATGTTTGGAGGGATTGTGTGTGGGGGGACAGATTTAAATATATTAAATATGTACTTTTTTTAATAAAAAAACAACAACAACAAAACTTTATATTCCCCCCTGCCTTTTGACTAGGAGGGGGGCCGTGCTGCCATCCCTGGTGGTCCTAGTAGTGAGAGTGAACTTTCACGAGATCTGAGCATTGCCGTGGTAACCGCGGCTATGATCCGAACTCACGAGAGGAATCCGGCGGAGCTGCAGGATAGAGCTCCACCGGGTCTGGTGTCTATAGCATGTCCCTGCAGGTTTTTTAACATAAACACTGCATTTTCATAGAAAAGGCAGTATTTACCCTACTGACTAGGGACACCTCCAGTTACAGTCACTCAGATGGCCACTAGAAGTGATTCCTGTGTCAGTGCTGCACAGTGTGGCGCACTGGCATTCAGCATCTCCACGCTCTGTATGAAGGTGCTGAATGTTCCCCACAGAGATGCACTGATTTAATGCATCTCTATGAGGAGTTTCTTGAAAAGCACAGTATGAAGTTTTGCTTTACATGCACAATATCCTCCCAATGCTCTTGGCACAGGGTGGGAAAAAGGTGAGTTTAAACACTTTTTACTGCTCTGATGGAGGGACAGGGACCTAAACTGCCACACCAGCACTATAATGCCTGGAATACATGTTGGTATTCCTGACACTATAGTGTTCCTTTAAACCCTTGCCTTATTTGATCTATTGGTCTTTTGTGGATCCAGTAGCTCTCCAGAATGTTTGTATTTTGTTTCTTGGTGCCGACAAGGCTTGATAATGACTACACTCTGATTTATATTTATTTCTGAAATCCTGACCTGGCTCATTAAGGAATATTTTCTCACTAGTTTGTAGGCATCTGGCTCTTCAACACTTACGTGGTGTTTTGTTAATCCTGGTCATCTTAAAAATCAGCAATACACTTTTGTCTGCCCTGTTCACCTTGATCTACAATTTCACGTATTCTATTTAGGGCAGCTTACACCTTGCGAATTAGGGTCATACAATACCGTCACAGCATCAGGAAGGTTTGCCATATTTATTTTGCACCTGCTATATGCACCAACTCATATGGTTTAATTCACCTAATTTTCTTTACATTTCTAAATGTCTTAATCCTCTCATTCTCTCTTTATTTCAATATACATATTTATCATCTTAAAATTTTACACACACAATCTTTGACACTTTTGCTTTTTACCATTCTTAAAGGACCACTATAGGCACCCAGAACACTTCAACTTAATGAAGTGGTCTGGGTGCCAGGTCCACCTAGGATTAACCCTTTCTGCTGTAAATTGAAACTGCTAACCTATGGGTTAATCCAGCTTCTAGTGGCTGTCTCATTGACAGCCGCTAGAGGCAAGACACCAGCGTCCATAGGAAAACATTGAGAATGCTTTCCTATAAGACTGGCTGAATGCGCGCGCAGCCCATGCCACGCATGCGCATTCAGCCGATGACAGGAAAGGAGGAAGAGAGTCTCCAGCACCGAGTGTTTAACCCCTTCCTCTCCATCCAGCCCGTCGGGAGTGTGACCCTGAGGGTGGTCCTTTAAATTATTTTCAAGGGATACTCTAAGCATCATAACCACTACAGCTCATTGTAACGTCTGTGGTTTTATGAGCCTATTGACACCTCCATGGTTAACTGTGAAGCAGTTTTATAAATTCCACACTATATGATTTTTGTTATAGATGTTGTTATCCGAACACCTTTTCTAAATGTCTGATTACAGCAGCAACTGTGCCCGCCCTTCACTCAGTCTGGGGGTCGCTAAATAAGTGTCCCAATTTTATCTCCATTCAGTCTCTTTTGCCCTATTGCTTAATTGTCTGATGATAAGTAACGTCAGATAATTATTAGGGAAACAAGAAAAAAAAAATAGTCAGTCACTCTATGTTCAGTGTAAAAAGTGACAGGAATCAATCACCTGTTCTCAGTCTCCACATAACCAGTACAAGACACACTCTATATGCAAAAAGGAGAATGGGAATTCCCTAACCACCACTGTCATCTATGGCCACAGCTGCATAAATATATATTATTTGACCCTGTTTAGCTCTCAGGTGAACCTGAGAATTTTATGTTTCATTTGTGTATTTGTTGAAACTATGTGCACAGATTTTGTGCATTAATGTATCTCTATTATCTTTAATTAAACATGCCCTGTTAAAGAAAGTAGGACGGATTAAACTAATTTTTGCTTGAAATTGGGAAATCCAGAAATTATCTCAATAAATATATTAAATGCTAAACAAATGCCAATCCATTTGGAAAAGACAAGCAAAACGGAGGACAAAGAGAGGAAAACTGCAATACGGGACAGTTCAAACACATCAAATGTGAGAGTGACAGGGCAGATACAGGTAAAGGGTTTTTATGGGGGTTGGAATCCATAAAACTGGTCAGTCCCCATTTCATTTTAATGGATCCTTTGGGTAGAAAGTGGCATATATTACTTACTGTTTTAATATTGATATATTTATTTGTTTCCCTAATGCAGTAGTGATGCTCCTTTGACATTGTGAAGAGTCTAATTTGGGTTTTTTCTAAACTTATTTTAATGTTTATTATACCAGTTGATGAATAGGTCACTAAACTTCACTTACAATTAAAAAAAACAGGTCATTAAGCCAATGTTGTGCACAAAATCTGAATCTTTGGTAAAAAATTTAAGAAACACTGGTGTTTATTTAGCTGTTGGGAGAACAGAATTTATCCCAAATGCTCGGTCAACCATTTTAAACACAGTGACTATATATTATTTCTGTACACATTGACCGCTGTACAGTATAACATGCTAAACATTCGAACATCATGAAAAGATAACAAAGAAAACACCCGTATAATCATAAATGCAAAGGCTAAATAATTTTTTGTGTCAGCATTTTCAATGTATTTATCTGTTTGTCTTTTTTTGCAGAGCTTCTCTCTAGAAACACCTCCCCTCCATTTCCTTGTTTCTTTTCACAAGTCTGTGTTTGCCTGATATAAAATGGTGGCATGTTGGGGGTTCCAGAGAAATAAAAGGCATTATGATTTGGAAGTTAGGAGGAATGAAGAGAAAGATAGGGAAAGGCAGAAAGAATGTCAAAGCTCAAGTCTGGCATTTGCTTATTTAAATTCAATCATGCAGCTTGAGCAGAGCTGAGAAATAGATGGCCCGCATTATGAATTTCTGATCAGACGTCTGATAGGTTATAAGAGGGGACATAATCCCATTGAGAAAGTCTTTTTCTCCAAGCAAGGGCAAGTGATAGTTGCCCTTCACAGATGGCTTTTTGCTTGCCCTTTCTTTAATTCATTCCCTTTCTTTATAAAAGGGGCAGAAAAATCAGAATAAGCATTTTCATGATGATAAATGCACAATAATGATTCTGCCTCTGAGATGTGGCTGTGCCCTATAAAATCAGTAATTGCTCACTCAGACCACATATTTCTCCTTTTTTTAAAACCTAATTACATTTTGCACTCCCTGGCTCCTTTATAACAATCATAAAAATTGGGAAAAGAAAAACAGTCACCACATACCATATATTACTTTCACCTGCCATTCCTAGCGATATCCCAGCATGTTACATTAGCATCCGTATCAATTTATCCAAGCATGATAAATTAATTACTTATCCATTAATTATTATTTAGTGATTGCAATCTTTGTTCTGAAGACATATACTACTTCCTGTAGCACAATTTTTTTTAAGGATTTAAAAATAAAAATAACTAAGATGCTTGAAATTGTACCACCAGCAGTGAAAAAGAGCATTTAAATGTTTATTCGTCTTTAATTTAATTAAATCTGGACAGTCATCAGTGATAAATGTCTGTAAAATATGCAACTAAAATTATTTGGAAAATATATAATGATAGGATCTCTGAAAAGCATATTGCAAAATTATATTAATCCAATAAAAAGATATTACAATAGTTTTCATTTGCAGCTACAAATTTTTAACAGTATAACAGAATTACCGTAGTCTTGCATGTTCAAAAGTGAAGGTTCTAAAGTCATAATTTCAACCGGATCTTAAATACAAAAACCTGACAAAGTATTTTTAAAAAACATCAGCATCTTAAATAGAAAGTAGTCCACATAAGGTCCAACAATCTGATTAATCAGTATCCTGGGACTAGTATCATTAGTCTCCCAATCATCCATCATAAAGACAGAATCAGTGGCCTGTCACAAGAATGCGTTTTACCCCATTGTGCAGTTAGGAGAGACGGAGGGGAAAGGTTACAGATAGGATATGATAGAGGAAGGGTGGGGGATAGCAAGCTGCAAAAGATAAAACAATGCAGGAAATTAGTGAGAATGGGGAGAATATGCCATATTACTAAAACATTAAATAAAATCCATTTTATTATCGGCTTAAAGGACCACTCTAGGCACCCAGACCACTTCAGCTTAATGAAGTGGTCTGGGTGCCAGGTCCAGCTAGGGTTAACCCATTTTTTTCTAAACATAGCAGTTTCAGAGAAACTTCTATGTTTATAATAGGGTTAATCCAGCCTCCAAATCCTCTAGTGGCTGTCTCACTGACAGCCGCTAGAGGCGCTTGCGTGATTCTCACTGTGAAAATCACAGTGAGAGCACGCAAGCGTCCATAGGAAAGCATTAATAATGCTTTCCTATGAGACCGGCTGAATGCGCGCGCAGCTCTTGCCGTGCGTGCGCATTCAGCCGAATGGGAGGAGAGGAGGAGGATCGGAGGAGGAGATCTCCCCGCCCGGCGCTGGAGAAAGGTAAGATTTAACCCCTTTCCTCTCCCCAGAGCGCGGCGGGATGGGGTCCCTGAGTGGGGGCACCCTCAGGGCACAATAGTGCCAGGAAAACGAGTATGTTTTCCTGGCACTATAGTGGTCCTTTAATATCTGTCACTTTACTGTCCTAGGATTGTAGCAGTACTATTAATATAGACTGAATGAAACTGGGATGTGCCGTTCTCCCCTTTACATTCAGTATGTCTAGACATGTAATTCTGCAATATTTCTGTAAGTTGTTCGCTGTGTTCAGTGCAGCTTTGCAGATTATCATGGCACATAAATTAGTTCTAATATTAATAATGATATAGCTATATATATTTGTATAAATTGCGTAGAGATAGCACTCCCAGGACTCCAAAGGTGTAAAAATAAATTTGAACTTTTATTTTCCAAATTTAAAAGATCAACGTTTCAGTTTGTCACCCAAACTTTCATCTTTATATGCTCACTTGGGCAGCAGTGCCAAGGTTATTAAAGTTTAAAGAAAAGGTGTCCTGAAATTATGGATATTTATAGTAAGACATGTTCTAAGGCAATGTCACCTAAGTAGTGCAGTAACTTCTGTATAGCACCACTAAGCGGTGAAAATAAAGTTATGCTCAGTCCCTTAATCACGTCACATTTTCGAAGATTTAAATAGACACTTCCAATGGTCACTTTACCAGTAGCATACCCTAGTTTGCATGAAGTGAGGCAGAAAATCTGTATGATTAAGGGTGCAGGATTGTATATGCAGGGTATATATTGTTTTTTTCATGTCTAAACTCATCTGGTTTCAGGAGTATTTCCTTAAACTGTATCATAATGTAAACCATGTGTTAGTGTTGCTGTTGATTGAGCTGATAGATATGCAATGATTCATCCAGTAAATGCTCCCTGCTCACGTGGCAAATCCATGGATAATGTAACTAACCTACTGAACCCACTGACTACATATTTCCTGATAAATATTTAAACCATGCCCACATTGGTTCTAACTTTATTAATGCATTCCAGTAGATACGCAAAAGACAGGATATTGTCTAAATACAAAATCACAACAATCACAGTAAGCGTAAAACATGCTTTGCTCCAAAAGGGAGCATAAAACTGAAGTGTAAACCAACCAATTCAACACCATATTACAAAGGCCCACTTGACAGCTAATGTTTTCCACTGATAGCCAACGCTTTGCACTAACTGATAGCTAACGCTTTGCACTAAATGAGCGCTGATGCTTTGCATTAACTGACAGCTAACGCTTTGCAATGACAACTAATGCTTTGCACTAACTGTCAGCTAAATCTTTGCACTGACTGACAGCTAAAGCTTTGCACTAACTAACTTAGAGCTAACGCTTTGCACTAACTGTCAGCTAATGTTTTGCACTAACTGACAGCTAACGCTTTGCACTAACTAACTTAGAGCTAACGCTTTGCACTAACTGACAGCTAATGTTTTGCATTAACTGACAGCTAACGCTTTGCACTAACTGACCGCTGATGCTTTGCACTTAATGACAGCTAATGCTTTGTACTAAATGACAGTTACAACTTTGCAGTGAGCACTGCAGGAAGTGATCAGACACTTTTAGTACCAGCAATAACTACTGTTTGCATACACAAAAGAAGATTCCTTCTGCAAGTTCTGACATTACAAAAATAAACCATTAGTAGGAGCAGCATTATAAAATTAGGCAAACAGTAAAAAATTAAAATGTAGGCAGGGGTTTATGGGATGGTCCCATAGACCTGTTGATTTGCAGCAGCTGCAAAATCTTTAGATATGTTTTGCATTATTTAAGGGTCACTTTCAGGCTGGATAGTATAATTATATATAATAATAATAATCACATGGGTTATTGTAACTCTCTCCTAATTGGTCTTCACAGAAGCCGTATTGTGATGGGAATCCAGCATGGTCAAAATTTAGTAGGCCGAAATCTCCTCATGTAATATGCTAATTAGTATCTGGTTACAAACAGTTGGATGAGTCATCAGTATACTGAGCATGTGCAGGAATGCACGAACTGAAAGGAACTGAAATTGCACTTATTTCCTTTGTTTTGGATGAGCCATGTGGTCTGACCAGATGTACAAGTCTAAATTCTGCTCATTGATTGGTTAAAGGTATATGTGGGTGGAGCTATTAATGGGAGGAGTTATAGTGCTATATAAGGAATGTACACCATGTGTTGGTCTCTCAGATATTTTTGGAACAGGAGTTCACCTGAGGCCCGATCGGTATGTAAATAAAGACCTCTTACTTCCTGAAGACCTGCATCCATTTCTCTGTGTTTGGTTTCTGCTAGTTTACTCGGTAACAGTATTGCCCCACTACAATCTGTAATGAATGCTGCCACCAGACTGATTTTCCTCTCTAGTCGGTCCTCTCACACCTCACCCCTCTGTCAATCCTTACATTGGCTCCCTGTATCCTATAGGAGTCAATTCAAAGTGCTAACCCATACATTCAAAGCATTGACAAATTCTAGCCCCTCGTATCTCTTCACAGATCCATAAGTATGCCCCTTCTCGGTCTCTCCGCTTTGCCTGTGACTTTCTCCTGTCCGCTGCTCGCACCCGTACGGCCAACTCGCTCTTGCAGGACTTCTCGCGGAAAGCTTATGGCCTCCCAGAGTAACCTCTCCCTCACATACCAGTCTGCTCTCTCCTAAAGGGCAGCACTCTACTCTCTCCTCCAGCTCTGTTTCACTCCCACCTTATTTGATTGCTTTATCCTGTCCTATTGTGTTTTATACCCAAACTCCTCTAGGCTATAAGCATGTTTGAACAGGGTCCTCTTCATCATATTGTATAAGTTTTTGTTATTGTCTCATTTATTGTTAAATCCCCCCCTCCTATAATATTGTAAAGCGCTACGGAATATGTTAGCGCTGTATGAATGGCAATAATATTAGTAAGAGAGATCACAAATAGCATTGGAAATAGCATGTCTCAGTGTACAAACCACACTGTCTCCAGACATCATAGTATATACAACAAAAAGGTGCGGCAATTAGGTATGTATTACTATAAAGGAAATTCAAATTTTGCAGAAAATAAATGTTTCTGCAAAACATAAAAATTAGATTTAAAAAAAAAAAAGAGAGACCTCGGTTTACAAACGCCTCGGTTAACATAATTTTCGGTTAACAAATGAAAATCCTTTGAAAATAATGCCCCGGTTTACAAATATTTGTTGCAATACAAAGCAAGTTTTCCCAGGACCTATTGCACCTGGGAGGTTTATAGCACTGCCCCCTGCATGCTGGAGCCTGTGGGTAGCACGTGGCGTTGAGTGTGGAGGTGTTGGAGCGGCTTTTGCATCGAGTTTTGGAGCCATTCTGGAAATTGTTTGCAATTGTTTTGGGACTTTTTGGTGCATTTCTCAAGCTGTGGAAAGGTAGGGAGCCGAGCTTCGTCGTTTGCATGCCTTTTATTGTGTGTTCTGCATTGTTGGTTGGTTTCCATGCCAACTCAGTTTGACTTTTTTTCTGACCTCCAGAACACATTAATTGGTTTCCAATGCATTCCTATGGGAAACCGTGTTTCGGTTTACAAATTTTTCGCAATAAGAAACGTCCCGGAGAACGCATTAAATTTGTAAACCAAGGTCCCACTGTACTCATATATTTGACTAAGCTATTACAAGATAAATAATAGAATAGAATAAGTGCATCATTTTGCAGCAGCTTGAGATATGTGGAAAGTCTAGAGATTCTGCCATAATTGGGTCCAAAGTGTGAGACGTTTTGTTTCCAAGTAAAATTACACACGCCGTAAGCCACATAGGTTAATAAGCAATGTCTTGTAGCTGCTAATTGCATATGACCTATATTAGCAAAACCCTAAAACGGGGTATATTAAAGGGAATTTACTTACACATGTGTCACAGCAGTGGAAAGATACCGTATTAAAAAGCCTGGACACAATGCAGACATGAAAATCATTTTAAAAATAATTAAAAGTTGTGAGTGAAAGTTATATTTGTCAGGATTCTGGGCTTGTTTTCTAGGCAGCCCTAAACAAAGAATAAAAATAATAATTTTCTATAAACTGCAATAATGCAAGTGCTAGTTTTGTATACAAGACCTACATCTTTTTTTTTTTTTGACAATCATTATTTTATTGAGGCATAAGGTATAAAGAAAACAGTTGATAGCACAGTAATATCCTCAAATAAGCAGTAGAGACAATATAAACAAGCATGAAACACAATAGGATGCTATGTGGTATCTAGTGGTGTGTCTACTGTAAAGCTAGAGAGCCTCATTTTATATTAGTGTTAACAGGCTGTACGACCGCGCTATTAATAGCTTTTTATCAGTGTAACATGGGATCTAAAGCACGGATAACTTGAATTAAGAGTGTTTGAGGGCACAAAGCTAGATATACAGGATGGTAATACCACTAACGATCCCCTCTGACTCAGCACAGGATGGCACATAATAAAGTTATGGCATATCAGAGAATATAAAATATAAACAGGAACAATGAGATCTGTTTTAATTGTGAGCCCATCAGTGTGGTAAGACATGAACTGTCACACTTGAGACACTCAGGCTGGCTATTGGGTAGCTTCCAACAGTGGTCCTGTTCAGCCGATGCCCCGGCTCAGAGGCAGGAAGAGGTAGGTGAATGGTACTGTGAGACGGGTGCCAAGAGGAGCAGCCCCACAGCATCAGGCCATTATGAGGGCCTGCATCACTGATCCACAAACTCGGGGTTCGTTAGTGAGTCCAAGTTCATCCCTTTTGGAAAACGACAGAAGTTCCTAATAGACAGTCGCCGCCAGCGGCGCTTGATCTTCCACGTGTGTGGTCGATGCGGCAGGAGTGTATCCCATCTGGCCTTCAGCCCAGGTAGGCCCAAGTTGGTAGACTCTGGTGCTTGCTCGGAAGTTGCGCCTTCCCGCACCGCTTCTCTCCGCTCTTTCTCCTGAGGAATTGGTGCTGTACGAAGTCGGGCCTACAACTTTGCCTAAAAGCTCTCAAATATCATCTTCAGGCGTGTCAGGATTCCGTCAGCTGCAGTCTGTTGGATGATTAGAGGCTCATGCACAGAAAGGGACTGTGCGTCAGCCATCTTGAGGTGGTCTACTGCGGTCTCGGTTTGTGCCAGTGCAACTGCTTGGCATCAGCAGAGGTATGTGGAGCGAGTCAGTGGAGACCGGGATAATAACCCCCACTGGTCCAGAGGGGTGGAGGGGGTGGAAGGGAGAGCTGTGTACAGGTGTCGCCTCAAGTGCTGGAGAACTGGGAGAGCGTCTGCCACTCCTCAGCTTAAACTCGGCTAGGCCGCAGGGCTCAATCAGGGTGATCCGGTGCTGGAAAAACTTGTGTGAGGTATCTATTTGTGCACCACCACCTGCCTAACAGGACAAGTATGATTTGTGGTCAGCTTAATCAAGTGGACCCCGGTTAGACCCAGTTTATCGGTTCCCAACTCAGGACCTCTCATGGAGCACGTCTGGTCGGTTCAACAGTCAGGCTCCACCCTCAACAATTACAAATTTAGTATCAATGCTTCTAACAGTCAACATACGTAGAGATTTTGTTTTTAAAAACGAATCTTCAATATTTCTAAACATATAAAACAACAAAATAAAATAACACCAAGCACACATACCAATATATAATATATTGAATGTTAAAAAGGGAAAAGAGAAGGAGAGAAAAAGTAAAAGGTACATCTAAGGCAGTGGTTTTCAACCACTGTTTTGTGGCACACTGGTATGCTTCGTGCCACCTCAAAGTATGCTATGAACACATTCACTTCATGGCTGTAATAGGCTAAAAGCAGCCCTTAAAGTTGCGGGCGGAGCCAAGCAGTGAACCTGAATGGCAACACTCTCCCTGAGCTATGCTTATCATTGCCCCAAAAGGCTATTTTTGGGGGGAATCTTATTGTTATACACGGCTGTAATCTATTATCTGACTATGAACCAGAATGGGTCAGAAGAACAAGAAGGCTAGGACTGACAGAAACGTTGGGCCAGGACATCGGGGACTTGTTCCGTAGCATGCAGAAGGCCGCAGGGAACAAGATAGCGCACCCTGACGATAGGTTTTCATACACATCTGAGGATCTACCCTTTAATCCAGAGACGGAGCTTCACTCGACCGAAAATCGGGATATAAGCCCCTTA
Source organism: Pelobates fuscus (assembly GCF_036172605.1). Classification (NCBI taxonomy): domain Eukaryota; kingdom Metazoa; phylum Chordata; class Amphibia; order Anura; family Pelobatidae; genus Pelobates; species Pelobates fuscus. The sequence goes on along the minus strand of NC_086328.1, from coordinate 5,986,747 downwards.
GGGGGGAAGACAGAGAACCGGTCACTGCACTACTGCTCAAAATTATGTTTGCAGAACTCTGTGCGAACATTGCGGAGGATATGGCTCAATTTCACAAGGCCATAGAGGGAGCCAACATAAGACTTACCCAGCTGGTGGCTTCTCACAGCACAAACAATACAAAAATCACCACCCTGAAAAAAAAAAAACGAGTGCCACAGACAAAGTGGATGCTCATGAAGGTCAGCGACAAGGTACAACCTCAAGCTCAAAGGCGTCTCTGCGGCTTGCAATGGCTTACCCCATTTCCTCCGGAGGTTTGTAGCAGCCTTACTGCCGCCCAACCAAGCTACGGCTGTGAAAATTGATGGCATATTCCGCCTACCACAGCCAGCTGGCGCATCACCAACTCTGACTCCAGACCTCATAGTAAGGTTTCCGTCACTGAATGACAGAGCCTTCCTTGTAGCAGCTGAGAAGGAGAAAGCACAGATTGTGTTTGAGGCAGATTTCCAAAGACCTAACCAGTAACACACTCGCCTGGCGCCGCTCACCGAAATCGCTTCTGCAGCAAGGAGAACTCCCCTATCTCTGGTAGTTGCCAAGGGCGAAACATGCAGAGCAAGTTCCTCCCAAGAACTTGGAAAACACATGCGCGAACTAGGCCTCATCTCTTCTTGGGCATTGTCTGGGTCGGGTCTGCTTCACATGGATCCATCAAAGATCCGAGAGATTGCAGCAGAGGAGACAGACCCTGATCCAGCATCTAGCATCCCAGGCCACATTGGGACTTATTTGTTAACCTCACCGAAAAAAACTTTTTGTTTTTTTTGTTTATTTTTCCTCCTATAGTTCCCGATCAATTTTGATTTTAAGTATATCTTAGCCACATTTAGGAACTCTACAAAGGTCACAAGAAAAGGGGCAGATGATATCACAACTAGCGCAACGAGGGCCCATATTTCCATTTACTGTATCTTGTTAAGAGCAAGCACATATTACATTATGAAGATCCTGCATGAGCAGTCCAATAACCCTGCAAAACTTCATTGTAAAACTTCATTGCCCTCATTGTGTACTCACCAACCTGCCTCTGTTGTAATTGTATATAAGAAAATAGGAAATGACACCATGATAAACATCTTGTAGTTAGGTCCATAGTTTTCTAGGTACATATCAGCGAAGTAAGGCTGCATCACACCGTTTTGGCTAAAACTGTTTGGTCAGCATTATAAGTCAAGAATACAGACACTTATTTAACTGGGGTACCAAATAGCTCAAACATTGCTGGGCTAAACTCCCATAATTCTCTGAAAATCTTGAGTCAGACTTGAGTCGCAAAGAATTCGGAAAATGTAGTGCAAAGGCACTTGCACACTCCTCTAGGTGTAGAAACTTGCTGAGTAGGATGCAGTTTGTCTCTAGAAAGAAAGAACTAAATATAATTCAGAGAGGATTTATAGATTGTTATTAGAGGAAAATATTAGAAAATATAATTAAATGTATTATGTAATCAGTTAAGCATACAATGAACTATTGTATGATTATTAATAGCTTTGTTTATGTTTACTTTAGTTTTGTCTCATTAGTTAATTTTATAGCAGTTGTGAAATATGGCCTTGTGACTAGATATATGGATCAGCATGTGTTGGAACACAAATTAGACAGATGTTTCTTGCAAGAAAAAAATTGAGTCATCAAAACCATACAAGAACTGCGGGGAGGGAGCTGGATATTAAATAATTGGTTAAAGACTGAAAATGTTTCAAATGTTCCACAAATTATTACTTAGGGGAAGGAAAAAAATAAAAATAAATAGAAAGTGCACCCCATAGCATACTTCTATAGGATATTAGAATGGAAAACAATAATGGAATGAATTGCAACTGTTACATATAATGGAGTTAGATGGCTGGAGGCAGATTCAGACTAACTGCCCAGAGCCCTTGGTAGGCTGCTAAATTGGAGGCCCCTTCACAATCTGGCCCTGGGCTCTGTTCTGTAAGTGTTGTGTGTTTAGTGGCTGAATGTTGTATGTGTATGGGGGAGATTGAGTGTTGTGTGAAAGTGTGTGTAGTGGCTGAGTGTTGTGTGTATGGAGGAGACTACGAGTTACATGTAGAAGGCTGGTTGAGTGACGTGCATGTGTACTGGCTAAATTTTGCGCATGCAGGAATATTACGGGATTATTTGCTACAGAAAAGGAATTGTATTTGATCGCCTGCTTAGTTTGAACATATGACCACTGACAAAGAAATTATTAGTCTATCATTTTAATGGTAGGTGTCTTTTAACAGTGACCGAATAACAAAAAAAATCTAGAAAACCGCATGTCAAATAAGTTCTAAATTGATTTGCATGTCGATGAGTGAAATAAATATTTGACCCCTTTGACTTAATACTTGGTGACAAAACCCTTGTTGGCGATAACAGAGGTCAGACGTTTCTTATAGTTGACCATCAGGTTTACACACATCTCAGGAGGGATTTTATCCCACTCCTCTTTGCAGATCCTCTCCTAGTCATTAAGGTTTCGAGGTAGACGTTTGGCAACTCGAGCCTTCAGCTCTCTCCACAGATTTTCTATGGGATTAGGGTCTGCAAACTAGGTAGGCCACTCCAGGACCTTAATGTGCTTCTTCTTGAGCCACTCCTTTGTTGCCTTGGCTGTGTGTTTTCGGTCATTGTCATGCTGGAATATTCATCCATGACCCATTTTCAATGCCCTGGCTGAGGGAAGGAGGCTCTCATCCAAGATTTAACGGTACATGGCCCCGTTCATCGTCCCTTTGATGTTGTGCAGTTGTCCTATCGCCTTAGCAGAAAAACACCCTCAAAGCATAATGTTTCCACCTTCATGTTTAATGGTGAGGATGGTGTTCTTGGGGTCATAGGCAGCATTCCTCCTCCTCCAAACACTGCGAGTTGAGTCTAATCTGACCACAACACTTTCACACAGTTCTCCTCTGAATCATTCGGATGTTCATTGGCAAACTTCAGACAGGCCTGTACATGTGCTTTCTTGAGCAGGGGGACCTCGCGGGCGCTGCAGTACTTCACGGCGTAGTGTGTTTCCAATTGTTTTCTTGGTGACTATAGTCCCAGTTGCCTTGAGATCATTAACAAGATTATCCCGTGTTCTGGGCTGATTCCTCACCGTTCTCGTGATCATTGAAACTCCACGAGGTGAGATCATGCATGAAGCACCAGACCGAGGGAGACTGACAGTTATTTTGTGTTTCTTCCATTTGCGAATAATCACACCAACTGTTGTCACCTTTTCTCCAAGCTGCTTGGCGATGGTCTGGTAGCCCAATCCAGCCTTGAGTGGATCTACAATCTTGTCCCTGACATCCTTGGACAGCTCTTTGGTCTTGGCCATGGTGGAGAGTTTGAAATCTGATTGATTACTTCTGTGGACAGATGTCTTTTATACAGGTAACGAGCTGAGATTAGGAGCCTAATCTCAGCTCATTACCTGTATAAAAGACACCTGGGAGCCAGAAATCTGCTGATTGATAGAAGGTCAAATTCTTATTTCACTCATTGACATGTAAATCAATTTATAACTTTTTTTGACATTTGAGTTTTTATGGATATTTTATTTGTTATTCGGTCTCTCACTGTTAAAATTCACCTACCATTAACATAATAGACTAATCATTTCTTTGTCAGTGGGCAAACGTTCAAAAGAAGCACTTTTTCCCCTCATTGTAAAATCCTGTAACAAATGATGCAAGACCATCCGGCTGCACAAGGGGTCATTCGGAGGGGGCGTGGCTTGATACTCGATGTGAGCGGTCGCACTTGCTTGGAGCTCCCGACCGGCGAAAAAAGAACTGGCTAATAAACACATCTCCAGGCACTAAATGGGCAACAAAAGGAAAACCGACCCGTCCACGAGCACCCTCAACCCCGAGAACCCGAAAAATTCTACCGGCCTCGATAAATACTTCCGAGACACGGTAAAAATCCTCGGAGAAGGCCTAGCAGACAAGATGGCGGCACCCGCTTCCACACACGAGGCATCTCGACAATGCACAGCCCCGGAGGCCCCCACTCCAGCCAACGAAATATCAGATGGCCTAGCTAGCATCAGAGAAACACTCAAGCACTTACCATCAAGAGAAGAGCTGGCTGGAATGATATCTAAGCTGGAATCAGCCGTTCAAGACCAAGTCTCCACGCTGTCGGCAGATATCAGGCAAGTGAACACTAGGGTGGGGGACCTAGAGGAAGACAGAGACCAGATGCTAGTCAGAATCCTTCAACTAGAACAAAGCCAAATGAAAACTGATTCTAAAATTATGTTTACCATGAAAAATACAGAAGATTTAGACAACAGGGGGAGGAGGAATAACGTCAGAATCAGAGGGCTTCCAGAATCACAGGGAAACTCTGAAAACCTGTCACAAATACTCCAATCCCTGTTTAACAAAATTTTACAGAGACCTGAAGACACCCCAATTATACTGGACAGAGCCCATAGGGCGCTAAGGCCCAAAGGCCTACCACAGGACTCCCCCAGAGACATAATCTGCAGAGTACATTACTACACAGAAAAGGAGGCTATAATGAGAAACGCCAGAGACACTACAGACATAACCTTCAATAATTCGAAAATATTGATTTTACCAGATCTGGCATGGATGACTTTAAGGGGTAGGAGAACCCTAAGGCCCCTCACCATGGCCATGCAACAAGCAAATATCAAATACCGCTGGGGTTTCCCCTTCTCCCTCACAGCCTCTCACCAGGGCATCCAAGCTACTTTAACGTCGGCTGCAGATGTGGACACCTTTACACACAGACTAGGACTGCCTAATATAGATATACCGGATTGGTATGATGTGTCCGAACCAGAAAAACTGAGGCCACAAAACCCAAGACAAACCATCCCAGCCGCGGACACACGGAAAAGAGCCTCATGGAAGTCACCACCAGACTCGCCCTTTCTGCGATCAAGAAAACACCAGATGACCCCGAGGAAGATAAACTGATAAAACTGCACAAGAATAGGGACAAAAGACTCTACACTATAACCGAGAGACACGGTAGAACTTTATTACCACACAAGCTTAACCCTCAGTCTGGGAAAGGGTAACTATGAAAAACGACTACCACATGTTTGAATTGATCTACAAATATATGAATAATGTGATAGTAACTATTATATTAGCCTTCTAAACTGTACTGTTGTATCAAATGCATGCATGCTGTATATTCACTCAATGTATTTGAAAACACCCGATATCCTAACAGGCGGCATATCCTATAATGCAACAGACACAACACACGCTGCCCCTCCATTCTAAAACTAACCATTTGAACAGTAAATAAGCCCTAAATTAGAATTAGACCAGTTGTGAACGTAATGCGTCTTTAATTCGCCACTAGGGATGCTACTTAGCAGCTAAGGCGTCATTAGACACGCAATCCCACTAGAAAACGAACCAACAACAACTAGAAAGTGCCAGTGTCCCCTCAGGACACAGCCAACAGCCCACTAGGGCACTGAGCGGTACCCACTAAATTAAAGAAAATCACATCATAAAATTAATCACTTCCTGTACCAGTTATATTTGCTGGTAACTCCCAGGCCTGGTACCGTCTCCTTGATAGAGGTCTAACACAAGACTGACCCCCCGGCTGCTTCAGTAGCGCGTAGAAAGTAAACCTCTATAATCACACGAGAAGGTTCAAACCCTTTGCTGAACATCTTCTCGTAGTACGTCAAACTCGACACACTTAAGAAATCGATTTGTATATAGTTATTGATATTTGTTTATCTTGTTTATAATACTCTGTTCTGTTCGGCCAAATATTGGCCTCTCTTTGCTTACATACACACACGTACGAAATCCTCCCAGTTCCGTGGGTTTAATACACGTAGCACAAACTCACCTGGCCACCCAGCTCCAACATATACACCGTTTAAATATAGAAGTTGTGTAAAGGAATTCACCCAACCATGGGCTCCCTCCGTATATGCTCTATGAATGTCAGAGGGCTGAATACCCCCGAGAAAAGAAAAATGGTACTAACCGAGTTAACGAAGAATAAAACAGACATAGCGTTTCTTGAAGAAACACATCTCAAGGGCCCTGACGCTCCTAAACTTAAACATCCAAACTTCCCCAACATATACTATAATAACTATAATCTCAGCAAATCAAGAGGGGTGGCTATACTAATAGGCAAGCACATCCCCTTCACCTATTCCTCCCACATAACAGATGACACAGGGAGATACATTATATTACAAGGAACCATAGGGACAGAATTTGTCACACTAGTAGCCATTTACCTCCCAAATAAACACCAGTGCGGGACCCTTAGAAAAATCATGGCAAAAATCAAACAACCTGCAAACGGTATACTAATTATAGGGGGAGACTTTAATGTCTCCCTAGACGCCAAAAAGGACAGTACCTCCACCCAGAGCACACATCTCAATGCATCTAGGATCCAAATGCAGCATATTATCAAGACTCATCAACTATCCGACTGTTGGAGGGTCTTCCACCCAACAACTAAGGACTATACTTACTATTCCATTCCCAACAAAGCTTATTCCAGAATCGATTATTTTCTAGTAGGACACAGAGATCTGAGCCTAGTTTCTGACACATCCATTGGACCGATGACGTGGTCTGATCACTCACCAATACACCTCACATTGACCATACCATCTCTCCCCCGCCCCAAAGGGACCTGGAAACTCAACCCCAATTTACTACAAACAAAAAAGGTTAAAGATTCAATCAACAAAGTGCTAAAGTTTTATTTCAAAGAAAACAAAACCTCAGACACTACCGCATATACACAATGGGAAGCACATAAAGCAGTAGTCAGGGGGGAACTGATCAAATGGGGTGCCCAAATCAAACGGGAAAAACACAAACAAATTGATGACCTACAAGACCAAATTTCACAAATAGAAAGCTCACATAAAACAGATATGACAGAAGCAACCTACCGCACACTGCTGGCCCTGAGAACTGATCTTAAATCTCTTCTACAAGATAACGCGAAAAGATCAATCCTTTGGACTAAACAGCTACATTATGCCCAAGGGGATAGATGCGGAAAATTCCTGGCAAATGCCTTGAAACAAAAACAAACACTCACGTATATTCCTAAAATCAAGCGATCAGACGATTCATACGCCCACACGACAGAAGATATAGCTGACACCTTCCATGAATATTACACCTCCCTATATAATTTAAAGGAACAAAAAAACAACTCCAACGATATTAAACACTATTTAGAAAACAAATTTGACAGAATCCTCCCTCTAGCAGCAACAAAATCTCTAGAAGAACCATTCACAACAGAAGAACTCAACATAGCAATCAAACAAACACCGCATAACAAAAGCCCAGGACCTGATGGTTTCTCGGCTTCCTACTACAAAATGTTCCGACAGGAACTCACCACCCACCTACTTGAGGCATTAAATTCTATTCCTCACCATGAACATATTCCGAGCCAAGCTCTAGAGGCAACCATTACACTATTACCCAAGCCAGGAAAGGATATAGAAAAATGTGCAAGTTACAGACCAATATCCCTAATAAACGTGGATATAAAATTATTCACAAAAATGTTAGCGACCAGACTTAAGCCCTTTCTCCAGGATTTGATACACCCCGACCAAGCAGGCTTTGTCCCAGCCAGAGAGGCAAAGGACAATACCTCTAAAATCATAAACTTAATCTACGCTACAAAACATAACCCACACCCAACACTACTCCTGTCAATAGACGCCGAAAAGGCATTTGACAGGGTAAACTGGACATTTATGTTCAACACACTTGAGACACTAGGTTTCGGCAAAAGATGGATTCAATGGATAAGAGCGATTTACTCAAAACCCACAGCCAGACTTAAAGTTAATGGACAACTTTCCAAACCCTTCACCATAAGCAATGGGACACGACAAGGGTGCCCCCTGTCCCCTCTGCTCTTTATATTAACACTAGAACCCCTACTTCAGGCAGTCAGACACCTCTCAGACATTAGAGGTATTAAAGTGCAACAACAAGAATACAAAGTCTCGGCTTTCGCTGACGACTTACTTTTCACGATTGAGAATCCCTTGCTTAGCCTACCTCACCTAACAAAAACAATGGAAGAATACAGCTCACTTTCCAACTTCAAAATTAACACTGACAAATGCGAGATTCTTAACATCAACACGCCTCTAAATCAAGTTGAGAAATTAAAACAAATCTATCCGTTTCAGTGGGCCCCCCATTCTATTAGATACCTAGGGATCAATATCACCAAAACACACAAAACACTTTACAAAGAAAACTTCCCCGATCTCATAACGACAATCCGAAAAGATCTGGATAGGTGGGACAGACCGCACTTCAGGTGGATGGGGAGAATAAACATTATCTCCATGAACATCCTCCCACGAATTCTATATCTTCTGAACACAATTCCAATACATATCCCCAATATTTTCTTTAGAACCATCCAATCTATGCTCACCTCATTTATTTGGGCGCACAGGCGTCCGAGAATTGCTTTTAGCCTATTGACCAAACCTAAGACGGGAGGAGGCCTGGGTTGCCCCAACATACAAAACTATCACAAGGCTGTACACCTAGGAAGGATCCTGGAATGGTCCAAAGAGGGCAATACAAAAGCATGGGTATACATAGAACAATCTCAAATACAAACTCCTCTGAAATCCCTCCCCTGGATTATATCGGGAAGCAAGGGAGGGTTAGCTAGAGATTTACCCACAATATCGACCACTCTACATACATGGAAAAAGATATATACATATCCTGACTTTTCACCAACACCTTCCCCGTTTTACCCAATATCACAAAATCCAAAATTCCCCCTAGGAATCGAGCTTCCATATCTGGCCAATATAATACCTAAATCCAGGGATAGAGGCCTAACGCTACAAGACCTGATGTCATCAAGTGGCGTTCTACCACTAAACACTTTCCAAGAATTAACACACCCCACGTTGACACAAACTTTCCAATACATCCAGATAAAACATTTTCTGTCTACTGAAGGGCTCCTTACATGGCAACCTAGAGAGCCCACTCGCTTTGAAAATATGTGTTCTTCTCCACCTAGAACGAAAACAATTTCCACATGTTATCACATGTTACAGAAAAACACTAATGGTAATCTCCCATGGTACACGATACGAAATAACACATGGTTCCTCTCCCCAGTGGAAGAGTCTCAATGGACACTGATCTTCAATAAAATGATGAAATCCCACTCTAGCATAGCACTACAAGAAATAAACTACAAATTCCTGGCCCAATGGTACACCACTCCTGTGGATATTAACAAATTCGACCCAAACGTGTCTTCTCATTGTTGGAGATGCACAACAGTAAAGGGCACCTACAAACACATCTGGTGGGAATGTAGTAAGGTGGAGGGATTTTGGAGAGAAGTGCAGAGAGTCACGGAACTGACAAGCGGTATCCGTTTACCTTTTAGTCCTGAGACACTCTTATTCTATCATACTCCCTTGTCGATATCTAAATTTAAAAACTCCTTAATCTTTTATTTGCTGACTGCAGCTAAACTAGTTGTTGCAGGACTCTGGAAAACCAACACGAGACCATCAAGGAGAGAATGGTTTCAGAAAATTGAAACAATCCGCAGAATGGAGGATTTGAGGACGTCCTCCTTAGGCAAATCTAATATAAATAAATCAATCTGGTACCCATGGAACTCCTTTATGTTGGGCTCAAACTAACCTAGAAATATAAAGGGTTCAATCCTAGACCAGGATATCCCACGGGTACACCCACCATATAATGAAATAACAAATGCATCGGTTTTGTACCACAAGTAACCACAATTGTATTACCAACGACGTGTATGTAAGCATTATGTATTATGTATTATGTATTATGTATTATGTATTATGTAATATGTCTTATGTATTATGGATAATGTTATTTTTCCTTTTTTAAGACTATTGTCTAACCACAGTTTGTAATTCAATATGCTCAATGCGCAAAAACGAAATAAAAATAAAATAAATAAAAAAAAAAAAAGGGGTCATTCGGACTGCATAATCCAGGCATTCTTCACACTATTCAACATTGTGCGGATTTTGCAATACAGGCCCCAAACGGGCCTGAACATAGTCTGGATTTAAATCTGACCTGTGGTCAGCAGGTGTGGGCTATTATAATTTAAGAGGGTAACCTAATGTCCCCACTGGCACACATCTATGGACAGCATTTGGGGAATATAATTATAAAATCTAGTCTGTGAATAACCCCATATGTGTTGTAAGGGGAGTCTGAATATTTAGAACACAATGCTCACTTGAGCAGGTGAGAGGGCTCAGGGCTGAGTAGGTAAATATTTTATACTTCCTGCTGCCTAAGGGCCCCTTTACAGCCAGAGCCAGAGCTCCAGCCCCAGATAGGGTAGCCTGTCTTTGGCTGGAGGGTTTAAAAAAAATGGAGAGCTCTCTGGTCATTAAAAGCATTTCTTCTCAAGGCAGTGTGTATTTCTACTGTGGTTAGTTGGCTTCTTAAGTCAGCCAACCACAGAACATACTGAGCATACTGAACATACTGAGCAAACCCCTGGGCATTATAGAAAAAGTCTTAAATGATTTTAGAGCCGCCAATCAGTAGCCTGGAGGGTTAGAATTACGTATTTTTGTCTCTTTCTCACCTTAAATTCTATAATAACTCCCACGTTAACTTTTTGGGACTCTCTTAATGATACATTTAATTTATCATATTAACTCTCTTCCCCTATGCTGATTTTTGAAACAAGTTTCCCTCCTACTTCCAGGTCTACCAATTTGAAAACAGGGATATCTATAACAGATTCTCATACCTCGTAATTAAATAATCAACTATAGAGACATTTCAGACCATTCCACGCTTACCACTTCTGGCCATTTTCAATTTATTCTTCCGTGCAGTCTGGCATTACCCTTGACACTGCAACCAGCAGTAACTACCACCTGCTTCGTTCTATTGGGCATACCTTCCTGACCAAATTAATAAGGCTCAAATTTAACTTCTTTATATCTCTTTGACTGCAATATCTATGCAAAACGCTCTACCTTATGTCTTGGTGTTACGTACTGTTTGGTCTTCACTGGACTTTTTTTTTTTTTTTGTTAAATACATTAATTTTTACTTTTCATGCTATTCTGTTATAAATAAGGGGCCTCCCTGTCAAGGAGTGGGATATATTAGGCAGCAAGTGATCAGACAGTTTTTGAATTTCATGTGTTGAAAGAAGCAAAAATGGGCAAGCGAAAAGATCTGAGTGACTTTGACAAGGGCCAAATAGTGATGGCTAGATGACTGGGTTAGAGCAACTCCAAAATGGCAAGACTGGTGGGTTGCTCTTGGTATACAGTGGTTAGTACCTAACAAAAACAGAGCAGGGAAGCACAACAGGCGTCAAGGTCATGGGTTCCCAAGGCTGATCCATGCATGTGAGGACCGAAAGCTAGGAATCTTGTCTGATCACACAGCAGAGCTACTGTAGCTCAAATTGCTGAAAAACGTAATGCTGGCCATAAAAAAAGGTGTTAGGACACAGAAAGCCTTACAGAGTGCCGATGATAATCCCTTTCCACCATCGAAAGCACCTTTAAAGAGGACAAGAGTGTCAAAACTAGACCCGTGAACAATGGAAGAAGGTTGCCTGGTCTGATAAATAATCTTTTTGTTTACATCAGGTAGATGGTTGCTTGAGTGTGAGTCATGTACCTAGAGAAGAGATGGCATCAAGATGCACCATGAGAAGAAGGCAGGCTGGCAGAGGCAGTGGTAGGCTCTGGGCAATGTTATGCTGGGTTCTGCTTAGGTCCTGATATTCATGTGGATATTACATTGACATCTGAATCACTCCACTACAACTGCCCTCTTAAAAGGTTGCAATTACATACAAACTGGCATGGAACAAGGAGACCTAACTGGAGCTTATTTCCTTGTTTTTTGCTAAGGCCTTTAACACAGTTGACCACGACATTCTACTGCACAAACTAAAAAACTCAGGTATTGATGATTGTCCGCTAAGCTGGTTCCGATCGAATGTATCCGATCGCTCGCAATATGGGTCCATTTCTGACAGCGACTCCCTCCCTCTCCCAGTCACGTGTGGTGTTCCCCAAGGTTCCATTCTCGGACCCTACTATTCACATTATTTATAAATGATCTGCCTAATGTCTGCAAATCCTCAAATGTACGCATGTACGCAGATGACACAGTAATCTATGCAAGCAAATCCGATCTACCGCAGCTTGAAGCTGTGCTCCAAGACCAGTTTACAGAGGTAGAAAAGTGGATCGCAAAAAACAAACTCTTCCTAAACACTGACAAGACTTTCACAATGATCTTTGGAACAGTACCTAAATTACACAATTCCCACCTATCCATTAAAACTAATTCAAATAGCACACTGATCGCAGTCCAATCTTTCAAATACTTGGGTATGTTGTTAGACCCCAATCTATCTTTTGGTCTCCACATAGAAAAACTTGCATCTAAACTTTACCCAAAACTAGGTGCCCTGTACAGAAACAAATCCTTCCTAAGCCCTACAGTAAAGGAAAAGATTGTACAGCAAATGCTGATGCCAATCATTGATTATGGGGATGAAGAATATGCACCTGCACAATAGCCAAGCATCACAAAGGACAAGGAGCAATTAAGAATATTAAGAGATTATTTAAGAAAGCTGGCATGCCCTCAGAGGGCACTCAAGACCCACACATATGGAGGGAATTTATGGCAAATTACAGAGATGGTTTGAAGATAATGACTTAGTAGAAGTCGCCCAAAAATAGCGTGATACTGCAGCTGAATAAACTAAACGTGGTTGTAGAGAACCCACCAGAAAAGGTATACCATATTATCAATGTTTTGGACCTCTAGGATCCCAAAGTAGGCAAAATCCTGGGAAAAATCTTGTAAACCCACCCCTTTCCCCGGATAAGGCAGGGACTCCTTTGGTCCCTAAAGACCAGACGATTTCCCAAAATCAGGCATCTCTTGGTTCTACTAACACTAGTCAGACAGAATATTGGATCTGTCCACGGTGCAAATTGACAAATTCTTGGGGGGAGGAAAAGTGTACAAGTTGTGGTTCCCCTAAACCCCTAGCTTACATATTGGCCCTTTTACAGAAATCAGAACCTTTCTTTCCAGTAATATTACGCAGTGGGACTTCATATGGTTCCCCAGTCGCCCCAGTAAGACCTATGGGTTCATTAGAGGAAGAGGGTAGTCCACCAGACTTAAGGGAACCCCTAGTTGCCCCCCTAGACACCCCAGTGGGGCCATTAGCTCCACAATTTACTATTCCCATGATACCCGAAGTTGAGAGCGTATAACATGAGAAGAGACAACCAAGCTCAGGTATCCAATACTGGGAGGAATATAAGCCCTGGACATCCAGTGAACAACTGCCAATAATACAGCAGCTCCCAGATGTAGAAAAGCCCCCCTTAGCTCTAGTCCAGTCTCTATTCGTCATTCAAGCTACTTACCAGTGTACTTGGATGGATTTAAAACAGATTGTCACCCTAAAAGCTGGCCCCATTTGGGCTAGAATAATTGCTAAATACAGTCAGGTCCATAAAAATTGGGACATCGACACAATTCTAATCTTTTTGTCTCTATACACCACCACAATGGATTTGAAATGAAATGAACAAGATGTGCTTTAACTGCAGACTTTCAGCTTTAATTTGAGGGTATTTACATCCAAATCAGGTGAACGGTGTAGAAATTACAACAGTTTTCAAGGGACCAAAAGTAATGGGACAATTGGCTGCTCAGCTGTTCCATGGCCAGGTGTGTGTTATTCCCTCATTATCCCATTTACAAGGAGCAGATACAAGGTCCAGAGTTCATTTCAAGTGTGCTATTTGCATTTGGAATCTGTTGCTGTGAACTCTCAATATGAGATCCAAAGAGCTGTCACTATCAGTGAAGCAAGCCATCATTATCCTGAAAAAACAAAACAAACCTGTCAGAGAGATAGCAAAAACATGAGGTGTGGCCAAATCAACTGTTTGGAACATCCTTAAAAAGAGAGAACGCACCGGTGAGCTCAGCAACACCAAAAGACCCGGAAGACCACGGAAAACAACTGTGGTGGATGACCGAAGAATTCTTTCCCTGGTGAAGAAAACACCCTTCACAACAGTTGGCCAGATCAAGAACACTCTCCAGGAGGTAGGTGTATGTGTGTCAAAGTCAACAATCAAGAGAAGACTTCACCAGAGTGAATACAGAGGGTTCACCACAAGATGTAAACCATTGGTGACCCTCAAAAACAGGAAGGCCAGATTAGAGTTTGCCACACATCATCTAAAAAAGCCTTTACAGTTCTGGAACAACATCCTATGGACAGATGAGACAAAGATCAACATGTACCAGAGTGATGGGAAGAGAAGAGTATGGAGAAGGAAAGGAACTGCTCATGATCCAAAGCATACCACCTCATCAGTGAAGCATGGTGGTGGTAGTGTCATGGCGTGGGCATGTATGGCTGCCAATGGAACTGGTTCTCTTGTATTTATTGATGATGTGACTGCTGACAAAAGCAGCAGGATGAATTCTGAAGTGTTTCGGGCAATATTATCTGCTCATATTCAGCCAAATGCTTCAGAACTCATTGGACAGCGCTTCACAGTGCAGATGGACAATGACCCGAAGCATACTGCAAAAGCAACCAAAGGTTTTTTTAAGGAAAAGAAGTCAATCACCTGACCTGAATCCGATTGAGCATGCATTTCACTTGATGAAGTCAAAACTGAAGGGAAAATGCCCCAAGAACAAGCAGGAACTGAAGACAGTTGCAGTAGAGGCCTGGCCGAGCATCACCAGGGATGAAACCCAGCGTCTGGTGATGTCTATGCGTTCCAGACTTCAGGCTGTAATTGACTGCAAAGGATTTGCAACCATGTATTAAAAAGTGAAAGTTTGATTTATGACTGTTAATCGGTCCCATTACTTTTGGTCCCTTAAAAAGTGGGAGGCACATATACAAACTGTTGTAATTCCTACACCGTTCACCTGATTTGGATGTAAATACCCTCAAATTAAAGCTGTATCTAAGTAGAGATTGTGGCCATATTAGTCCAGTGATGCAGATGTAAAAAAAACAGATACAATTTGTATCCTGTAATACCTTTTTTATTGGACTAACAGAATTTTGTAATAACAAGCTTTCGGGAGGACCTCCCTTTCTCAAGTCTAAAGCATTTCATGCTATATGTGTGCATGAATCATTTCTGTAAAAAAAGTGGTTGATTGGAGATTAAAAGTACTAGTCAATGTTTCACAGTAAGGGTTTAAACTAGCAGAGCCTGTAGATGCTTGAGGTTTAAGGATTTGAGCAGAGTAGTGACCTTGTTTCAACAATTACTAAATGTAAAGATGTTTGTCAAACTTCTGATAATAGTGATAAGACTGTGTGTACTAATACGCAGATTAGTCTGAGAAGAGGATGCACAAGCCTGAAAAGTTATATAGTGTAATTAACTAGAAAACTCAGAAATAGCATCCAGGTTAACGGTTTTATTGTTTTGTGATCTGTTAAATTAGCTATCTTAGCATTAACTACACTCTGGAGCAATTTCTCTGTTAGCATTTAATCTGCTTCATTGCACTTTGAGTAATCTAACTGTTTCTTCTCATGGAAGGTACATTCTGGTTTCTAGAGTTTTAGAGCTGAGAGCTCCAATCTATTATATTGAACTTTAGTTGTTGGTGAAACTTATTCTAAATGTAAAACTCAATTATCTATGCATCACATATGAAGAGCACTGTCTTAATTATTATTATTATCACCTTTTATATAGCGCCAACAGATTCCGTAGCGCTTTACAATATTATACAAGGGGGGATTTAACTATAAATAGGACAATTACAAGAAAACTTACAGCAACAATAGGTTAAAGAGGACCCGGCTCAAACAAGCTTACAGTCTATAGGATATAATTAATGTAGCCAACATAATTATTTCCTGGACTGACTATCATTTCTGATGGTCTTTTCCACTATTTAATATTTTCAACTTTTCTATCATTATTTCTGTTGCATTATTTTTAGTGTAGTTCCAAACCTCGCAACTCTAGCTTCCTATGAATGAGGACACCCTCGGGAGGGGGATGAAAGGGTCACTGGTGCCGCCCAAACTGGAGGACCTGCCAGAAAATGTACAAGTACACCTAAAGGATTGGCATGCAGTGCTTTGCGCAACACATCTACAAACTCTTCTTTTAGACTTCTATCATGCAAGTTCCTTCCCCCACCCATAAACTGTTAAAGGAGGATAGCTATCATAAGATCCCCTAAAAAAGTCAATTGTCTGCCTCATAAACCCATGGGATAGAGTCACTATAAATCAATATAATGTGCATTTGAGACATTCTAACCAGACGTAAAGGAACACAATAGTGTCAGGAATACAAACTTGTATTCCTGACACTATAGGTCTAAAATACCTATTTAGGTCCCTGGTCTCTCTTACCCCAAGTGAAAAAGGTGATGTTACTAACATTTTTCCCGCGCTGCATGGAACTGTCAAGGTTGGCTCCGCCCCCTTGGCTGAGATCATCAAACTTAAAAAGTTATATAGTGTAATTTACTTGAAAGACTCAGAAATAGCATCCAGGTTAACATTTTATTGTTTTGTGATTTGTTAATTCAAACTTGATGATCTCAGCCAATCCAATGCTTTCCCATAGGAAAGCACTGGGAGGCTATTGGGCAGGTGCGACAAAACCAATGCATCGCTATGAGGAGCATTCAGTGTCTCTATGTAGAGAGTGGAGATGCTAAACGCCAGTGCTGCACAATGTACAGCACTGATCAAGGAAACCTCTAGTGGTTGTCTGAGTGACAGTCACTAGAGGAGTTCCAAAGCAGCAATGTAAATACTGCATTTTCTCTTGAAAGGCAGTGTTTACATCAAAAAGCCTGCAGGTACATACTATGGACAACATAACAACTACATTATGCTGTAGTTTATTTATTTATTTATTTATTTATTAAAAATTCTTAAGAAACGCAGTCTTATTACCCATAGGGTCTCGATGCGCATACCAGCAATCAAAAACAAGCAAAACAATATCCAGCACACAACAGCATTATAATCACATGCATTTGAACCAGGTTAAAAATTTCATGTCATCCCGTATGCCTGAGCAAATAAAACAGTTTTTAAGCTCCGGCGGAACTTCAATAGATCATTCTCAAGTCTTAATGTCAGAGGCAGGGAGTTCCAAAATTGCGCTCCCTGAACATCACTCGTCCTCCCTCCGCACTTTTTCTTTTTAAAATTTGGAATCTTCAATAAGGCTAAATCAGCCGATCTCAAGGATCGACTGGGAGCATAGCGTGTGAATTTATCCTTCAGATAGTCTGGTCCCATACCGTGGATTGCCTTATATACCAAACAACCATTTTTAAACAGAACCCGTTCACGAACGGGCAGCCAGTGCAGGGCTTTTAAAGATGGAGTGATATGGTCATTGCGGGCCACACCCGTAAGTAGCCTTGCAGCTGCGTTCTGTATCAACTGTAGTTTGTGTATGATGTTCTGAGGCAGTCCAAGGTACAGGACATTGCAGTAGTCCAATCGGCTACCGATGATGGCGTTGACCACCGAGATTTATATTGGTGCTTAGTTGTTCTGATGACTATAGTGTCCCTTTAGTATATGAGGGTTTGTGGTGTTATACTCTATCTTTACAGCTTATCAGGCTAAGGTGATCTTTGATTTTCTATGATTTCCTATTTTCCCTGAACACTCCTCAGTACATTGTATTAGAGATCCCAGTCACTGCTCGGTTAAACACAGATGTTTGTTCTGTTTACGTTTTTCAGATTTTTGGTCAATTTTAAAGGAGAACAGAAGGTTCTATATATTATTAAAGAGATGTTGTGCCATTTTATTTTGAAATTACAAACTTTTATGACAGCATGTGCACAAAATTAGTAAATCAGGAACTAAACAGCATTAGAGTTGTATATAACTAAACCTATACATACACCCATCTAAAGTGGAAAGGGCACACAAAAAGTGGGAAAAGGACATGGTCGGCTACAGGTAAGTATTATAATGTAATCTATAACCTATGCATTGTACTAAAGCAATCACATGTATAGGTGACATAAATTCCCATTGTGCGGTGATGCACACTATGTTGACGCTATATAAATAATAATAACCAGGTAACCTAATGTTTGGATGCTGTGAGTGACTTGCATATCTGTGATCTCCTACAAAGTCTAGTGAAACGATGCCACTACTACTTGCTTAACGCTTTAAATACACTCCTATAGTTTTCATGAAGCATGTTGGCCACCATGTAAGGTAAATAATGTAAAAAGTCTAATAATTCTTCATTCGTAACATTTTGTCACTGTTTATATAAAACTTTCTACTGTTCTTTTCAGTATTTATAAAAGAAAATAGTTTAATATTAATCAAAACGTTACATTTTATTTCAGGACTGAGCCCATTCGTCTTTGAGATGCTGCGGACCAAGCACGAAATCAAGACTTTTAAACAATATATGTATTTTTTAATAATGCTGCTTAAATACTGAATAGTGAACAGTCAGTAATAGAGGAATATGCTACTTTCCCCTTTGTTCTGTTGTATAATTAAGCGTATTTTTGCCTATATTGTTTGCAGAATCTTATTATCTGAAGTTGCAGCACTGCCACAGCTTTCATCTCAATGGAGGATTATCATTTCCTCCAACTGGGAGGCGTATTGTTTATTATCTGTCCTGCCTTACTATTTTATTCATTTTAATCTCTAAAAATTGGTCAGCAAGGGCCCAGAATTCATGACTTCTCTATTTCTTTTTCTTTCAGGTCCACTGATTCTTCCCATTGCTCGATGTGGTATGCGTGAGCTCCCTGTGTTATCATTTTAATAATAATTTCAATATAAATATGTACTTTTTTTTCTTAGAATCACAAAAGCTTATCAGCTGCTTTAATGGAAGAATACTGCCCTCTACAGGGCAAAGTGAAAAATACCTAACTAAACGACATAACCAAACATGAGCAGGCAGACACAAATAGAAACAAATAGAAAAACGATGAAAAGATGAAACAGACAATGAACAGCAGCAACCCTTATCGCTGCAATATTAGTTAAACAAATTGCAAGAAAAAGCTTAATTTTAGCAAAAGTGGAATAGATAAATTCATTTTATGTAACTAACAGAGAACACAATTGGCGTTTTAGCAAAAATACCAGTATCCAAAAAAATGTAAATAAATGATTTGCAAGAATGAAATAACCTGCATACATTGAATATACCATAATTTATTTCATGTTACCATTAGTGTAAATCACTAATGATAATAGTACAATAAATAGTTATTATTACTGCATAGCACTAATAAGTTTATAATAAATCGTTTTCATGGCCAGATAAGTTGATATACATTAGGTGATTATGAACTGTATATATATATATTGGTGCCTAGTTGCCAGGTAAGTCCCTCAGTCTTTATGTGGTGCAGAAGGAAAACGTGAGAGCTTGCGGCGGAGCAAGACAAAGCACACAGTTCCGATTCCTTGTATCCATAGGTTCTTGGCATTTTCCCCATTAACTGTACAGCTGCTAGGAACCTCATAATGACAGTTTTTTTTAGACTACTGGATCAGTAGGGGGTCTGGTGAGATCTCATTTTTTACACTACTCTTATAAATTGCTTTCCCCATTAATTGTTTCCATGGAAACACTGTATTTGTCTGATAAGGGGCGCCTGCATTTTTTTCTTAAATGGAATTCTTTACAATAAATTGATGTCTGTGTCAGAAACATCGCGGATGCAGACCACTTGGTATATATTTTTTTTTCTTTTGCTGCTGTTAGTATGTTTATTTCCTATAGTTAAAATGTATATATCATGTTTATTAGCATTGTGTAAACAATAGAGGCAATTAGGAGTGTCCTATCAAGAAGAAGGGCCATCAAAGTTGTTGTGTAATTTTTATGGTTAAGCAGTTATCTGAAAACAGTGAAAGAGAAAAATGCTAAGTAGCCATTTTGCAGCCAAGAGCTGCTTACCATCACACATTTATAATCAAACAGCCTGGAACTACTTCCAAATATGCATCTGGAAACTAATTGGGATAGAAAGACAAAATATAATCTAATTAAGGCTTAATGAAAATGATTAAATATATGGTAATGCACTTTTTGATGCCCTTTATAGCAAAATGTGCAAAATATGGCATTTCGGAAGCAGCAAATAATGACAATAAATAGCAATGCACACAAATATTCTGCAAAGGACAAATCTCTCATTGTTTTACTCCTGATTTCCTTTAATTTTAGCCACACAATTAAAGGCGATCAGGAAACAAATACATACAAATATCAGTAAAGAGAGTTCAAAACACAGGTAACCAGAATGATATTGGTCATATTAGACTGACTTTTGTCTGGTGCAGACCCCAAGCTATTGTTTGCAATAAAAAAAAAAATTACAGTCACCGAGAGGCCTAAAACTCCTGCCACTACGATGAGTGGCCTCAATAACCCCTCGCGCCAACGCATAGATAGAGCCTCTCAAGCGGCTTGGCAATTAGCAGGGCCTCATCTGACACCAAACAAGTATAATGTTTTCGCCATCCGGCCTAGCTAGCCTGCCAGTACAATTTGGTGGTTCCCTATACTAATTAATTGTTTTGTTTATAGTATGTCTCAGGAAGGGGTAGAGGATTTCTCCCTGCCTAGCACCCCAGCTAGAGCTGTCACTCCCACACAAGGAGGAGAGCTAGCCAGTCCAGCATCGATCGGATCCTGGACGATCCCACGTATAACCACGGAATTGAGGAGACGACAAATCCCCTACCCCGCTACAGCAGTAGCAGAACTTTTCAAACTGCTACGCACATCTACAAATAATATGGATGCCGGGGAAGGACCTAGCCAGTCCAACCCAGGAGATATACATGCCATGTTATCCTCACTCATGGCGTCCATGAGCAAGGTCAACTCCAGGCTGAAGAAACTTGAGTCGGTCACCACGGCCCTTACTCTAGCAGGGCCACCCGCTGCTGCTTCACAAGCACCAGCTGACTTGCCATTAGTTGCTCCAGCCATCACCCTGGATGACCAGGAAGTTAGCCCGGCTCATATGATATCTGAGCATATAAAAAGGGATATCCTGGAAGGTAAAGACGTCAACCTGGCTTCCCTGTTGATTGCCTCCCAGGATATTGTTGAGAATAAAACGTATGCTTATGATGATGTATCTGTTGTTGTCAGGTCTAGGGATGCCCGCCTACACAGGAAACTGACTATCCCTGAATTTGTACTAGCTTTTGGTATTTACAGGGATGTCATCTGTGCGGTCTATCCCAACAGAAGAGAGGAGTTTGATCTCTATATGGACAAGCTGGTAGACCTGGGCAACAAATATGGTGGTTCAGCCTTCTATGATTACCATAGGTCTTTTTCTGCAAAAGTGTCTGGAGCCTTCTCCCAGGACGGAACACGATCCAACTGGGGAAGGATTGATACCGTCATTTTTGCAGACACTTTGCAGGTCTAAGAACACCGGCTTGTGCATACTGCTCCTCCACAGCCCATACTACAAACTTTTGTCCAAACACGGTGGACGAAGATGCCTCAACTCAAGGAGCTAGTTCCTCTGGGGTTCCAGAGAAGTTGTCACGAGACAAACTGGGACGCCCAATCAAGTTTCTGGGCAAGTCCCAGATATGTAATAATTTTAATGTTGGGTCTTGTAATTACAGTGGATGTAGACTATTGCATGTCTGTTCAAAATGTTTTAGGGCACATGCAAAGACCATGTGTCCAAATAAAATGTATTCCAAGCCTTACCTAACGTCCATTAATATGCCAGTATTCACTGCATTTATGTCTCAGCACGCATCTAGACACCTAATAGACTTTCTTATCTCTGGTTTAACAGAAGGCTTCTATACAGGTATCCTACACTTACCAGTCGGAACTCTGGAATGCCCTAATCTACAATCCGCCCAACACAACCCTACAGCGGTTGACACCCTCATAGCTCAAGAAGTGGCTGAAGGCTTCGTATTGGGGCCTTTCAAAACTCCCCCATTCACAGAATGGCGCACTTACCCCATTGGTATTGTCACAGGGAAATCTTCCCAAAAACAGAGACTCATCATAGACTTATCGGCACCCCACTCATCGGCCAACCCCAGTCTTAATTCCCTCATCCCCTCTAAGGAATTCTCCCTGCAATACACCACCATAGATCACGCCATTACCGCTATCATACAAGCAGGGGTTGGAGCCTGGCTCAGTAAGACCGACATTACCAACGCCTTTAAATTACTACCAATCCACCCCACACTGTGGCACCTGCATGGCATCAAGTGGTCCGGGAACTACTATTTTTTATCACGGTTAACCTTTGGGTCCAAAAGTAGTCCAGCTATTTTTGACACATTTGCCGAAGCATTATGCTGGTTACTATTGAACATAGTCAGATGCCCTACGGTATTACATTACCTGGACGATTTCCTACTGGTCAAGGAGAACACTTCCCCTCCTACTAGTCTCAAAGCTACCACTAAGCTATTTGAGCTATCTCCCCTAAGAAAACAGAGGGGCCAGACACGGTTATCACTTTTCTGGGTATCCAATTAGACTCCGCCACAATGGAAGCGAGCCTACCACACGATAAGATAGTGAATATTCTCACTTACATAAACAGCTACCTTCAGCTCAGTACTTGCAACCGCAAAGAGCTACAGTCTCTGCTGGGATCACTAAATTTTGCTATGCGCATCATACCTCAAGGCCGCTCCTTTATATCATGACTATTGCATCTTTTTCCATTTTTCCTACATGACAAGCACAGGTTGTCCTTAGATACCCAAACTACGGCAGATCTAAACATGTGGAAGAGATTTTTATCCACTTGGAATGGTAAAAGTATGTTCCTCCCTCAATTGACTGACTCATCTCCCACCATTTGGTTTTGCAGCAATTTTTGGGAATGAATGGCTTTGGGGCAGCTGGCCTTCAGCAGTTCAGGATTTGGAAGGTTTTTCCACTACCTCAGCTCTTTTTGAGTCATAATTTTTTCCTATGTTGTTTCCATGTTCCAGGTGTATGTAACACAGCTGATGACAATTTGTCTCGCTTTAAATTTCAGGCGTTTCATCAAGCACTCCCGTCAGCGGCGCCCACAGCCACCATCACTCCAACATTTCAACAACTCATACTGGACTATTCACTTCACTTCATCATGCAGCATAGCAGGACATTGTCCCAATTGCCACTTTCAAACAATACACACAAAACATACAACAGAGCTTTCACACTATTCAAAAGATTCCTGCTAGAACATAACATCATGCAACCATTTGTTATGACATCTTTTTGGGGGTTTGCTTCCTTTTGCCACCTTAAACTTAAAATGTCATGTAACACCATCAAACTCTATCTCACTGGCATTCAACACCACATGCTAATCTTACACCCAAATAGCAACAGTTTCATGGCCTCTCACCAAATTAAGACCATACTCAGAAATATTCAGAAATCAGAACCCACACATACAGCCCAGAGGCTACCCATAGATAACCATATCTTTAAAGCATTATTTAACTTGCTTGACTTAAAACCGTTTGACACCAATACAAACTCCATCATCAAAACAGCATACATAGCTTTCTATGGATTTCTAAGACCGAGAGAATTCACTTCAACCTCCACGACCCAAACTACTCCTTTCCTCCTCTATTCCCACTTGACACTTGACAAAACATTACATCCTGACTTTACCTCACTCCAAAACCAGTCAGCACATACCTGTAAACATTCCGTACTATCCCACGCACAACAGATGGTGTCCAGTCAGGGTTCTTGATGTCTACATACAGCATCATAACTTACTACCCTCACAACCATTACTACAGCTGCAAGGTTCAGTACTCACCACTACAACCTTCATGACCTACGTCAGGTCTTTGCTCACACAACTGGGCCTCAACGCAGCCAACTACTCAGGGCACTCCTTTCGTATAGGAGCCGCGTCCACAGCCTCCAGTGTAAACATCCCAACTCATGTTATCAAAACACTGGGGCGCTGGAAGTCATCCGCTTACTCATGGTACATACCTAACCCAGTACAAGAATTAAGGGATGCTTTCAAAAACATGTCTGGTTGATAAAATGTATATGTATTGGTTGTCTATAAATACATTTGTTTACTACAATTTTGCCCTCTTCTTTCTCAGGCCTACCTCATCGTCGGTTCCGGCACACCACAAACGACTTGCTCTTTTATTATCCTACATTTATCTATGGTATTTCCCACTGTACTATCATAAGCACCTAACACAAGTATTAAGGCAATTTGCCTGGATTTGTAGGAGGGGCTGGTTTGCTACCTCTAGCCTACTTAAGGCACTCCCCTTACCTTGCTCATTACCATTTGAGGTCAGAGTTGAATGACCCTCCCACCACACCACATTTTAACATTTATTTCCTTTCTATTTCTTTTCCTGGGTAGGCCCTCTTCTTTCTCAGGCCTACCTCATCGTCGGTTCCGGCAAACCACAACCGACTTGCTCTTTTATTATCCTACATTTATCTATGGTATTTCACACTGTACTATCATAAGCACCTAACACAAATATATATATATATATAATCATTCCTGGACATGGAGAGATAACCTAGACCTGCTTGACTGTTACTACAACAGCAGAGCCAATGAGAGAGGCTACATGAAACGTAGGTGGGAGCTATGGATGAATAAGAGACCATCATCTACCCAAACACCAAAACAGCTGGTTACACAACGTTTGAACATCTTCAAAAGAAATCTAGTGTCACAACTGGAAATAAATGGACTACAGAAGAAATTAACCATACACCATAAGGAGGAAGACATTCCCATACCCACATTCTTACCTACAGAGAATTGTCAACCTGAATCCATACCCCAAGATGGCATAACAACAGATATAAGGAAAATGATCCTAGAAAAACTAGAAGTCGTTAACCTACGGACAAGACTACCGAAGATTACTGGAAAGCAACCACGAGACAGCATACTAGCTGCAGTTAATGAAGCATTGTCCACAATCCCATCCTGCACCATCACAGAAACGAACAGGCTCATATATGAGCTAACTATGAATGGAGGGTCCCATCCGAAATCCAGCACACAGAGACTGTACAAATGCCAGAAAGAAGGAGGTTGGGGCCTGATGAGTGTCAAGGCCACAGTCCTGGA
Organism: Pelobates fuscus; assembly: GCF_036172605.1. Taxonomy (NCBI): domain Eukaryota; kingdom Metazoa; phylum Chordata; class Amphibia; order Anura; family Pelobatidae; genus Pelobates; species Pelobates fuscus. The sequence continues at coordinate 5,961,491 of NC_086328.1, read as the reverse complement.
TGAAACACAGAGCATCCACATGTACATCACGAATATGGCTCCCAAAGATGAACTGCTAAGGGAATGCCTGAGACTTCCACAGATCGAGGATGCAGAAAAAGAGGAGATTCCTTGGCAAGACTAACCTCTCCATAGGGTGTACCACCGGCAGATAGTGGATGTGGCTCACATGACAAAATCCTACCAGTGGTTGGAAAAGGCAGGACTGAAAGACAGCACTGAGGCACTAATCCTAGCAGCACAGGAGCAGGCACTCAGCACCAGATCAATAGAAGCTGGAGTCTACCTCACCAGGCAAGACCCAAAGTGCAGACTGTGCAAAGAGGCCTCTGAGACAGTTCAGCGCCTAGTAGCCGGATGCAAGATGTTAGCAGGAACAGCATACACGGAGAGACACAACCAAGTTGCTTGGATTGTGTACCCAAACATCTGCACAGAATTTGGATTGGACCTGAAAGATGGGAGATACCACAAAGGGTAGTTGAGAATGACAGGGCTAAGATCCTGTGGGACTTTAAGACCCAGCAGACAAGCAAGTGCAGGCCAACCAACCAGACATTGTGGTGGTAGACAAGAAACAAAAGACTGCAGTCGTGGTGGATTTGGCAATACTCAGTGACTATAACATCAGGATGAAGGAACATGAGAAGGTGGACAAATACCAAGGACTGAAAGAAGAACTAGAAAGGATGTAGAAAGTGAAGGCAGTAGTAGTCCCAGTTGTGATAGGAGCACTCAGGGCTGTGACTCCCAAGTTGGGGGAGTAGCTTCAACAGATTCCTGATGGGACATCTGAGATCGCTGTCCAGAAGAGTGCAGTTCTAGGAACAGCTAAGATACTGAGCAGAACCCTCAAACTCCCAGGCCTCTGGTAGAGGACCCAAGAATGAGGAATAAACATCCCACCCAGGAGGGGGAGGAAATCTATTTATATATATATATATATATATATATATATATATATATATATATATATATATGTATGTATGTATATGTATATATATATATATATATATATGTATGTATATGTATATATATATATATATATATGTATGTATATGTATATGTATGTGTGTGTATATATATATATATATATATATATATATATATATATAAAACCATTAAGCTGGTAAGATCTTTTTGCATCATTTAATAATAAAAAAAAAATAGTAAGAAAACAGACTCCTGATTAACACATAATCACATGTACAATTTTATTTTACTTTGTTTTAGGATACGATATAATGTAAGAAACACAGCACATATTTACAAAATTTACATATTTACAAAAATAATACTAGTATCCTGTGTGCTGACGACATAGGTCTTTTGTGTCCAGAATTATGTCTAGAATTGACGTTAGCGGCCTGGAGCTCACATTGACCCTGGATGGTGTCATAACACTTCCAGCAGCAACACTAAATATATCGGTATGTGCAGAATTTCTTACTGACACACTGCATATACAGACTCCAAGCACCACAACTAACTCTACTAACTGGCAGTTCTCCTGTCTGGTGGTTCTCATGTCTCCCAATCATCTCTTCTAACTGGCAGTCCTCATTTCAAGTGGTTCTCCATTTCTTCCATATATCACTTCTGCACCCCTCCTTCCCCATTACTCACATCCAGTTACTGCTACTAAGCCTTTTACTTGCTGTAACGGATCACCTGGCACCCCAACTGGGTGCCTCTGTTGAAAGATGTTCCTAGCGCTTCCTGAGAGCGCCAAGCACTCTAGCCGACACCGCTACCACAGCAGACCGGATCTCTCTTCCTTCAGAGCGAAGCAGGAACAAGCTCTTAAAAGAGCTTAGTAGAAATTATAGCAAGAGAGTATGACTAGCATAGCAATCCCTTGTAGCAGATCCCCCAATAAGAGATGGAACTCCAAATTGAAGGTGAAGTAGAACTGTTTTAATGACACACTCTGCTTTTATGCACATTTTACACAATGTTGCCACCCACATGGTTTTGTAGCACAGCCAATCAAATACACTATAAAACAGTTAAACACTCCCAGTCAGGACAAACAAACCATTCCCTCTGCCTGTGATATAATTACTGTATACAATGGGTTAATGTAATAATCACAGGCAGGAAAATACAGTTTTACACAATTCTTATAATTTGTAAAATATACATCCAATCTCCATATTATTAATCAGCACACTTCAAATATAAACATATCCAAAATTCAGACAATTCCCTTCAGTGGTTAAAAAGTTAGTTGGAACTCCTTTTTGACCGAGGAGTGACAAATCAGCCAGTTCCAACTGGTCTGGCAGGGTCCCTGGGACAACGCCCTGCTGGAGAACAATGGGGGGAAGAGGGGGAGCCACACCTTCCCATGGATTCAAAGGGGCAGAAAAAGTGTCACAAAATCCAATAAGCCCAAACAATGTTTCATAAAAGACAAACTCTCCCAGGGGCCATAGTCAGAAGGTAGGAGGCGGGCAAACAGGGCCCTCCAAAAACCAGTGGCGAGGTCACTTTTGCCACATATCTCCCCCATTGAGGGGTAGACTAACCAGGTACCTGACCTTCTGTCGGTTGGTGCCTGAGTTAGTCTGACAACCCACCCACAATACCAAAGTACAAGAAGAGCCCCCCACAACAATTTGGTACTTGGGGGGCAGAGGCCAGCTGCGCTCTGCCCCGATGTCAGTGCTTCTGCTGGGGTAGCCTGGTTGGGCCTTGGCTTGGGAGGGGAAATAGCACTTACCCCCTCCTCCTGGTATCCCTGCAAGGGTAGTTGGGGATCTGGACAGGCTGTCCAAAATCCTGGAAGGTCATCTGTACCGTCTAGGAGGATGATGTCTCCCCTTTGTAGGGTAAACTGCCGCTGGGGAGAGAGGGCGATAGGCTCTTCTCCCTGAAGCACATGCTGCTGCTGGAAAGGGAGACCGACCGTCTCCACTCCCAATAAATTGTCCTGCTGCTGGGGAGAGAGACCAACTGTCTTTTCTCCTAAGGATACACGCTGCCGCTGGGGAGGAAGGACGACACCTTCAGCTCCCTGGTATTCGCACTGCCACTGGGGAGTGAGACCGATTGTCTCCACTCCCTGTAACACACTTGGCTGCTGGGGAGAGAGACTGACTGTCTCCTCTCCCAAGGATACACACTGCCGCTGTGGAGGAAAGACGACACCTTCAGCTCCCTGGGATTTACACTGCCGCTGGGGAGTGAGACCGATTGTCTCCTCTCCCAAGGATACACACTGCCGCTGGGGAGGAAGGACGACACCTCCAGCTCCCTGGCAGTGAGACCGATTGTTTTGACTCCCAGTAATGCTGCCTGGTGCTGGGTAGTGATAGCGACCATCTCCACTCCCAGTGATCCTGGTTGCTGCAGGGACGAGGAACCGACAATCTCCTCTCCCTGGGATGCTGGCTGTCGCTGGAAAGAGAGACCGGTTGTCTCTTCTCCCTATAACGCTGCTTGGTGCTGGGTAGTGGTAGCAACCATCTCCACTCCCAGTGATGCTTGCTGCATCTGAGATGAGGGACTGACAGTCTCCTCTCTCTGTGTTGCGGTCACCGGCCCGCCGAGCCTCACGGTCGTGCCCGACCGGCACGACCGCACCGACTACACGAGCTTACCTGCTCGTCGGCGAGCCGGGAAACGCGCACGTAGTTCTTCCGGGCATCACGCCCGAATCCAATATGGCGCCGACCACGTGGTCGCGTCTATGGATAGCCCCGCCCCCGAGAATTATACTAACGTGTGCGTGACGTCACGACGTCAACGCACACGCACGTTCTGGGGTCAGAGGTCGCCCTCTGACCAATCATAGCTTAGAGAGGGGTATTTAAACCCCTAATTCACCCCAGTACTTTGCCATGTCGTGGTTTCAGTTTCCTGGTTTCCTGAAAGTGCTATTTTCGTGTTCCTGATTTCCTGGTATCCTGATCCTTGGCGTTTCCCTGGTTATTCTGATCTCTGGTTTCCCTGACTTGGCTTGTTTTATCGGTATTGAGTATTTTCTGGCTTCCTTGACCTCGGCTTTCCCTTTGACCATTCTCTGTCTCTAGCGTATTAGTCCGGCCATTCTAAGGTCCGGTTTATGCTCTATCCTGTTATTTTTCCTTTTCTTACTTATGTATATGTTTACATAGTTTCTGCGTGCTGGACCACATTACTAGTTGTGACACTCTGTGACACAGGCTGCGCTGGGGAGCGAAACCGACCGTCTCCTCTCCCTGTAGGAGGCACTGCCGCTGGGGATCTGGGCCGGTTGCATCCCTGTAGGGCGGGTAGAGAGACCTCGGTCCCATCTCCATCTGCCATCTGTGGGTCTTCCCAGGACCAGTCTGTGAGGTCCCTCAACATGTGAGAATATGGACAACCTGCCTCCCCACCCATCTGGGCCGGCTGCCCAGCATCCCTGAGAGACCTCGGTCCCATCTCCACGTGCCCGTTGGGGTTCCTCACAGGACCAGTCTATGAGGACCCCTACTTCGGGCACCTCTGGCCGCCTCAGGGGAAAGCGGCTAACATCCTCTGATGCAGAGTCTATTTGGCTGCTGTAGAACTCCTTCCGCTGGAGATTTTTCCTCTCTTTCGCCAGCTGGAATTCTCGGTCCTTCTTTGCTTGTCGCTTGACTGTGACCTGGTTCCAGATCGCCTGGCAGGTATCCATGGACACATTAGGACCATACCAGGCTACTCGCTGCCTCACCTCGGCCAGCCAATCGTTGTCAGAGTCAGAGCATTCCATACCTGTCTGCTCCAAGTCGCTGGATGCCTCTGCTCCCAGGGGCGCTGCACGAGTTCTAGCGTTGCCCTCACTATAATCACCACATTACCGGTGTCTCCGAGCTGCTTCTCCTCACACTAGGACGCCATCCCACTGCTTACCACCAATGTAACGGATCACCTGGCACCCGACTGGGTACCTCCGTTGAAAGAAGCTCCTAGCGCTTCCTGAGGGCTCCAAGCACTCTAGCCGACACCACAACCACCGCAGACCAAACCTCTCTTCCTTCAGAGCGAAGCAGGAACATGCTCTTAAAAGAGCTTAGTAGAAATTAAAGCAAGAGAGTATGACTAGCATAGCAATCCTTGTAGCAGATCCCCCAATAAGAGACGGAACTCCAAATTGAGGGTGAAGTAGAACTGAAGTTTTAATGAAACACTCTGCTTTTATGCACATTTAACACAATGTTGCCACCCACATGGTTTTGTAGCACAGCCAATCAAATACACTATGAAACAGTTAAAATGTTTGAGGGATCCCTTTTTTTGGTTTGCTGCCCTGCCTTATCTGGTTGATTAGCGCTAAACCTCCTCTATCTTTAATATTCTCTGAAAGGCTTCTGTTGGTGTAGTCTGTAGGAGATCCACCGATATGGATTCAGGTAGGCCTCGAATTCTTATATTATTCCGGTTGCTTACAACTTCCTGTCCCTCCTCAAGGCTTCTAATTTAATCGTTCAGATCTTCGATAGCGGCATCATAAAGATTACCACAGTGATGGTGTACTACAATTTGTTTTCTATTTCATGGGTGCACATCACTACATCAGTTAGACCTTTGTTAAGGGGCTGGAGTGTTTGTGAAACTTATCTGCCACGTGCACCTTCGATTCACAGAGGAATCTCCTCATGTCTCTCCTGGTAAGGGGAGCATCAGGGTTCTCGTCCTGCATATTGCAGCTTCCCTCCAAGCTGGAGTCTGAGTGTATTGCGTCTTGAGTAGGTGTTTGGACTTTGTCTATCTGGGTGTGAAATATAAGCTCCACGGTCAACTGTTTAGCTTTGCAGCCTCCTACCATCACTTAAGGCGCATAAAATATGCAGCAAGATTCAGCTAGTGAGGTGATGGGTAAGCTGGTGGGAATTCAGGATTCTGCTGTATTTTGCTAAGAATTACAGCTCAACGGCAGTGGAGTCTCAAAGTTAAGCAATCATCTTCTAGGAAAGACAAACCCCACCCCCTCTACTGTATCTTTTCTCACCATCCATTACTAAAGTGGATGTCCATGACGTATTTGTTGTATGCTGAATGTATGTAAGTGGCTTTTCATTTTCTTATTTTATCCAACAATAGACACATCAATATTTAATTGTAAAAAAGTTGATTCAGAAATTCCCCCTTGACAATTAAAATTAAAATGAAAGATAAATTAGCCTAAAAGGTGTGTGCTGACCTGTTGTAATACTACACATTGTTAAATGCACATGAATTGCTGCAGTAGGAAATGGGAGTGGGGCTCCTCTAATATATTACCATAGTCTTGACTCTACTGTGTTCAGTTTTTGCAGTCACGCCCTTTACATTACAGGACCCAAGCTGAGCACAGGTCAATAAGATACCTTTCAAAAATAGTTGCAACTACTATCCAGTATAAAGTACACTTGACTGGGGTTCTGTACAACTGAGGGTCTTGGTGTTAAGCATTTATATAAATATATATGAACAGGTGGCTTTACACTTTAAACAGTAAGAGGCTGAACAGCTATCACAGAGAAAATCAAAGAAGAATATATGAAGTCAGAGGAATGATGAATAAAGAGTTATGTACTTCGGGGCAAACAAGTTGAACCTGCTTTGAGCTTTGCTTTTAGAAGAAAGAAAAGGGGACACAAAGAAAAGTGGAGAGAAGTGACAGGCCACTTTTGGACCTTCAGGTTCCCTCACAAGTCACTTGTAAGATCTCACTTTAAATTAAATAGATTGTTGAATCAGAGACAAATCAAAGAAGAGGTATTAAAGAACGACAAAGGCTGCATGCTAAAACAAAGAAGGGACAAAGGTGAAAAAGAAAAATGCAATGTTTGCTATATGATGTGGCTATAAAATAGCACCACTTACCCTTTTTTGCACCTATCATAAAAGCTAAGTTGAAACCATAATTATGCTACTGTGGGGATAACATAGAACATGATATAAAAGATTACATTTTTTCTTCTCGAGGACAGCTTTTGTGCCTCAATGTGAGACATGCTAGCTGCCCTGAGAGTCTCTAAATTTGTCACAGGTAATTAAAATAGAGGATTTGAGCTACCCATTACTGCTTACATCTAAGAGCAAGAATGAGCCACCAAATGGTGTCCAGGGCACTGATAGATATATTTCATAAAGAAATATGAAGACATGGATTACACTCCATGGCACTCAAAACACCAAAGGTAGGGGGGCGGGGTCGGACCGCCGAGCTGGACAGTCACGAGCAGACGCAGCTCCTGCAAGAAATCTATGATTCCACCACTAAAATACAACTTTCCCCATAAAGCAGACCTGCAGTGAGGGTGCCCAGAGCAAGGGGACTGCTGGACCCAGGGAGAGGCTGGCTATAGAGCTTCAGTCCCCTGGGGGAGAAGATCCCGTCGTCCAAACTGAGGCCTTCTTTGGCAGTGAGTGGGGCGCTGCCCCACTATCCTGCACCACGGAACCCAACCAGGGCCCCGATCCTGGGTGGACCCGGCCCTGTTACCCCCACCCCTATGGATCGGGGGGGTGATCCCGGTCCTCACCTCATGGCCTGGAACAAGACATCGCACCCGAGCGATATACCCAAAATGGCGGGCGCCATGTGCACAAAACGCAGGGGGTCGACCTGCTCCCTCCCCGCAATCAAGGATGGCAATGTGGCTCTTGCCCCCCAACCCAGCAATAAAGCGCATTGAAGACACACTCACCTCCCCTGAGCATGAAGCTAAGTGGGAGAAACTACTTGACAAGCGCCCTCCACCCAGCCTGAACCAAGCAGTAAACCCACGTGGGTATCATGAAGCTTACCACTATAGCTGACTTCAACCTCCAGACGGACGAAAGAGGCAGAGCCAACACATCATGGCTGCAGCTCAGGAGATCCCAACGACGACCTTACTACAAAGCCAAAATGGATTACTCCTGGTGACCTGCTAAGCAAGCCCTGCCGGACACACTCCAATGCCACACAGAAACAGCAGAGCAGATGTCGGACGGCACTGGGAACCCTCAGGTTGTGTAACCTCGGGACCACCAAGAAGACACTTTCACAATGGGACAGCCCGGGTATCCCTGACCATCAGGGGTGACACTTCTCCTAAAGCAACTTGAAAGCAACCTAATTGTTCACAAATCTTGTACTACACATATTAGACAGGTACCCAGATAACGAGATCCCTGCCTGCTTGACAATTTACTAGCTTGACTAATTTGTATTCTCTGCATATGCATATTACTAAAGACAGCCGATAATGTATAGCTAATCTCAAAACGAGTAACATATACTCAGCAGTCTCAGCAACATATACTCAGCAACGTTAGGCCTAATGTACCTGTACCACACATGTTTTATAGTTAACTATTCAACCTTTAATTACTACTGTACACATGCCATGTTTCTATAAGCATAACTACAGTTAAACTTATCCTTAAAAACACTGTTAACCTAAGCCTGACTAAAATATAAAAATGTGCTTGTAAATCATTTGCCCCGCATGTTTAGCGTGGAAAAGCTTGAGGAATGCTCTCGGGGCACCTCATGCCTGCATGTACCTATTATACACACTGCAAAAAAAATAAATAAAAAAAATAAAAACACCAAAGGTAAAAGACCCGGGAACTGATGTTTTGGGACCTTGGGCTAAACTGGACTGAGGGTAAGAGACAATGGGACTGAGTATAAGAAATAAAAGAAAAAATTATTACAACAAAGTTAAAGAATCAGAACATTTGGAGTAATGGAACTAATGAGACAAGACTTACGAAACCAGAAACTAAACTACAACTATTAGCTTGTCAGGGATCCCAAAACATTTGAGGTAAAAACACACCAATATTCCATAGTCCTGGTACTCAAGAAGGCTGGGAGCAAGGGGCTGATAGAGCTGCAGCTCCAGGCCCATGCCAATGGAATAGGCCCAATGATTTAAAAAACAAAACAAAAAAAAAACTTTTTTTTGACTACTCTTCACATGCTCTTGCTTGACTATGGAAACTTTAGCGGGATGTAGGGGAACAAAACTTGTGTGGACTGGCTGACAATTAGATTAGTTAAAGGGACACTATAGTCACCAGAACAATTACAGCTTAAAGGAACACTATAGGGCCAGGAACACAAACATGTATTCCTGACCCTATAGTGTTAAAAACAGCCATCTAGCCCCCCTGGGCCCCTCATTCCTGCCTAAAAATAGTAAAATCTTACTTGTATTCAAGACTTAAGCTTTAACTCTGCATGCTTTATGCCTCAGAAAAACAAGCTGTCTGCTGACATCATCAGAAGTGGTAGCCTGATCCAATCAAAGTGCTTCTCCATAGGATTGGCTGAGACTGACAAGGAGGCTGATCAGGGGCAGAGCCAGCACAATTCAAACACAGTAATGGCCAATCAGCATCTCCTCATAGAAATGAATTGAATCAATGCATCTATATGAGGAAAGTTTAGTGTCTGCATGCAAAGGGAGGAGACACTGAATGTTTGGATGCATTTTAGGCAGCCATGACCCAGGAAGGATCTCTAACAGCCATCTAAGGAGTGGCCAGTGAAGTTATCACTAGGCTGTAATGGAAACACTGCATTTTCTCTGAAAAGGCAGTGTTTACAGCAAAAAGCCTGAAGGTAATGGGGAAAGCATTGGGGAAAGCATTGGATTGGCTAAAAATTGGCAATACTGATGATGTCACCAAGGGGGCAAGGCCAGTGCCAGCGGACCCGCACGGCGCTGGAAATAAGGTAAGTTTTCCGTGCTTTTAAGGGGGTTAAGGGAGGGGCAAGCCACCTTAATGGTGGGTTTTGCACTATAGGGTCAGGAATACATGTTTGTGTTCCTCACCCTATAGTGTTCCTTTAAGGTAAATCTGACTATGCAAATGCTTTTAATGCTTCAGTCTCTCTAACACTGTGGCACTGTTCCCTTTCTTATAAACTCACTAGATACACCTTTTCTCTGTCCCAGACTATATAACAGGAGCTTCTGCCTGCTAGTAAGAAGGTTAGGAGAGGAGTGGACCTGGTAGGGGACAGTCATTAGAAAGCATAGAAATAGTGCATCATTAGACACATTTATGCCAAGTTTAGGGTGCTGTCTGCACAGTATGCCATTGGTTGGTCATCCTGCAGGATTGGCAATCAGCCTGACAAGCATTCAAGCAAGGCTGACCATCTAATTATTTGTGCAGACACGCCCCCTTTTTGGGCATGTTTGTCCCTTTGGGCGGTTCTGGTTATGTAATTCACATCAGTGGCCCACCCTTTTACTAATGTCGATAAGATTCTATAATTAGACCCATCATAATTGTCAGCACCAGGCGCAATGGGCTCTTAATCCGGCCCTGCTGGGAACACTGCACTATGTGATAGATTAACATCCGAGGAGAAGTCTAATGAATAAACATTTTCAAGACAAGTCCAGTACTGTTTCCTTTTGGTCACGTGTGCAGATGACGGACGACACAGTGCTCTTGCAGAAAATTATGCAGAAAACAAATAGGAATGGCAGTATTTTAAATATATCAAGTATTGTAACACATTAACAAGACATTTAATTCTGGCTGTTTGCCACATAGTTGAGTAACAATATATGTGAATTTCATAAACCTCTTAATAATAGTAAAAAAACAAACTAGGAAAAAGAAACATAAAAAATATTTTAATTAGCTTTTTAAGAGGCAATTACAATTCAACCATATCTCCATTATCTTCTTGTTATTTTAATAAGATGAAATTGGAGCAATCTGTGATTAGACAAATATTATAAGTGAAAATAAATCCTTCAAATGTTGTGTATGAAATGAAAGGTCACCGTGATGAATATTTGATAATTATATTACTACCTGTCTCCTCTTTTAATTTGCCCACCTCCATTGAAGAAAATAGGCCAATACTGGCAACCACCATTTTCTTATACACAAAGTGCGAGCGTTAAATCAGAAGATTTCTGATCTTCTAGATTATTTTTTTTAAAATCTTGTTCTGTCATGAAAACTTCTAGTTCTCACCCAAACATACAGTTTAAACTATCTGAACAATACAGACATTATTCAATAAATACAATTTAAATATTATCCTGCAAAAGAAAAAAACAACAATAACAAAAGCAGTTAACTGAGCAAACTATACTGATACTACAGATATACAGATATTTGTGAACCACATTTCCTAAATGTTCAGTAAGCCTACAGCAAACAGATACATGGCTGAGACTATGTATACATATTGTGCAATTTTCTCATCATGGCATACATTTAAAAACATGTGCTACTTAAAGGACCACTCTAGTGCCAGGAAAGCATACTCGTTTTCCTGGCACTAGAGTGCCCTGAGGGTGCCCCCACCCTCAGGGACCCCCTCCCGCCCGGCTCTGGAAAGGGGAAAGGGGTAAAAACTTACCTTTTTCCAGCGCTGGGCGGAGAGATCTCCTTCTGCTCTCCTCCTCCGATCCTCCTCTTCTCCTCCCCGTCGGCTGAATGCGCACGCGCGGCACGAGCTGCGCGCGCATTCAGCCGGTCACATAGGAAAGCATTCATAATGCTTTCCTATGGACGCTGGCGTGCTCTCACTGTGAAAATCACAGTGAGAAGCACGCAAGCGCCTCTAGCGGCTGTCAATGAGACAGCCACTAGAGGACATAGGGGGAAGGCTTAACCCATTCATAAACATAGCAGTTTCTCTGAAACTGCTATGTTTATGAAAAAATGGGTTAACCCTAGAAGGACCTGGCACCCAAACCACCTCATTAAGCTGAAGTGGTCTGGGTGCCTAGAGTGGTCCTTTAAGGTTCACCTGAAAGTTTGCACAGATAGCAGCCCTAGGTCATTTAATACTAGTATGATCAAAAGGTAAATTTTCATCATCTAGGAAAGAAGACACTAAGAACGAAAAGGATGGTCAGAGAGATTTGGGACCAAACTAGGCACTGCCCTTCCACACAGCATGTTCCAGCAAATTGCTGTGCACTGGGCTGGGGTCTGCTGCTCTGGAGTTTTGCTTCCTGTCAGACACTGTGGAGTAATCCGCATATTCCCATCCAGGGTACCAGTGGTGTCTCATTTAGGAGACAATGGCACCTTTGCTCTTTCAGAATAAAAGGCATTCACTACTAAATCCAGCCACAATGCAACTGTTTATTTTATCATTTCAATAGCGTTAAATTCTACACTTTTGATCAGTTTGATTACTAAGGCTACAGAGAAATCATTATGATTTCAATTCAACCATATCTACTGAATAGTGCTACTGAATAGTTTATTGGAAAATTAAGAAGCAATCGAAAGTAAAAAGGATCAACGTAAATAGCCAACACTTGAATTCAATGGAAATTAAGGAAAATAAATTGCTCACTTATAAGAGGAAACAAAGTATACTTCAAATGTGACATGTGGCAGAATATTTCTAAAGAAGATAATACGAGATATGTTTATTTATACATGTTTATTATCCCAATTCATGGATCGTTTCCTTTAAGTATTGCCTTTATACAAAGGGTTTTCATGCATTTCTTTCACTACTAGCTACTCAACTACCTCTAACTCAGTGGCAGCAGAATTCAGACACTGCACCTGCATTTATTTTTGCAGCCCAAAACATATTTTATTTCCAGTATTATTTTTAATAGTATGAAATCAGCAGGGAGCAACCTAAGTTATGAAACCTGCTGTGCGAGCGGTACAAGCGAAAGCAAGATTGCATTCTCCAGGCTGTTTGAAATCCTGCACTGTACAGAATACAAAACAGTATACGTGGAGAGGGAGGAGGAGAGGCGCCGGGGAGAACAAAAGGATAGTGCTAAGATGCGATGTAAAAGGTGCTGTCAAGAATCACTTTCTTATTTTATAAGATATTTAAAATATGGTACAGAATTATAAAGAAAGCAGTGTTGGTTGTGTTATGTTCCATACTGTTTATTAATATGTGAATAACCTTACATTAAGTACACCATGCCAAAATCACAAAAGACTTGAAAGTAGTAGGAAAAAAAAAAAAAAAACTCACATAAGTCTTGAAGAAAACAAATATGTTCTCGTCTGACCTGATTATCACTAGTCCAAAAGGCTAGAAATGCTGCAAATGTTCACTGGGTGTACACCCAACTGAATTGTGCTGTGCATATTTATGGTCTTATTCCCTTACAATTAAATAGAATTAGACCAATTTAGCCTATCTACAATGGCATAACATTAGTTTGCATCACTGAGCACTTTAGACAATGTGGAGATGGACCCACCAGAAGAAACCTGTAGAAAATGTAGAGAATGATCATAAAACTAATCAATACAAGTATATTGTACTCAATCAGTACCCCATGCTCCCAAATTTTTTTTTTTAAAGAAATATATATATATGAATTTTATAAAGTGTATATAACTAATGAAATGTTGAACACAGCCATGTCCTTATTTGATCCCTGTACTGTAAGTTAGCCCTGGCATGGGAAGTCTCTAAACAGTATAGCATTAAATGTGTTTGGGCTACTTAAAGGAATACTATAGCGTTAGGAACACAAATAGTGTCTTGCTACTTATTTAGATTACTGCCCCCCTTTACAGCATCGTGGCACCAGTCACCATCCTGCTCCGCCACCTCCCTTAGGGAAGCATTGGGAGGCTAGTACGCATGCATGGCAAACTGCAGCACTGTAGCATTAAAATGCTCTCTCTTAGCAGCATTTGATTAAGACTAGAAAAACAAGGAGTCCCTAATAGAGACTTGTATGGTGTTTGGTGTAAAAATAATCACAAAGAGAGCTGGTGCAGAGAAGCATCAAGTGGGCTGTATACCCAAAGAATCTCCACTTATTCCCCTAATGAGTCAATGCAACAACCCATAATTAGGTCCTTGTACTACCAAAACTACTTAAGGATCCCTCTATGTCATCTGCTATTATAACACCACGTGCTGTAAACTGTGCTGTGTTAAGTAAATAAAAAATAAATTAAAATAAAAAATTAGAACAAAGTGAGCCGAAATGCGTTTCAGCGCTACTACAGCACCTTCATCCAGGGCATTCAAATGATCCACCCGGCTAGGTCGCATTTAAACTAGACGGGAGCCGATCATGAGGTCATATTGTCCAATAGAGATCATAGGAGGCGCCTTTATCATTACATTATTGGTTACCGCCCCTTCACTCAAACACCTCCTGTGTTGTCTCCCCTCCCTCTCACATAGCGCAGTGGCGCAAGGGTAAGAGATAGGAGGGAACTGTTCCACAAGTAAGTGGTGGGAGGTAACTTCTCCATAAGGGGTGGATTCTCGATATGACTGCCCACTTTTTAATTGTCCCACCTATCTAAGTATAGTGGCAAGAGTGTGAGCGTCATAAATAAAACAAAACACTGTTTACCTCGATCTTATATGTATAAGAATACACAAGAGATGGCTAGATCTTCTCATACAGGTGGTCTAGAACAGGCATAGACAACCTTCGCACTCCAGATGTTTTGGACTACATCTCCCATGATGCTTTGACAGCATTATGGGTGTAAGAGCATTATAGGGGATGTAGTCCCCAACATCTGGAGTATTAAAGCAGTGGCGTACACACCATCCATGGGGCCCCAGTGCAAAACTGATTCAATGACTCCCTCCTCTGCTTCCTCCCAAGCGGGCTCTGTGTGATTGCCGGGAGGAGTGACGGGCAGTAACTTCCTCCCAGCGTGTGATGTCATCATAGGGGGCCCAGTCGCGCTGTTAAAGCACTGCAGCGCTGACCGGGCCACCTGAAAATCCATACCCATTGGGTGGCCGCAAGACAGTGATGGGCCCGGTCACAGCTGCGACCCCTATATGTACACCACTGTGCCAAAGGTTGCCTATTCCTGGTCTAGAATAAGCATATGTTCTTAACAAGAACGATTAAAATGCTGCCCATAAGAAAATATCACCTATTAACTAGCATGTAGTATAGTAATAGGCTTCTTTCTCTACAGATAAGCATGTATTCAGAAACGATGTAATGCTGCCCATAAGGAATTGTCACCCATTAACTTACGCTTCTTTCTTTACAACTTCAATCCTAGATAAATATCTATTTGGGAGTATTTCCATGTGGATGTAGCTAGGTTCTTGCTTATTCATGCCAACATTGAGAACCAGGATATTTAGAGAATTAAATCTATGCTCCCTTATTATGGTGATCTCGTTGTACACCATATTATATCGTTTCTAAATGCAACCGGTCTATATAGAATGTCCTTACATTGAATATATACATTAAATACACAAGTAGATGTGTATACAAGTCATTTAGTATCCCTAGAGAAATTTACAATGTATTTACATTATTTACAAATTCAAAATAGCACACTAGGTACCAATAAAAGGGGTGAAGGCGAAGCCATCATTTTATCCTTTAGGTGCCAGGGTATCCAATTTATGGATCCAGAAACACTCGCTTTTTTTGAGGGCTAAATCCAAGTCACACCCCTTTTGCCCTGAATGACCCTTTCTCTCCCCTAAATCTCATACCTCTCGGGGGAATCTTTATGGTATGCCCTAACATGTCTGGCCACCGAAGTATCTTTGAAGGTGGTTACAGAATGGACATGTTCCATAATCCTCCTCTTTAGTATACAAATTGTTTTTCCCACATACATTAGGCCACACTCACAGGTTAGGGGATAAACCAACCCTGAGTGTGCCCGTAGCGTCCAAGATGATTTTTGACTCCCTTGAAATGTGCCCACTACTGAGAGCCAACGTCTCTTCTTTCTGTGGGCTGACAGGTGACTCGGCACTAACATCTCTTTGAGGTTTTTTCCTCTTTTCGCTGTTAGTGATGCCCTTGGAGAGACTACATTGGACAGATGTGGGTCTTGAGTCAGGAGGCGCCAAAAGCGATCCACTGCTTATCTTGCGACTTCCCAGCCAGAATAGAAGTTTGATATACATCTTATCTGTTTTGGGGTTTCTCTATTTGCATTGTCTCCTAGAATAATTTTTCTTTCACAGGATAGAGCGTTTTGGTATGCTCTTTGTAGACATCTGTTTGGATAACCCCTTTCCTTAAATCTTTGCCTGCGTTGGACTGACTTTTCTTTAAAGTCAACAGTAGTGGAACAATTGCATTTGAGTCTTAAATACTGACCAACCGGAATACCTCACTTCAAAGATGTTGGGTGGTAACTCTCCCATCTGAGCATTGTATTAATGGAGGTTGGTTTCGTATAGAGAGTAGTATTGATCTCAAATATATCTGTTATAGTTAGGGTCCAGTCCAGAAAATTAAGGGAGGGGGTCCTTATTTCCATAGTCAACTTCGAATTTAGGTTGTTCACATTAAGATGTTCAACAAACTGAGTGAAGAGTTCCACGGTACCCGGCCAGACAACGAGGACATCATCAACATAGCTCTTCCAGAGAAAATACAATCCAGGTAAAGTTTTGGGATTTTTGAAGAGACTACATATCTTTCCCACCACCCCAGGTGCAGGATGGCATAGGACAGGGCACAAGAGGTCACCATCGTGGTTCCCTGCACCTGGTGGTAGAATTTATTGTGAAATATAAATAAATTGTGAGCGAGAATAAAGTGTAACAGGTCCAGGACAAATGAGATATGCTTCTGATGTTCCAGCCCCCTAGTTCCTAGAAAGGACCCTATGATCCCCATGCCCACTGTATGTGGGATAGAGGAAAACAGGGAATCCACATCCAGGCTACAGAGAATAGCATTGCGAGGTACCCTAAGCTTAGATAGACATTTAAGAGTGTCTTTAGGGTCTCTTAGGTAAGACAGTAGGTTCTCAACATAAGTACGTAGTGTTTTATCCACCTAAATGCTGCCTTTATTAGTTAGTTTGTTAGATTCTGACACTATTGGTCTTGCTATAAGGTTGGTGTACTGTTTGTGGACCTTTGGAAGGCAGTAAAAGGTGGATTTGTTTACATAAATAAAGTTATATTCATCTTTGATGATAACCCTATCATCACACGCTTTGTCAAGAAAAAGTGCTATAATAGCAGATGACATAGGGGGATCCTTAAGTAGTTTTGGTAGTATAAGGACCTGATTGTGGGACCTGATTATTAGGGGAATAATTATTAGGGGAATAATTGGGAGATTTTTGGGGCATACAGCCCACTTGTGATTATTTTTTTATTTTTTTTGAACGAGCTCTCATTGTGATTATTTTTAGATAGCGACCTTGAAGTCAAATCTACTATAGTAAAATTAGAAAACTGCTGCAAAGTCACCCCTCTTGTTGAGGGTATTGAGGACATTATACAGAGATACTCTTGGATCCTACCCAGTACAGTTTTGCTCTTAACTACAAAAGGCAACTTTTTGAAAGATTCAAGATACTTTGTTTCTATATTGACTATATCTATATTTTCAAGATCCACTGTACAAGTTCTAGAGTCTCTCTAGTATCTCACAGTGTTTTTTATGCAGACATAGGGAAAATCACTGGGTTTGATTTTTTCATTGATATAGGGCTATACCTCTGACTACTACTCCCATCCCCTTCAGCCATATGTACCCCCACACTGTCCTAACCCATATACCCCCCCCCCCCATCCCCCTATCCCCCCATCCACCTGCAGAGCCACTTAGTTGGTTTTTAATGTTTATTTTTTGGCTATTGGAAGTCCTTTGTTTCTAATAAGGTTGTACATTCATTATTATTATTTTGATTATATCTATTATGGATCATTTTGTGTCCACTGGGTCTTGAGTCCACTGGATTTTTGTACTGCATTTGATTAAGAACCAATTCTGACCCGTTTTTCACAGGGAAAGTGCCTCTAGGTTTATTAATCCTGCAATCATAACATTGTCGTATCAACAAAACTGACTTGTGTTACATTGTAAGGTTATAACCTAAGGGCCACTGCATCCAGACCACTTCATGGGGATGAGGTGGTCTGCGTGCCTATAGTGATCTTTTGAAGCCACTGCAAGAATTTCTGAACATGACTGAAGTACTTTTATAGTGCTTGGAACATGGGCAGTCTCAGTGGGAGGGTAGTAAAATCTGTCAAACTATGTGCATATGCAACATTATGACAGTCTAGTGTGCAGGCCACTGCTCATCAAAACCCAAAACATCACTGGCATGCCCATGTCCTAAGTTCTAACCTCAATTTCATGTTATCTAATGTTGTATGGTTTCATTACTATTCTTTAAAACTGAAGACTCTATAGTGTTCTTGTATTTGCAATTAAAATAAGACAATATAAAGAGAATAATGTAACGGGAAAATGTAACTTTGTAAACATGGTGATTAGCCAGAGATTAAACACTCACAAAACTCAGGTCACAGTGAGGACAGAAGAATAACTCCATTATATTTACAAGGTGAGCATGCCATTAAAACAACAGAAAATATGACAAATCTATTTCTAATACATTAACAAACTAACAAATCTTAATTCATATGCAAACAGATCACATCCCTTCCAACATTAGAGAAGTAATTCAACAAAACATTTTCTTCAAACGGCTCTGTGGTATTCCAATTTCCTGTGCAGACCTCACTATTTCTATATGGCTTTCTGACTCCTACCATACCCACGTTACCTAATGTATGCACAGTGTGAAATGGTTCTAAATGAGTTGGCCTTTATTGAATTATTATTTCCAGCAGTCTCTAATAACAAAATTCAAATTACTTTAGCAGACAAAGATTTTTGGAGTGCTGTGAATTAACTGACTTTTTAAGAGAACATGAAGAGCCCCACACAGTGTGCTTAGTAATCGGGAGGCTCTCAATGAAATACTTCAAACCATTAATTAGATATCCCAAAAAAAAAAAATCAATCATTAACACCAACAAACTAAGAGCTCTGAAATGTGACTTATTTCTATAGCCAGTGAGCCAAGTATGCTATTATTCCTTAATAGGAAGTAGAAAGAAATGGAATATTTGTGAATAACCTGTCCTAATGTGTTTTATACCCCACTGCCTATAGACTGTAAGGCCGTTTGGGCAGGGCCCTCTTCAACCTATTGTTCCTGTAAGTTTTCTTGTAATTGTCCTATTTATAGTTAAATCCCCCCCCTCTAATAATATTGCAAAGCGCTACGGAATCTGTTGGCGCTATATAAATGGCAATAATAATAATAATGTAAAAAAAAAAAAACTAAAGAAAATGTTATCTGCCTATGAAGGCAACTGTATACAACTGCTAGTTTCTTTATAATGTTATAATGATTCACTCATATTGAAGAGTCACATTTTCATATAATAAAAAAAAGTGTCTATGATTAAATACATAGTATTTGTGATACATTGTAACATCCTGTTCTGTTCTGCAGAGATGTCTGGCCTTGGCTTCTGTTATCCAGTACTCTTTTTACAATTCTTGTTTAGTTTTCCTTGGTTTTTCTGGTTTTCTATTCTATGTCTGGTTTTCTTCATGCTGAGTTTTCTGGGTTCATTCCTTTATTCCGTTCCTGAAATTCCCAGTCTCCTGGATTCCTTTAAATGTTTGTTTTTTGTTGCCACTCCCGTTCCTTTGCCATTTAATCCTTTTTTGTTTCAGTCTCTTTCTGCAGACAGTGGTTTCATTCCTCTGCACATTTCCTTGCAGGTAAGTACTGTGTATGTTTTTTATTGTTGTTCATTTAGTCATGCATATCTAGGCAGTTAGGACCCACCGTAATTAGAGTACTTTAGCGCAGTGGTGGGCTGCAAACATCTTGGACATTTATGTATGTCTAAATCTCCAATGTTTTACATATATAGTACTTAGTTATGTCTCCTCTTGTTTTGCCTTGTAGCTTGTCTTGTTTTATTTTGTTTTGTATTCCCAGTTCATGTACAGTCCTGTCCTGCCCAGTTCATGTTTCCCTCATGTCTTGTGTACAGGTTCTGCTTTCTGTCCTGCTCCGATTCTGCGTTCTTCTAGTCTTGTCTTGTTTGGTGTCTGTTCTAGTCTTGCCTTGTTTCTACTACTGGATATATTTCTGCTGCAGAGCCTCCCTATGCAGTTCCTGGGAGGTCTGCATATTATCATTTAGCACCTACGCACCTAAGTGATCCAGTGTGTACCTGGGTCTTGGGGCTCTGTGGCTTACGGGGAGCCTTCCGGCTGTTTCAGCGGCGGAGCGGTTGCATTTGTGTGTGGGTTTCCCACCCGGTATGGGACTGGCGGTCTGCCTTTGGTGCTTTCTCCCGTTTCACAGGCGGGGCTCGGGATGAAGGCCTGTGCTGTAGCCATCCCCAAAAGTCTTCGCAGATTTGGTCGAATCGGGTTTCGAAACTTAATCTACATTGTTGGAGCTCTGGGTCTTCTGAGCTGTGATCAGAGTACAGCTTGGCGGCCATCTTGGGCGCCTCGTGCGGCTTGCCATCGAACGGTAACTTTCTCTGTGGCGGATGGGTGTAAGCCTCCAGCGGGGACCAGGATATCCCCCACCGGTCCATAGGGGGGGGTAGCAGGAGAACAGGAGAGCTGCTATGCGGTGCTGACCCTGTGTCGGGAGATCAGCTGCCTCCCCCGGCAATCAGGCTGCTCTCCATGCTAGGCCTCAACATCAGATCCCGGTAGACCGGCGTTAGTAGCTTCTTGTGTGGTATCAAAATGTTCAACGTGACTTTGCCTGTCTGCTGGTAACCAATTTTATGCCATTTTTGGTCTGTGTTTTGCCGTTTAGTCGGTTTGTTGCTTGTGTAGAGCAGGAGCTGTGTTTGCATGCGTCTGCTCAGCTCTGCATTCGGTCCCCGCCCCCCTTCACACACATTGTTTTACTGTTTTATTGTACAGATATATTGTAGAAGCAGGATATTTTGAAAATATGGTCATGTTATAAGAAAACATTATTGTATACAATACAGGATATTTAAGGCTTTGTATAAATAATAGTGTAATTGTTGACACTAACCATGAAGTATTCAATAATAAGATCCCTGTTTTAAATTTTGCCACAAATAGTGGAAATCTTTTAATACAAAAACACAGAGACTAACTGCTCTGTAATTCCACTACTTTTCTCATGGAAACACTTTTCTACATAACACACTGTAATCTCTTTCAGAGCATATATAACACTTATATAAGGTGACCCACAATTCTATGACCTTAAAGGAGCAAGTCATTGAGAAGGATCAAGTATAAGCAGGGAGGTTAAAGGGAAACTCCAGTGCCAGGAAAACAATCCGTTTTCCTGGCACTGGAGGGTCCCTCTCCCTCCCACCCCCCAATCCCCGGTTACTTACCTGAGGCAGCGGCAATGTCCCTCGTCGCTGCCTCCTCCTCCGCGCCGCTCCTCCCTGTGATTCCATCGGCCAGTGGGCGAGACTGATCCCGCCCACCGGCCGAGGAGACCTAATGTGCATGCGCGGCAATGCCACGCATGCGCATTACATCTCCCCATAGGAAAGCATTGAAAAAGATTTTCAATGCTTTCCTGTGGGGACATGAGCGACGCTGGAGGTCCTCACACAGCGTGAGGACGTCCAGCGACGCTCTAGCAAGGAAAATCCTTGCTATAAATCAGGAAGTTCCCTCTAGTGACTGTCTAGTAGACAGCCACTAAAGGTGGAGTTAACCCTGCAATGTAATTATTGCAGTTTATAAAAAACTGCAATAATTACATTTTCAGGGTTAGGAGTAGTGGGAGTTGGCACCCAGACCACTCCAATGAGCAGAAGTGGTCTGGGTGCCTGGAGTGTCCCTTTAACCCCTTAAGGAATTTGGAATAATTCTTTTGGAATAAAAGGGAATCATGACGTGTCACACATGTCATGTGTCCTTAAGGGGTTAAAGGATATTGCAGGTAAAACCTTTTAAAAGTGGACTGATATTATTTTGTTGTGATATATTTCAAAGAGCAAATGTATCACAGTTTTGTGTGGTAGAAAATATGGGGGGGGGGCTCCTTATTAATTTCCTTGTATTATGGATTTGTGATTTACCTTTTTTTTTTCATTCTTTATTTAGTCTCATAACATAACATAGAGACAGCATACATAGGTGTACAAAAGCAAATCTCAAAGTATAACAATAGCCAAGAACTGAATAAAACAGCATCAAAGGTAGTTGTTGAAGCATAACAATGTTGATCACAAGCGTATAAATTACCAGCTTGCTTAGGGTCAGCGTCAGGGGTCAAGTCCTTGGGAAAAAAGTGTGGGAACTCACTCAAGATTTCCCCACACAAAAAAATGATACGCTTGTATTAGCAGAGCAGGGAATAAGACATTTTAAATTAAACAGACTGTTCAAGGAAGTTTAAACATTATATCTCACTTCACAGGAAATATATAGAGAGACTGTGTAGGTAACATACGTGGGAGGTGTGAATAAGGCTGCATAAACAAAGAGATTTAACTCCTTTGAAGTAGAAAATTGAGCAGTTAGACAGCAGGTGCATGATCTATATGATCTTTTTTGTGTTTCGTTATACTATATATGTATATATGTATAGGTACTGTCAGGGCCGGCGTTAGGGGTGTGCGAGCAGGAGGCCCCATGGGAGCAGGAGGCGCCATGCGGCCGACACAGCTTACACATGGCCAGCAAGGATTATAAAGAAAACAAAAAACACAATATTGGGGCGGGACTAAACTGATGGCAGGGGCGTAGCTAAAGTGCTAGGTAACTGCTGCAAGGAAAGCAGGAAGGACTCCCTGCTTCCCCAACAACCAGTCTACAGGAGCTGCACTGCCTCCACTCCTCCATAATGACAGAAGGTAACTAAATGTGACTGTCTGCCTGTGTGTTTGTGTCTGTCTGACTGTGTATGTGACTATCTGCCTATGACTGTGTGCATGTGGTGGATTTGACAGTGTATATGTATAACTGTGTGCATCTAATTGTGGGACTCTGTGCACATAACTCTGCAAAAATATACACCTGCATTCACACATAGGCCTAAATGTATATTTTTATCTGAATTAAATACCCATCACACACAACCAATAATCCCAGCTTGCGAGACAGTTACGCATAGTCTCTACCCAGTGGAGGGGCAGACCAGATTCAGATCAGCATGCCTCTCTCCCAACTAGGTAACAACAGGAAAGGGGCAATTAATATTTGTTTTTTAATTTAATAAATCTCCTATACAATCACTACACTCCTACACACACACTATACACACGCTATACATGGATAATGGGGTGGGGGCTGAAGATTTTTTGGCACAGGGCGCCTAAAGGCCTAAGGTCAGCCCTGGGTACTGTATGTAGCAATACTGGCTTATGCAGAATTTTGTTATTCTATTAGAAATGCCTTATATTAAATGGGATTATGATAAGGGTAAAATAGTTGACAGTATAGCTGAGAACACACAAGGTGGCATGTTCACAAGTAATTAAATGTAGAAAAATCACTGCACACCATACATTTTAATTAAAACGCGTCAATCTGTATTATGACATTTGCACACAGGTACATGATGATCCAATCTAATCATTGTACCATTCACATCCCAGTATGTCATCAATGTAATGAACAGCATTAATTACACTAAGATAAATAAAGTAGAACTATCCGTGTGTAGTAAATGCAGCAATAAATATGAAACATGCAAATAACATGGTCTGTAAATATTTTTACATTTTACCAGCTAGGTCAATGTTTGATGTCCTGTGCTCCCTATTCCCAAACTTTTGACTTCAGAACTTTTGTCGGTTTCGTCTTGACATCAACTATAGCTGACACTTTAGTGGAATGTATTTCTGAAATCGTTTATTATCCAGTACATGATTATGTTTCTGCTTAAATGATTTTGCTGTAATTCTAACTGTTAATTTGATTGGCTTCATACCATGATATATAGAAATGTAGAATGTGACGGCAGATAAGAACCATTCGGCCCATCTAGTCTGCCCAATTTTCTAAATACTTTTATTAGTCCCTGGCCTTATCTTATAGTTAGGATAGCCTTATGTCTATCCCACGCATGCTTAAACTCCTTTACTGTGTTAACCTCTACCACTTCAGCTGGAAGGCTATTCCATGCATCCACTACCCTCTCAGTAAAGTAATACTTCCTGATATTATTTTTAAACCTTTGCCCCTCTAATTTAAGACTATGTCCTCTTGTTGTGGTAGTTATACTTCTTTTAACCCCTTAACCCCTTAAGGACACATGTTATGTGTGACATGTCATGATTCCCTTTTATTCCAGAAGTTTGGTCCTTAAGGGGTTAAGGACTGAGCCAAATGTACACTTTGTGATCAAAACAAAACCTTCAATTTGACTATATGTCTATTCAGGCGTAACTCACCTCTTTCATATTATGTGCACCCACACTTATTATATATCATTTTATTTAGGGGAAACAGGGCTTTCATTTCACATCAAATATTTAGGTATGAAACATAATTTAATATGAATAAAATGTAAAAAAAAATGGGAAAAAATAAGAATTTGAAAAAATTGTTTAGTTCTACGTGACATTCTAACTGTGAATGTCATAATACTGTTTGCTTTTAGTGCAATAATATACACATATTTGTATTCAGCGATGTCTCACGTGTAAAACAGTACCCCTTATGTACAGGTTTTATGGTGTTTTGATAAGTTACAGGCAAACACTTTGTGTGCTAATCCATGCTTTGCTCTAGAATGGTGGTTCGTGTTCCCAGGGCGTGAATTCCCATCTTAACCTCTTGGGAGCTTCTCTCAATCTCGCGAGTAAGATACGTTTTGGCCTCTGCGAGTTTCGCTTGGATCTGGTGCATCTTCACAGTTGGATTACGCAGTTGCAGGGAGGCTGTCACAGTGAATTTCCCAACACGCAGAGTTCAGGACAGCAAAGAACAAATCGTATTACCAGGCCTAAGAATGGCCAGACTTAATGTAGACAGAGAAAAAGCGTAGTCAGTAACAAGGTCAGGGTAACAGAAAGACAGCGAAAAAACAAAGACAAGCCAGAGTCAGGTACACAGTAATCATTCAGACAGGCAAACAACACAGGAAAGGTTAAAGATAAGCATGGAGTCAGAAACAAACCAAAGGTCAATAAAATAGCTCAAGGAACGCACTAAAGGATACAGAAACTACAATAGGTAGGTACATTGCCCCTTTAAGAGCGTGCTTGTGCTGCGAGCAATGCTGTTAATTTAAAGCAGCGGGTAGCGCGACCGGTCGTTATGGTCAGAGCACGCGGCCCACTCAGTATTAGAAGCGATTGAGCCACATGGCTCATGTGAATGCAGGAGTTCTCGAGCCACAACCCCGTCCAGATCGTGGTACGGGTAATTACCGCTACAGAAGCCTTCGATCCAGCAGGGGAAGCCGGAACTCACATGCTTCTAATGCCGCCATCTTGTAGTGCTGGTTGCACGCAAAACATATCAGCACCATTGATCCGGGCTCCTGATGCTTTTTAGAGGATTTTTAAGAGTCCATTGATTCATGGTACAGGTTAGGCAGGCAAAACCTGCAATCTTGTAAGATGAAAAAAAGCTTATAGTATCTATTGGCAGTGAGGAGCTCTACATAGATGCGCCCAGCTCGCTTCTCGGTCAGACAATGCCCCCATCATCTACCTTTTTAATCATTTACCTCAGCATTTTCCCCACTAAATCCAGTACCTACACTGCAGTCACTCTGGAGCATTCACACTGGAGCATTCCTGTGGTGCGTACATTTTTTCTTTTAAGCCTACAATAGTTTTGTAAATAGTGAAGGAGCTGAAAATCTTCACAATCCAGAACTTTTCATAGGTGAAATGATGATTAGATCGGAGGCTGGGAATTTACATAAATTGGCATTGACAAAAACGAGGAGTCAGCTCCAGTCTTGAATGTCCCTTCTCATTCCCTGGTGGATTGTCTGACATCTCCTCCCTCCAATGTGGATTGTCTACTTATATTGCTTTCATTGGGGCTTCTCCCCATAGGTTTCTTCTTACTTGTAAATTATTTAGTAACATGCCAAACTGGGATTCAGATCTTAAAGGTTCCTTCAGTTTCTAGTTGAGGTTTTGCCTACACATCCAGCTGGATTTTCATTCTAGGTTGTTAATTACGTCTGAATTGATTTGCCTTTAGAATGCTTATTTCCCAGCTGCTTTAACTCAAGCTATTATACTAGGTTATTTAGGGTATTGGATATCCCATGTGTCACTTACCAGAGAATTATTGTCTCCTATGTTATGCTTCACATGCCCTGTAGGATAATATCTGTATATATATATTCCTATTTTGCCTAAATCTTCCTAAGTAATCTGGTTTGTCTGCTACATAACAGCTTCATGTGAAATTTAATTGCATACTTACCTGTCATTCTTCAACTCATCATTATGTACTGTAATATTATCTGCTTCTATTCATAAATATATTACATACGTGCAATCTCATTATGCCTGCTTTGCTCAAACATTACCTTTCTTACCTGCTTGGCAATAAACATACTGTGGGATTTAATCACTAAATCTAAAATCTTGGGGAACAGCATATCTCTGAACACAATAACCAAAAGATTCATTCTATATTTAATACTTTTTCCAGACTAGTAAATAAACCATGGCATCTATTTATATTTCTACAATGGAGGTCTATCTCGATATTGTATAAATACGTTTTATCTTAACCCCTTCAGGACGTAGTCAATTGTACACATTCCGATCATAACAAAATGTAAACAAAAACTGGAATTTGCGCTATATGTCTGTTCAGGCGTAATTCACCTCTTTCACATAAAGTGCACCCACACTTATTATATATAATTTTGTTCAGGAGAAACAGGGCTTTAACTTCTCATGAACTATTCATATATGAAATACAACTTATTATGAATAAAATTTTAAAAAACTGTGAGAAATTAAGATTTTTAAAAAAGTTTACTGCAATAAAATGCACATATTTATATTCAGCAAAGTCTCACGAGTATAGCAGTACCACCATTAACAGGTTTTACAGTGTTTTGGAAAGTTACAGGGTCAAATATATATAGCACATTCCATTTTTCTTTTTTCTTTTTTTCACATTACAATTTGCCAGATTAGTAATGATACCTTTGAGACTGTGTGGTAGCCCAGGAATGAGAATTACCCCCATGATGGCATACCATTTGCAAAAGTAGACAACCCGAGGTATGGCAAGTGGGGTATTGTCAGTCTTTCTTAGTAGCCACTTAGTCACAAACACTGGGCAAATATTCGTTTGTTGCTTTTTTCACACAAAAACAAATATGAACGCTAACTTCGGCCAGTGTTTGTGACTAAGTGGCTACTAAAAAAGACTAAACATACCCCACTTTCAATACCTTGGCTTGTCTACTTTTTCAAATGGTATGCCATTATGGGGGTAATTCTCATTCCTGGGCTACCACATCGTCTCAAAGGTATCATTACTAATCTGGCAAATTTCAATTTAAAAATGGAACGTTCTATATTTGACCGTGTAACTTTCCAAAAAACACCATAAAACCTGTTAATGGGGGGTACTGTTGTACTCGTGAGACATCGCTGATTACAAATATGTGCATTTTTTTGCAGTAAAACAGTATTATGACATTCACAGCTAAAATGGCAGACGGAAATACAAATTTTTAAAAAAATCTTATTTTCTCACATTTTTTTAAAATTGTATTCATAATAAATTATGTTCCATATATGAATAGTTATTGATAAATTAAAGCCCTGTTTCTCCTGAACAAAATGATATATAATAAGTGTGGGTGCACTTAATGTGACAGCGGTGAATTACGGTTGAACAGACATGTAGCGCAAATTCCAGTTTTTGTTTACGTTTTGTTTTGATCAGAACGTGAACTATTGACTCCGTCCTGAAGGGGTTAAAGGGACACTACAGCCACCAGAACAATTACAGTTAATGTAGTTGTTCTGGTGTTTACTACCTGTCCCTGCAGGTTTTTAATGTACATTTCAGAGAACAGGTAGTGTTTATATTACTGCTTTGTAAAACCTCTAACAACAGTCACTCAGATGGCCACTAGAAATGCTTCCTGGATCAGTGCTTCCCAATATGCAACACTGACGTACAACGTATACACGCTCTACATGGAGGGGCTGAATGCTCCTCGTAGAGATGCATTGATTCAATGCATCTCTATGAGAAGAGATGCTGATTGGTGCAGCACTGGATTGGGAAAGCATTGGATTGGCTGAGATCTTAAAAATTTGATCATCTCAACCAAGGAGGCGGAGCAATGGTGGGGACAGTAAAGAATAGGAAAAAAGGTGAGTGAACTACATTTTTAAAGGGGGTAAATGGATGCCAGGTAGCTAAATGGCACATTTAGATCTATACTGTCATGAATACATGTTATATTCCTGACACTATAGTGTTCCTTTAGTTCCTTTAGTTTACTTCGTTTCTCTGTGAACTACCATCATAAATCATTGTTTGACATTTGTCTATGTTAGCCATTGGGAGATGTTTTTACATTACCATATTGTATTGCATACTCATGTTATACAGAATATTAATTGCATTTTATTATTTTAAATTGTCACAATAAATTGTATCTATTTTTATAACAAATTGTGATTTTATTTATATGGAATACATTTCACTTACACGATAACGATCTTTGGGATCTGAGAATTGGAATAGTGGGCAATTCTCAACTGTTTACTATTATTATCCCATAAATATCCCCACATGCTGATGTCTGTACATCAGTGGCGTCTCACCAGGTTTTTAAAAAAGAATAAAACAGTGAAATCTGACAAACCCTTGTGAGTATATCTTGGACATCCAGTGCCTAGGTTTGACAACCTCTACAATGCGCTAGTGAGATCGTAGTAATCCGGATAGCTAGCCCGGCTTTCAGTTTCACCAATTTTGCATTACCATTTTAGTAATATTAAAACGTATTACATCCCGTGTCTCATCTCAGTAGAGGTAATGCTCTCGCATTATTTGTGGACGAGATGTAGGTGTCAGTCAGAATGAAGGAGAGTGTAGTGATAAGTGTGAAAGAAGAAGACGCAAACTCAAAGAGGAAAGAGAGAAAAAGAGGAGGGAAAGGGGGAGGAAGGGGATTTACAGGAGGGAGTGTTACAGGGAGTTACCGGTTATGGCAATCGTAGGTCCGGGCGGCCTAGTTACAGCATGGCTACATAATGTTCAGACGTATCATATCGTTCATAGGGTGGGCCATACCATGCGGGTCTCCAGGCGGGCTCCCTGTTGACCCTCCGTAGGAGAGCAAGCTGAGTGATTTTGCTGTTATCATAGGTC
The DNA here is from genome assembly GCF_036172605.1 of Pelobates fuscus. Taxonomy (NCBI): domain Eukaryota; kingdom Metazoa; phylum Chordata; class Amphibia; order Anura; family Pelobatidae; genus Pelobates; species Pelobates fuscus. The sequence continues at coordinate 5,932,443 of NC_086328.1, read as the reverse complement.
ATTTATAGGAATAGGGATAAGTGGGGGGATGAGCCCATCCCGCCCCTCTCCTAATCGCCCACTCCACTATCTATCCATGGGCCCCAGACCTTTTCAAATTTCTGTAAGTTACCCCTGACCTGAGCGGTTAATTTATCCATGAGATATGTGTCTTTGATTTTTTGTATGACCATAATGAGTGGGGGAGTCTCTCTCTGTAGCCAAACCTGTGCTAAAGCCCTCCTAGCAGCCAAATTCACTTTGTGTTGTAGTTTCTGTTCCGTTCTAGACCAGTCATCAATAGATCTGGCCAGAAGGAATACCCAGTGGTCCGGGTGGACCTCTCTGTTAAAGATATCCCGCAATAGTTCCACGATCTGTTTCCAGTATTTTTGCGCTTCTGGGCATTCCCACCACATGTGAATATAAGTCCCTTTTTGGCCACACCCTCTCCAACACAGATCTGTAGAGATCATATTCATTCTGCAGAGCTTCGCCGGGGTAGCGTACCACCTAAACATAGTTTTATAGGCCTGTTCCTGCATGGAGACGCATATAGATAAAGTCGCAGCAGCTTCCCATATCTCCTTCCATTCAACACCCTCTAATTCCTCGTTCAGGTCCGCCTCCCACTGAGCTATATAAGTGAGCTCCCCTCATTCTGATGTGTTTGTACTGAGGTGTGCACACAGATTAGTAATCAGGCCTTTTGGGAATTGTTCTTTCATGCACATCCTTTCGAAAAATGTGAGTGGGGTCAGTGCTGTTGTTTTTGCCGCCGGGGATGTGATAATCAGATTCTTGTCTTTCCAAACGAAGGAAGCCATAATGAAGCGAAGTAGGACCGGCGTCGAGTGACAATATCAGGGTTGGAGTCCCCCTAGCGGCCTGCCGCCAGATGAGATCAACATTGTGCCTAGTGTACAAAGCCCACCTGGTCCGGGTGTATTAAACGTGTTAGTAGGTGATTCAATCTATGAGCTAGGATCTTCGTCAGAATTTTAAAGTCATGATTTATTAAAGATATAGGGCGGAAGTTTTCCGAGATCAATTTGTCTTTGCCAGGTTTGGCAACAGTACTGTCCGCTAACGACATGTCCCTATCCGGTGTGCCTCACTCCATAAGATCATTAAACCACTTTTCCAGATGGGGAGTAAGTTCCTCGCGAAAGATCTTATAGTAACTGCCCTCAAAGCCATCTGGGCCTGGGGCTTTGTTGCCTTTTAACGATGATATAGCAGCATCGATTTCCTCAGCCGAGATTAGTCTTCCCAGGGCCTCCAAGTCCGCACCTCGCAAGACAGGGAGGGTTAAACGGGGAAAAAAAGCGTGGATGCTGTCCGTTTCACTCGGCGGGTCGCCAGCGACGCCACAGGAGTGATTATATAGCTTGGTGTAGTAGTCTGTAAAGACTTGGGCTATATTAGAAGGGTATGTGTCGTACTTACTTGAAGCATCCTTAATTCTCGTGATGTGTGTATTCCTCTGTCTCGGTTGGAGGGCTCTGACTAAGAGCGTATCCATTTTGTTTGATTTTTCATAGTAAGATAACCACCTTGTGTGCTGCCCACACCGTAGCAGGCCGGAGGCCGGACTCCGTATTCCTAGTGAAATACTCCGTCAGTTCCCTGCGAGTGGTCTCGACCACGGCTGGATCCTGAAGTAAGGAAGTATTCAACTTCCATGACCAATGGGACGCCACACATATTTTATCCAGCCTCAGTGTGACCTCTGCCTGGTCTGACCACGTGATACATCCCACCGCCGGGTGCAATACTTTGGGCACTATATGGGGGTTCACCAAGATTAAATCGATCCTTGAGTAGGTATCGTGGGGTGCCGAATAAAAAGTGTAATCCCGATCGTCTGGGTGATGCGCTCTCCAGATATCTATGAGGCCCGTACGTTGTATAAAGGTGTGTAACATTTTATCCTGTCCCCCTCTCCTATGGGACCGCGGGAGTCTGCCGCTTGGGCCCCTATCTACTGCCTGGCACGGTGCAGCACTGAAATCTCCTCCCACTATCACCATGCCAGGCAGCAGGGTGTTCCCCTCTGACGAGCCAGGTCGGGCGAAGGGCGTTTCTGAGCACTTCTTCTATGATTTAGAACGAAGTACTTGTACCTGCGACCATGCTACTTACCTCTTAATTTACCTCTAACAGTAAAGACTTTCAGTGTGCTAATCGACTCTATTGAGCACACTGATTTGTTCCAGAGTACTTCTCCTAGAATTTAGAACGAAGTACTTATACCTGCGACCATGCTACTTACCGTTAAATTTACCTTTAACAGCTAAGAATTTCAGTGTGCTAACCGACCCTATCGAGCACACTGATTCAAGAATTAGTCATTGACGGATTTATGCAATCTGCATTTCACTACCTTACTTAGTATCTCTATTAGGGGCATTAGAGAGAGGTGCCCTCGAAGGCACAGTTTATAGCACAGCTCTAGCAGTGGGACGATAGGTGCCCTCGAAGGCACAGGGTCAGCTTTTGCTATAGAATTCTCTCTACGCCGCAGCACAGCGTTATACCATACTGTTTACTGATCGCTCTAATCTTCAGCGTTCTGCACAACAGCAGCTTTTACCAGAGACAGCGCATTTATTCTGTAACATTAGATTACTCATGACCATAGGCTTCAGTTACTTTGTTGCCAACTTTACTGGTATCTTTGTTACGAGATATATATAGCGACAGCTGCTCTTCTATACAACACCAGACCTCTTGCGTTCACAGGCTCTGGTCACCCATTACCAACATTACTACGGGTACTAGATATGCAGAGATAGCTACCCTAGTACGATACTTAGATTATCAGCGACCACAGACTCGACCACAGATAGCGATATTTCCGTTTATTATATGGTTGCGATCGCCATTACCGCTCCGCTCTCACGGGGAGCTGTGCTCTCTTCTCCTGTCCCTATATATATATCTGTTTTTTCATATCTCACCTACGAGACTGGTCCCATCCCCTTATACTTTATGTATTAAATTTATTTGCTGCCAATTTAGCTTTGGAGATTTCTTCCACAACTACCAAGCAGCCGGGGGTTTGCTTACCAGTCCCTGCCTAACATTTTGACGACCGCGTCAAAAACAGATATATGGTTCTGACTAATACTTGTTTTCTTTTTATTCATACACTTACTTTGGGTTGTAGCTTGTAGCACTATTTTTGGATTTTCACTTTTGTACACTAGCACGTTGTTGTTTTAATATTGATCAATAAAATTTATTTGTTTTTCTGTTATTCATCTACTGAGCATTTGTCTCTACCAGTGGTAGACTTTGCCCCACAGTCAAAATATTCTGTTGAGATTACCATACTTTGCTATGTATATACATACATTTGAGTAATATCTCACTTTATATAGGTACACTTTCTGTCCTCCTTTGTTTTGTATAAAGGTGTGTAACATTTTATCCTGTCCCCCTCTCCTATGGGGCTGCGGGAGTCTGCCGCTTGGGCCCCTATCTACTGCCTGGCACGGTGCAGCACTGAAATCTCCTCCCACTATCACCATGCCAGGCAGCAGGGTGTTCACTATTTGGGCCATTTCCTCCCAAAAATCAGCGTAGGGGTCGTTTGGAGCATAGATATTAAGAAGATGAATCGTGTGTGAATATACACTCCCCGATACCAGTATAAAGCAACCCCCCAGGACTGCCTTCACTTTTCCCACCCGAATTGGGCATCTATGGTGGATAAGCACAGCAACCCTGTTCCTCTTATTTAAGGCCCTAGATTCATGAACTGTTCTGAAGGTGTGGTCCTTCAGAGCAAATTTCGCTACCGCCGGTACATGTGTCTCCTGCAGGAAAGCTATATCTGGATTTAAGCATTTAAGTTCCCTAAACATAAGACGTTTATTCGGAGCATTGAGATCCCGTACATTCAGGGAAAGTAGTTTCAGGGGTATTGTGTCCTGTAGGAAACCCAGCATGTCCCACGAGTCATCCCACCCATGGGCTAGTACACACGTTCTGTTGTAGACCGCATCGCAAGATACTGATGGCCCGGTCTTTGCTGGCCATACCATGACGTGCCGCACGCCCGATCTCACCTATTCCCCCTCCCGAATGGAATCATACATGAGAAGGAATAAAGAAGGGGATGGTGGAGAAGGAAGTAAGAAGAGTAGAAGAAGAGAAATAAAACAAAAAGAACAATGTTTGCCTAGTCTTAACTATAGCCAGGCTTGAATGGGGTGTATGTTCTGGCCTCCCCAGAACATCAGAGAAGCTCCGCTAGGGTGCTAACTTGAACTAAGTGTGAGATACAATATGCCATACCATTTATCGGCTGCTCTGCTGCGCACAACCCCCAACTTTGGGTGACTGCCTCCCCCGCTACATGCCACCCTGCCAATCCCCCCCCCAGACTCCAGCCTGGGGTGGCTCAGCCAAACATCCGCTCCCAGGCTCCCCACACCGCACCCATAGGGCCCGGGAACCAAAATTCTGCCAACCACCATAGGGTGATGTACCCAAGTCCCTACAGGATCCAAACCAATCCAGCGACTTGGGGAAGAGCTCATGAGCAGCTCAAGGAGGTAGAGCTCACAAACAGCATAGATACCTCCCACCTTCCCGGGGTTGAGCCCCGCCCGGTGCAAAAAGATTAGTCATAGGATCAGGCATTGAGCAAGAACTATACATTATACTCATTTCTCCAACGTTTCACCAACCCGTCATAATGGTCGCCACCCGCCACCCGGTACGGCCTGACCATGAATTGCCCCAAGGGGTAGAGCTCACAAACAGCCTAGATACCTCCCACCTCCCTGGTATGATACCCCGTCGGGTGCAAAACCCTGGAAGATTAGCTTAAGGAGCAGGCTTTGAACAATATCTATACATTATATACATTTCACCAATATTCCCCCATCACGCCATATTAGTTGCCGCCCGGTACAGCCCGACCACGAGCAGCCCCAAGAGGTAGAGCTCTAAAACAATCTAGATACCTACCACCTACCCGGAACCATACCCCGCCAGGTGTATGGCCCTAGAAGATTAACTGGAGGAGCCGGCAGTGAGCAATCACAATACAGTATATACATTTTACCAACTCGCCATATTAGTTGCCGCCCGCTGCAACCCGATAAACTTAACCATATGTGAAAATAAAGTCTTATTCCCGCCTTAGTCAGCTACTGTCCCGTAAGGATAATACGTGGAACTGCGAAAGCATTTCAATTGGAAATCGCCCCCAATGAGCATTCCGGCCTCCTCCCGCCCCCCACGAGCAAACACCCAGAGATGGGTTTGGTAAATTGAAAATGCACAATAATAGCGGAAGAAAACCCTAACCCACCCCAAACACAAGTCGTCCCCACCCGAAAATCAGTTAAATGTGCAGGGACAACTCAACAAAGGCCCCCATGAACCAGAGCCGGGAAAGAGATGGGGCATAAATCGCTCGAGGTGGAAAGAAGGCCCCGGAACCACCCTCCCAAAAAACGAGTGCCCATTCAGAGAACCACACCACTCGAAGCCCCGGACTTCCGACTTGCTGCATCAGGACAGGAGCCGCCGTCGTCACTGCCCGCCGTGTACCATTCTCTAGGTAGAGGACTCAGGACCCCCACCGGTGCTGCCTGAACTGCCAGATCCTCCGGAACCTGGATACCCAGCTCCTTCAGGAAGGTCGCCGGCTCGCCGTCTGCATGCAAGATTCTGGTACGCCCATCCTTAAAGGCCATTAGTCGAAACGGGTGACCCCAAGCATATTTAATGGCATGTTGCTGGAGAAGCTTGGTAACAGGGTGCCACTCGCGTCGCCTCTGCAGCGTAGCTGGAGTTAAGTCCTGGTACAGGGCTAGTTCTGCCCCTTTGTAAATGATCGAGTCGTTCCTACCGCGCTTCATTATGGCCTCCTTCGTTTGGAAAGACAAGAATCTGATTATCACATCCCTTGGCCGTCTATCATCCATACGCCCGATGGGCTCGCTCGATATGCCAGAGGTGGTCCGGTATGTTGGGGAGAAGCGGTCTGAAGATGCTCAGTACATATACTGCTGCTATAGGGAGGGAGTTATCTCCTCCATAGTCCAGATGCCCTTAACTTTTAGTTACCCATTATTGGAATGTCTGAGGATGAGAGGTCTTTCAGAGGATCAGGATTAAAATTTGGCAGAAGATGTTTGACAGGATATAATTTTTTGTAGATAAAAATGCGCAATTTAGCATAGTGAAGCATTCAGCATGGTGGAAAGGGGGGGACTCTCAAGCAATGGTAAAGTTAACACTCTTCATAACCGCCGTGTCTCTGAACACTTCCATCAACACTTCCAAACCGAACTTTCTCTGAATACTTCCATCAAATGTGCAGCACCCTCTCTTGCCCCATAACTCCAAAAGGGGCTATGCTGGTGTCAAAATATAGGACTTTATAATTTGGCTCCTGTATTTTCAACAGCACAAAAAATGCGAAAAATAAGAATTGTAGGTATGGAAGCTGTTTACATAATCACAGCTGCTAAAACACATTGATAGAAAATTACAAATTAGGTTTAGAGAACACAAGAGCTCCATTACGAATTGCAAATCTCATACTTCAGTTACTGATTATTTTCTAAAATATCAATTAGAGGAAACGAGAGGTTTACAGGTGATGGGTAGAAGTAATTCCACAAAGCTATGATGCTCAGACTAGGACGAGGAGAATATTATTATTATTTTTTTTTTTTTTTGTGTGCAACAAATATATCAAACATTTGAAGTCGTACTATGCGGTACACTATCTTGGCTCTTTGTAGACATACATAGATTTTTGTTTATAAAAGGTTAGAAGAAACATATGCAGGGACATAGTCAGTCTAAGTCTTACAAATAATTTAGGAGTGCAACAGAGAAGTCAACATCATAATAAACTCAATACAAACAGTGGGAGCAAATGATCATGCCGGCTGGGAGATGGTGGTGATTAACCATAAGTGTGAGGCCTCGAGTGGCAGGTTATGGCTAGAGCTGAATTTACACCTCCATGTCTCAGCAATACTGGTCTCCGGAGTCTATGGTAACGGAGGTGGGGGGGAGGGGGGATATTACAGGCTTAGGGCCAGGAAAACCCTATGAATATCTAAGCCACGGTTTAGGCAGATAGGCCACTAAAAGGAAAACTTTAAAAAAGGATAAAAGGTCCAGCAAAATAAATTATAACCAACTTTGAACCACAGTGTGTAGAAGTCCTGTGTATTAAGGGGAGAAAGTTCCTGTTCCCTGCTTTCCACCTCAGGTCATTGATGTCACGGGCGCCGCGGGCGGTGTTGCCTTCGGTATGAATGGTGTGATCTCGTTCGGATTTAAGCGATGAGTCGCCGATCTCGTTGCTTGAGTGTGAGGCTGACGTAATGAATCCCCTGGAAGGCCAAGTTTGGTGAGTAGTGCGGGAGCTACGGAGATATCTGTAATGGAGTGTACCTCTTCTCCCTGTCTCATTTGTAAGTCTCTTGGAAATCTCTAGCAGTATTCTTTGTCGTGGCAGCGAGGCAGTGCTGTCAGGGGTTGTAGCCTTTTGCACCATTGGAGCGTCTCGCCTGAGAGATCTGCAAAGAAGGAGAGAGCCAGGTTCTCCAAATTGAGTGAGGCAGTCCCTTTTAGTGCTGCTTGTACTCAGGTCCCTGGGAAGATGCTGTTTAGGTTTAAGTTTCTAGATTGCTTAGGCTCCAGGAGTTGAGCCATGAGTCTCTGGAGGAGATGTGGGAGTTCCGCTGCTAGTATGCTTTCTGGGATCCCCTGGATCTTCATATTATTGTGGCGTCTCAAGTCTTTCAACAAGGCAAATTGGAGGTCAGAGGCTGCTTGACGTTTGGTAAGTGCTTGGATGTCTAGCTGGAGCCGAGTTATATAGTGTGGGTTTGCTGTTCTGATGTGACCTCTACTGCGCCTATGCGCCCTACCTGCCCATGATCTCAGTGCGGAGCAGGGCCACATCCACCTGTATGGACCTCTGGAGGGACCCCAACATGTTCTCAAGCATGTCTGCCATCACCGGTCTAGGGTTGCCGGTTTTGAGCTTAGGTTGCGGCTGTGGTGGAGGTGTCAGTCTGCCTCCCTCTTCGTCTGGGGACAACTCGTCCAAGTCATCAAAAAAGTCTCTTAAGTCGGTGGCCATCTTGGGCCCACATGCACCTGGCGGAGAAGACCCGGCTTTGGTCTTTCGGGTTTCAACTTTTTGGTCTTCCTGCCCATGTTCGTTAGGGGTAACGGGGCTTCTGTTTTGTAGCTCCAAAGTCAGATATTTTCACCATGTTTTGTATATTAGCCCGGAGCTCACTGATCGTGAGGCCGCTCAGGTTAGTTGTCAACCCCCCGACAAGGAGATTATTAAATGCTGAAGCATGATGGATTTCAATTATGGAGACTATGGAACAAAGAGGGTAAATTAAATGATGGCTGGTCTTCTTATCTAATTATCTTATCTAATTATTGTGTTCTCCTTTTCACTTTAAAAAACCCAAACATATATATATATATATATATATATATATTTTTTTTTTTTTTGTGCAGTGATAAACAAGCAAGTTTAGAATGACATGTCTGCAAGATCATAAAATGTACAAGCATACTATATAACATGTTCAGGGCGTTGCACTTTTTTTTTTTTTTACAAGAAAAGAAAGTAAGATGTACACTATGCCCTGGTGGCAGTATTAACATAAAATAAACATTCACCGCCTATGAACTCAAAATAACAGGAGTGCTCATCAACACAGAGAACATACCATAGGGATAGGGTAAAAATATGGTCATGAAAGAAAACCACTGGGTGCTCACAAGTAGAGAGAGCCATCATACAAAGTTATAAGCCAGGCATAAATATGCAGGATTCGTGATTAGCTCTAAGGTGGTAGGTCAGCCGATGCCAACTCGACAGGATTCACCATAGAGGAAGGGGGTTAACCCCAGAGTCCCCAGCAAGTCACTCCAGCAGCCCCAGAATGCAACTCTATCCATGCCACCTGACCCACAGCTCTCATATTTCCAGTGACTAGGACTGGGGCCCAGGTATCTTTTCCAAGCATATACGCAGGCTGTGAGCCATGTGAAGGGCGCCGACCTCTTGCTGATTGTTGTCCAGGTAAGTGGCAGTACAGTCGGGTGCCAGTCTTCCTGTAGCGAGGCACCCACCTCTGTCTCTCCTTCTGTTGCAGTGTCAGCATGATGAGATGTGGAGCAGGTCGAGCCAGACGTAATCTTCCTGCGACCAGGGGTGAGTGTGGTCTCTGGTTCTCTGTAGCCCAGGATAGTACCCTTAGGCTGTCTGAGGCTTGAGCAGGTGAAGATAAGATGCTTGAGTGTGCCCTCCATGTTAGACTCTCTTCAGAGTAATGTAGGATCAGTGTCAGGTTTTGCAAGCTAGGACAGAGTGTGTCTGCCATCTTGGTGAGTTTGTCTCCGTTAGAGAGCAATTAGGAGCAGTTACTGGAAGGTATTGCAGTTCAGTGGGGCCCAGGATAACCCCCACCGTTCCAGAGGGGAGGGGTGCGGGGAATTGAGGAAGAGCAGAAGAGCCAGGATAGTCCCAAAGGGGGAGATCGGCCGCTTCTCCCGTGGAGGGAACAAACTAGGCCGCAATAATCTGGGTATCGCAGTGTCACAATTGTAGCCTTGAGACAATCGGGACCTCTCTCAGAGGGTGCCCAATATACATCAGATGCAGGTGCCGGTGGTTGGCAAGGTTAGTTAACCCCTAAATAACTTTTGAGTAGAAATTGGTCAGGAGCCCAAGCTTGCTGCGACTGTCCTGCATGGCGGCCCGCCCCTGCACGAATGTGTCTTTTAAATACACTGTAAGATTGTAGTGGATTGCTGGTAACAATATAAGGAATAAACTATGTTGCTTTTAATTTGCTACAAACTTAATTGGTATCAACCGGGTGCTTATTTAAAGGTTTAAAGGAACACTATTGGGTCAGGAATACATACGTGTATCCTAACTCTATAGTGTTAAAAATCCATTTTAGGCTCCAGGCCCCCCTTGCCCTCCTTAAAAATAATGAAAATTACCTTCTTTCCAGCGCTGTGTGGGTCTGGCTCTGTCTATGCTCTGCCCCCTTGAATGACATTATCAAAACCGATGATCTCAGCCAATAAAATACGTTCCCATAGGAAGCATTTGGAGGCCAACGCATATGCAAATCACAGTCCCGCACTGCGCCAGTCAGCATCTCCTCACAGAGATGCATTGAATCAATGCATCTCTATGGGGAAAGTTCAGCGCCTCCATGCAGAGGGTGGAAACACTGAATGGCAGTGCTGCACAAGAACCTCTAGTGACTGTATGAGTGACGGCCACTGGAGTTGTCCCTAGGCAGCAATGTAAACACTGACTTTTCCCTGAAACGTAAGTGTTTACATTAAAAAATCTGCAGGGACATACTTTACACAGTAGAACGACAATATTAAGCTGTAGTTGTTCTGGTGATTATAGTTTCCCTTTAAGCTCCCCGCAGGGAGATGCATATGCTCATGCTCGTCTTAAGAAAGTTCATTCAGCTGAAAGAAATGTGTAGACACTTCAGGCACTACACATTTTTTTTTTATACACAGGACTGTCTCATTATTTCATTGATTTTTGGCTAGATTTTGTAATTTCCTCTGAAGGGCTGCTTACCACTAAATTTGTGGCCAGAGAATTACTTGGAATGGCTTGGGGACTTCTGCCGGATACCTAGGTTCTTTAGAACTACAACTGGGGATGTACACTGAGAGTCTACAGACACCTCACTCTGGTGATTAACTACCCAAGCACAGTATTGATATAATTTATTCACACGGCATTTGTAATTACTGCATTATATGACATTCCCTGTTTTATATTAAATTTAGGTTTTATACATTGGAATTTATTATTAAATAAATCAATTATAGTGCAACTCAGCTTTTTATATTCCTGTATTTTACTGAAATGATGCCCTGAAGGTTCAAAATAGTTTTTTTTCTCAACTTTTTTTTGGGCTGAAAACCCTCTAAATGCATCATCCCAGCACCGCATGTGCCTGGATGGTAGAAAAGGATCATTCCCAAGGAGTAACATGTAATTCAGAGATGGCTCTATGCAGGCACTCACCTAGGAAGCACAACTGCTTGAAAGGTGTCAATGATGAAGCTTTATTTTAGAAGGAATGGTTGAATGGATGATTGCAAGACAGGAGGGATCAGGGCATATAGGAAATGGTTTACTAGTCTGGTGTTCGTAAATAATAAAATTGTGACTGAGTATTAGGCTTTGGAGGACTAAAGATTCAGAGCAAAAACAAACTAGAACGTGTGAAAAGAAGGTGTTATTTTGTTATTTTAAGCTAGCATTTTGCCTCAACACGACTCTCTGTTTAATGACTAGAACAGTGTTTACTGCATGCATGTATTTTACACACACATATATATATATATTAGATGAGACATTTAATAGAGAACCTTTACTTTTCTCAATCGGTAGTGCACTTTAATTTTTTTTTTATTATACTGAAATGCTGAACATCTCACAACCTGTTCATTCTTTTTCCAGAAAGTTTATTAAATCCGAAGATAGCTATTCTGCTTTTTTTTTTTTTTTTTTTTTTAGGTATGACAGAGTGGATCACATAAAAATGGACTTCTGATAAATGTATTATTACCAAATATTTCTCTTTGTGATGAATTATGGAATAACTGGCTTGCAGATTGAATTTAAAGATGGTTTACTGTAATGATATTTGTCGAAATTAAAGAACATTAACTGTCTGCATTTCAATGCCAATGTCTCTTTTTTTTGTCTTTTTTGCTATTGAATACCTTCTGATGCAGAATTAAAGTCAAAGATTGCAAATTATATTTTATGGAAAGGGAAACATAAATTCAGACAGTTTTAAAGTGTTTTTTCTCAAAGCTCGATTTTGAATAAAAGTTTGCATTTACATTTTACCTCTTCCATATAGGCTGTGAGCGATTAATTAATTAAAAACACAACGTTCTTAAAACTGGTGACAATGCATTTTCATTAATGCTCTCTTTCTGTAACCTTTAAAGAAACATCTCAACAATATGTCATACCGTATCTATTACGAATAACCTTCAGTAGTTATGCACGGTACTTTATTGTTAATTTCTCTTTTACAAATGAGCCACCTTGCAAATTCTCGATCCTATTTCTCGGGTAAAGCAAAACTGTGGGCCATCATAGTTGTTGTCTTAAAAGAACATTCATTATGGACACCCCACAGCATTTCTAATGGTCGAAGTGAGACATTTTATTTTATAGCTGGGTTGAAAGCATACATCTCAGCAGTCCTGGATTCAATGGGAGAGTCCCAATGGGATAGTCCCCTATCGAACATCCCATGCTTGCTCTTTGGTGTCCTGCCTTTGCTGGCACCATAAAATGTTTCCTATAACTGTTGTGCCTGTGCCTTATCAGGCCAGCTTGTGCAGTGCAAATTGTTCTGTGGGAATTCAGCAAATCTGATTAAATTTAAACAGCACTCTGCACAAAGGCTTGCCTGGGCATAGCAGCCAGTTAGTCTGTCATGCATTTACATCAGGCTACCATGCCCTTGGGTTTTGCACTAACCTTGGTTTCTCTCTGGTATTACTGAAACCACACTTACCCACACATTCACCCAGTAGGGGACCAGGTTATGCCAGTCTCAAACATAACCCTCCTCAAGGGTGGCCATGGCTACCGCAAGAGTTTGGCCACCTACTCAGAGGAAAACCACCCAAATCCACCTGATTTCTCTTTAACTAAATATTGCCTCAACTATCATGTGATGCCTGTAATAAGTATATAAATACTGTAGTGATGACCTAAGTGTATTTAAAAACAAATTACTTACCTGGCTGCTTGCTTGCATATTTTGTCCAGTGACACAGGCCATGAAATCAAAATCTAACATAAACACTAAAACTGTATAGAAAGCTCAGTTTTTACTTCCACCAATGTATACAATTAAATCATTTACTAGGGTGAGCTATGCAGGAGAGGTAAGTATACAATACACTTATCAGTTAAGCTCTTCTGTGTACAGACATCATCATTATCCACAAACATTTATGATTTCCAGCTCCTATCATAGCATGGTGAAGAAACTGTGATTTACATTGTACACATATGATGGAAATCAAAATAGAGAAAAAACACTAATTTGAAAGCAAGGCACTCATTTTAGTTAAAGTGCAAAATTCTGGTTTTCACAAGATGAATATAACAGAAGGATTAGAGGGAATAAGACAAAGTGGATGTCAGGGGTCCGCGGGCGGCTAGTAGGGGAGGCTGCTCGCAGCTCGCAGCACTCACCCTCAGTCCATCTCCGCCCGCGGTCTCCCCTCCTCCTACCTGTCGGCGAGCAGCGTCTCCTCTCCGCCGCTCGCATCCGTCACGCCTCCCAGCGGCAGCATGTATAACGCTGCACGCTGGAAGGTCGTTGATTTATGCAAACGCCGGGGTCACGTGAGTGACCCGGCGTTAAAGCAACAGTACCACAATCACAGTGGGAGGCTTAGATATCTCCCACGTGTGATTGTTAATACTGATTGGAAGTTATCCAATCAGAATTTAACCTAGGGTATTTATACTCACCTTTCCTGTTCCTCCCTGCCCTGTTGTGGTCTTTGCTGTATAGTATTGATTCTGAACTTGTGATTTCTGGTTACGTACTCTCTGGCTTGTTAATCTGACTTTGTGACTTTCTCCTACCCTTTGACCTCGGCTTGTTTATCGTTATCCTGTTTTCTGGTTCCCCTGACTCGGCTTGTCTCCTGACTATTCTGTGTGTGCTTAGCCCGGCCACTCTAAGGTCCTGTACGGCACCTTTTCTGTGTGTGTGTGTCTGTTAGCGTGTTGGGTTCCCGGAATCGTGACAGTGGATAAATTAGCGCTAAAAAATGGAAAAAGGAATTCGCCAAATCCTATAAAACAGAAATAGAGTAGACCATATAATATAGTGAGGGTATCTAGGAGCTAAAATAATATAGAGGAGATACAATTCAGATAGTAAATAGTGGGTACGCAGATAAAATCATCCAAAGTAATATAAATCCCTTGATGGAATATCTATAACATAAACTGAAAAGTCCAGGATACAATATAAGTCCAAAGTTATATACAAGTCCTATATAAAGTACCTATAGCATAAGTAACCCTAACCTTGTTTGTGAAGACAACACAGGGCTGATGGCACTTATGATTTATAATATACTTTTATGTATATAAAAGATAATAATGATATATGGCAGAGCATATTAGTATAAGGAGCTAATTGCAGTATAAACTTGCAGTAGTGCCACAGTGCAGAATAGATTGGTCATTCTCAATACAAAAGACTACAATGAAGAAAATGTGAGGCTATTGGGTGATACCTCCACATTTCAAATGTTGGAGAACGATCCCACTCCTCTATATATTGAGAGACTGAAAGAAATGCTGAAATACGTCAAAGAGAGAGGAATCATCAATGAGAGAAAATACAAATAGATGTGTGTGAAATTCCCTAGGGTACCGGTATTTTACCATCTACCAAAATCCACAAGAAATTACAGAAACCTCCTGGGAGACCTATCATATTCGGTGTAGGATCCTTAAAGGGACACTCCAGGCACCCAGACCACTTCTGCCCATTGGAGTGGTCTGGGTGCCAACTCCCACTACCCTTAACCCTGCAACTGTAAATACTGCAGTTTTCATAAACTGCAATATTTACATTGCAGGGTTAACGCCCCCACTAGTGGCTGTCTACTAGACAGCCACTAGAGGGCACTTCCAGGTTTCTAGCACACATTTGTGACGTCCTCACGCTATGTGAGGAACTCCAGCGTCGCTGAAATCCTCATAGGAAAGCATTGAAAGCATTTTTCAATGCTTTCCTATGGAGAGGTCTAATGCACGCGCGGCGCATTAGGTCTCCCCACACAGCGGTCGCGAATGCGCAATAGGTCTCCCCCGCCGGATGGCGTTGGTGGGGGAGGAGCGAGGGCGGACCCTGAATCAGCGCCGAAGGACATCGGCGCTGGATACAGGTAAGTCACTGAAGGGGTTTTAACCCCTTTAGCAACTTGGGATGGGTGGGTGGGAGGGAGAGGGGACCTGCAGTGCCAGGAAAACGGTTTGTTTTCCTGGCACTGGAGAGTCTCTATAACGGTCAATCTATCAGAATATGTGGATCACTACTAGCAAAATCTGGCTCTATGTTTGAAATCTTACCTCAAAGATTCAACCCAAATTCTTAATCTATTATCTAACCTTACTTGGAAAGAAGATATGATTTTAGTAACGTCTGATGTCACCTCACTATATACAGTCATCAAGCATCTACAAGGGTGTGAGGCCATTCAATATTCTCTCGCAGTCTATTCAGAACTTACAAATGACCAAATCGACTTTTTAATTCAGTTTATAGGTTTTATTTTAAGCCATAACTACTTCTGGTCAGATGGTCACTTTTATCTCCAATTGGAGGGTACAGCCATGGGAACACGTTTTGTGCCGAGTTATGCAAATTTATTCATGGGCAAGTGGGAAGACGAATACATCTGGGACAACTGCCCATTCGGTGCAAAACTGTTCCTGTGGCGCAGATACATTGATGACTGCTTTTTTATAAGGAGAAGGGATTTGGAGTCACTAGAAGATTTTAAGGTTTACCTCAACCACAACCCCGTACAATCTTAAATTCACCATTTCACATTCTACAGACCAAATAGAATTTTTGGATTTATGCATATATATTGAGGAAGGGAAATTACACACCAAAGCCTTCGGGCGTGATCTATCTCATTACGTGCCCATGCCCTAAGCAATAAGTAGGAAGAACTAAGAGACCTCTCAAAACAAGGATTGCAGAACTTATTTGTAACATCAGAAGAGCACACACAATTTATCCAAGCACTTTAAGGAGGTACATGGTGGAGATCCAACAGGTTTGAAATTCCTACCAATAGAGCAAGTCAACATACATTGGAGAGGAGAAGATTTAGAAAGAAATTTAGATCAGACAGAGGCCAAATGGATCTTTTCCCTTAACACCCTAGTCCCGAAAGGTCTTAATGTGGACTTTGAACTCAACGCATTCCTATAATATCAAGGAAGTTGTTTTTTATTCATGTGAGGGGCGTTTTAATTCTTCTTCTTTTATTTTTTTTTTTTTAAAAATGTAATGTTCTATTATGGTTTTTATTGTCTATCCCCATTACTCTATATTACTGATTACTGATACTGATGATACACATTTTTTTTTTTTGTTAAGGTCGCGTTCTGACAGGAAGATATACATTATTATTTAGTCGATTAATTACATAGAGGTGTGAGTTATGCAGGTAGGCTATGCAAGTCATATAAGGTTACTTAACAATATTAGTGGCTCTTAAGGCTGTAACTAAAAACGTTTTTGTTTATAGTGATATCTATTGCTATAGCTTAGACTAAAGTACATGCTGGAGCGAGGTATGTTGCTTCTTTAAGCTTATCACCCTGGTTGATCGAGGCTTCTGGCGTCGCCACGGCAGGTAGGGGCCGGCACCGTGGTAGTCTCGAGGCCGCACGGGAGGGAGCTGTCTGTTGGTTAGCCGATGCCCAATCTGCTGTAATGTTGTAGCAGGGGGTTGGCGTCCTAGGGATGATGCAGGATGGTGCCTGTGAAGGCTTGTCGCTTTTCTCTGCGCTGGGTTACTCTGTGAGTGTAGCTGAGTGGAAGGTGGGTATGGGGTTTGCTTTGGTGCAGCAGTGCCTTGTCATGCTCCGTCCCCTCGGTGTAGCAATTATCGGCAGTGTGGATGGAGAACCCCCATAGTCCACTGCCGGTCAGATAGCTGTCAGGATAAGTGAGGTCGGGAGGTCGCGGGTCCACTGAGCTGAAGCCTGGGAGCTGCGTTGGTTACCATTGCCGTGTGAGGGGAGATGGTCGTCCCTCTACCTCTTGCGCACATGGCGGCCGCCATCTTAAGTGCTGAGCTCGGCCCACCATCCACGTTCATGTTGTGGCAGGGTCTTGGTTGCGGTGTTGTGGTTGGGGCCGTCGGGTGAGGACCGGGATCACCCCCACCGGTCCATAGGGGGGGAACGGTGCCTAAGCCACTCCGAGCTGGGACCCTGACTGGGCTCCGTTTGGCAGGATAGGAGGGCAGCGGCCGTCTGCCCCACTCACCACCAAGGAGGGCCCCATCTGAGACATCCATGGTTTCTTCTCCAGGGGACTGTAGCTCGGTGAGCCAGCCTCTCCCTGGATCCATTGTGCCCCAAGCGTTAAGATCTGTCGCTGCCATTCTGCTTCCAGGCTGTAGGCCATGATTTAATGCCTTAAATTATAAAGATTTAGCAGGAGCTCAGCCTGCATGCGACTATCCAGCTCGGCGGTTCGGCCCCGCCCCCCTTCTATTTCTATTTTTATATCTTGTTATACTTATTTTTGTTTTTATTTCTCCCTTTTTTCTATTTTTCATTTCTACTTGATATATATATTTTTTTTTTATTCTATTTTATTTACATGTATTCTTATTTTCATTATATTTTTGCTCTATATACTCTCAATCTTACCATCAGTTATAGTTTCTATTTACATATCTTTAGATTGTAAGCTCACGGGCTATCTAGCTAAGCACTTTGTATAAAAGAGCTCCAATGGCTAGATATCAGCTTACGGGCAGGGCTCTCTCTACCTCTTGTATTTGTCTGTGTATATTGTACGTTCTTCACAAATTGTACAGCACTACGGAATCTGTTGGCGCTTTATAAATAGCAGTAATAAATAAAAATAAAATAAATAACTATACTCCTCATACCGGTATCTCTATTCTTTTTACTTCTATTATACTGTTAATTCACGTCACAGGTTCACCTCACCATAATGCTTTCCTTCTATCCAGCCTTACTCAAAATAAGCATCTATATTCATATCCCAGTTCTACGTGGCACTTTCACCCCTGTGGAATATTAATTATGCTTATTGTTCAGTCAGTTATTCTTACTGCGATTTTTAATTTTAATTTCTATTTAAAGATAGATTTCCGTTCGAGTTAGGGACAGATTCTCGATTTATCCTTTTATCTACGCTTATATCTTGTTTCTCTCTTCTCATCTATTTGTTTCTGTATAAAGTTTGTTTAGTGAAACTTAGTATCAACATTCTCTGTGCAACATTTTTATGTAACTATTCCCTGTATCAATATATCTCTCTCTGTGTTATTATGTCTTGTATTAACGTGATTGAGGAATATAATCCTAACTGGAGATTTTTAATTAACTTAAACACCCCAATGAATTTTCTCATTGTATTTGGATGTTAAACTTACGATATTCATGAGTTTTATAATCTGTTTGATAATTTGTTCTAATAGTTGATTCACAGTGTTAGTCAATAAGAAAGTATATATTGGGGGGCGGGGCTGGGCCGCCGAGCTGAGCAGTCGCAGGAAGGACCAGCTCAAGCAAACCCCGATCTAAAAAGCCTGCAAACTGAGACTTTTCATAAATTAAAGGACCATCAACTGCGACCCTTGGTGTGCCAGGGCCGCTGGAGCCAAGGAGAGGCTTGCTCCTGGAGTTTTAGCCCCTCGGGGGTGAGATCTCAGCTGTATCAGGCAGGACCTTGCCCGGCGGTGAGTGGAGTGGACGGCCGCCGCTCCACTATCCTGCCCAATGGAGCCCGTCAGACAAGCTGAACCTCTGCGGACCCAGTCCTGATCCCCCCCCACTCTGGACGGGGGGGGGGGGGGGGGGTGATCCCAGTCCTCGGCCCATAACAGCACACAGAGGCACTGTCATGCCACTACATAAGCCTAAGGCCCAGATCAAGTTGGCCGCCAGACCTGGGCCCACTTCTTTGAAGGCCTGCACACAGCCTACACTTACAAAAAGCTGGAAATCTGTGCGAGTAATTTTGGACAAAGCTGCAAACGAGCAGACAACCTCCTGTCCATCAGTACCAACCTGCCGAAGAACGGAGCATGGAGCGGCCCCTTCTGTTTGTCCCTCGGTGATACCACTGAGGTGCAGACGCAGACGGACGTCGCAATCTGAGCACCAGTCTCAACAGCACAACTTCCAAGCTAAAGCTACCAGTTATCCGAACCACAAACTGCCCAGGATGATCCTAGTCGGCAATTACACGAACCAGAAAGCCCACACGCCACAGATCAAACGAACGGTCAGGACTGGCCTCACAGAGGCACTGCACTCAGGCTACGGCTAGGGCTCGATGGAGTGACCTGCTCAAGCATGCTGGACTCAGGTTTCTAGGTGGCCATGCCTCACTCTCCAAGGGCAGTGGCTGAGAGAGCTAAAGGCAAAAATGCAGAGATTAACCCACTATTAGTCCAGTCTACCTCGGAAGCTAGGGTACGAAATTCTATGGCATACTCCGAGATAGACCGGTTCCCTTGTCTGATATGCATGAGGGCAGTAGAGGCGTCTTCCTCTCTGCCTAATGGTTCAAACGTAAGTTTAAATTCCATAATAAACTCCTGGTAATTGTGTGCCACACTCCTATTACTCTCCCATAATGGATTGGCCCAAGCTAAAGCATTACCTTTTAATTAATTCATCAGGTAAAACATTTTAGCTCTGTCTGTGGGAAAAGATCCCGGTGAGGCCTAAAAATGATACTCTATTTGGTTAAGGAATCCCCGGCATTCTTGGAAATTACCATCAAAATGCAGAGGAGGAGATAGAGAGATAGTTGGTGCCTTGTATACTATAGGCGGAGGTACACAAGGCGGAGGTGAGACAATAGGAGCAGCCGCAGGTTGCAGATGCGCTGTACGGGTGAGAAGTGTACTGAGGGCTGGTCAAATTGATCCATGCGGTGATCATTCTCCTTTAGTTTCCTTTCGCAAGCAGCTATGTACTTGCACAATTCTACAGGATCTATGGCCATGTCGTAATGTCAGCATTACAGAATGATCCAGCACGTAGAATTGTGTAACACAGAGGATTGATAGGTAACGTATACCGGACCTTAGAATGGCCGGACTAACGTACTAAAGAATAGTCAGAAATAGCCAAAGTCAAGGAAAACAGAAAGAGACACAATGATAAGGAAAAGACAGGAGTCAGGGATACCAGAAAACAGGGAAGTCAAAAACAATGCCAAAGCCAAATAACCAGAATTACCAGAATCAATAACGCGCTCTAGGACAACCACAATGGAAACCACGACAGGGCAGTGAGCAGGATGAGAACTGGGCCTAAATACCCCTCCTCTAGATCTGATAGGCTGTAACCGGCCTTTGACCCCAGGTTACCATTTGCATAATTGCTGCTCAACATTAACCCTTCTGTGGATTTGGTTGCTGCTCGGCACAACTTTTCCTGTGTGGACAGTAAATGCCATTAACCACCTTTTTATAAGCGGATGAATATGTGACATGCATACTCTAACTTTAGCCTACTATCTTCTTCCTTGTTCCTATAATGAGTGTATTGATCATGTAATGCTGACCTTCCAGATTTATGTGACACTCTGCAATGAGTCTATGTCGCAAAAGTCATTGCATCTGGCAGACGTAGTGGGTCGAGTTACCATCGGTAGGCATAGTGTAGAGAAGTAGAAACGTGAGTGCAGGAAAGGGAGGTAACTAGGGGAAAATGGAGAAGAAAGAGTGTAGCCCCAGAGGGGAGGGGGGGGGGGGGGGGAGTGGAGGAGGAGAAGCTAGGTGGTAGGAGCAGAGAAGGAGAGGGAGGGGGTATTCTGGTTAATTAGGGTGCGAGGCGAGCCGAGTGCTCCGATACGTCCCCTCCGCCTCTTGGAAATTCATGTTGCAAGGTCGGAGCTAACCCCGCATACGCCCCCACATTGCCTTCCATCCATGGGCTCCAGATCTTTCCAAACGTCTTCATGGTGCCCCTAACCTGTGCCGTCAATTTGTCCATTAGGAAGGTGTCCTTGACTTTTTGTAGTACTATTGTGAGGGTGGGGGTCTCCTTCTGCAGCCACACCTGGGCCAATGCCCTTCTGGCTGCCAAATTCACTTTGTGTAACAGCTTCTCTTCCGTGACTTAACCCCTTAAGGACCAAACTTCTGGAATAAAAGGGAATCATGACATGTCACACATGTCATGTGTCCTTAAGGGGTTAAACGCCCACACCCTCTCCCAAACGAGAGTGGTCTACCAAATACCATTACATCTAAACACGCATCAAGGACTGTGTAACGGACCGTTTCACTTTCAAGAGGATAAAACCCAGTTTAGGCGATATCCCCCTTTCCAGATGCACAGGCAGCTACTGCAAACACCACTCTCCCGACTGGAGACACACGAACACTTTGGATATATCGCTCTGTGGCTGGGGGACAGGACCGACCGTCCCTACCCCTGGTGCTTTAAGTGCAGAGACTACGGTCCCATCTGCACAGTTGTGGGGCTTAACATCTCCCCTTGGTGGGCTAGGCTCCCGCTGGAGAGAGGGTGTAACAAGCTCCTCTCTCTGGACGGTGAACTGCCGCTGGGGAGAGGGGCAGGCTCCTCTCCCTGCCACTCTCTCTGCTGGTGGAAAGGGAGACCAGCTGTCTCCCCTTTCCTTCTCTTGTCCTGCTGCTGGGGTGCGAGACTGACTGTCTCTGCTCCCTGCAGGACACACTGCCGCTGGGGAGGATGGACGACACCATCAGCTCCCTGGGTTACACACTGCCGCTGGGGAGGAAGGACGATACCTTCTACTCCCTGGGACACACACTGCCGCTGGGGAGGATGGACGACACCATCAGCTCCCTGGGGTACACACTGCCGCTGGGGAGGAAGGACGGCACCTTCGGCTCCCTGGATTACACACTGCCGCTGGGGAGGATGGACGACACCATCCGCTCCCTGGGTTACACACTGCCGCTGGGGAGGATTGACGACACCATCAGCTCCCTGGGGTACACACGGCCGCTGGGGAGGAAGGACTGCACCTTCTGCTCCCTGGGACACACACTGCTGCTGGGGAGGACGGACGACACCATCAGCTCCCTGGTGTACACACTGCCGCTGGGGAGGAAGGACTACACCTTCTGCTCCCTGGGGTACACACTGCCGCTGGGGAGGAAGGACTGCACCTTCTGCTGCCTGGGACACACACTACCGCTGGGGAGGACGGGCGACACCATCAGCTCCCTGGGGTACACACTGCCGCTGGGGAGGAAGGACTGTACCTTCTGCTCCCTGGGACACACACTGCCGCTGGGGAGGAAGGACGGTACCTTCTGCTCCTTGGGGTACACACTGCCGCTGGGGAGGATGGACGACACCATCAGCTCCCTGGGGTACACACTGCCGCTGGGGAGGATGGACGACACCATCAGCTCCCTGGGGTACACACTGCCGCTGGGGAGGAAGGACGCACCTTCTGCTCCCTGGGACACACACTGCCGCTGGGGAGGATGGACGACACCATCAGCTCCCTGGGGTACTGCTGGTTGCTGTTGGGAAGGAGGACCGGTTGTCTCTTCCCAGGCTTCAAGGATGAGTCGCAGGTAATCCCCCTCCAGGTTCCATTCCTGGGTAACCAAATACAGTAGGTCTGCCTCGAGGTCAATAGCGCTAGGGAGACCCAGCATGTCCTCTCGGACGTAGTACAGGTCCCAAAAACGAGAGTCGGTCACTTTCCAAGTCCTCATCGCCACTATTATCCCAAAATAGGCCGGGGCCAGTGTAATCTCCGCCTTCTGGGAACTCATACTCTGCCATCTCGGGGACACACTGAGCCGCGTACCACTGTAGCGCCTGGTATGCGTCGTCGAGCGTCAGTTCTGCGTATACTAGAATCTCGAGTCTAGTCACCCACTTTCCTGTGGTCTGTTTTCTCAGGAGGGGCATCCGCTCTGCCATTCTAGCCAGGATTCGCTGCCTTCTGCTGCAGCGCCGCTCCCCTCGTGAATACTGTACTTCTTCTAGGGCTTCGTCCCACAACCCGGCTCTGACAGACTGTCTGTACATCAACATGTTCTCCTCTGAGACTGCTCCAGACTCCGGGACGTAATCGTTCAATCTAACTTGAAACTTCTCCTCCATTTTCTGAGTTCCTTTGTAGATAGGGTCGCTGTACGGATACTAGCGTTGCCCTCAATTGTAATCCAGGCCTTGGTGTTCTGTAGCTGTCCTTCTGGCTGTAGGAACGATCCCGCCGCTTGCCACCAATTGTAACGGACCGTTTCACTTTCAAGAGGATAAAACCCAATTTAGGCGATATCCCCCTTTCCAGATGCACAGGCAGCTACTGCAAACACCACTCTCCCGACTGGAGACACACGAACACTGGAACAGCTGAACAAGAAAAGCAGACATCAGCTTACACTCCTGGCAGTCAGCATACAATCCAATTCCCCCAAAGAACGAGACGACACATCGCTTTGAGGGTTAAGCAGGAACTCTGGACTGGCTCATCCAGCCTGGCTTTTATTTCCAACTCACACATACAGGCCACACCCAGGGGGAGGCATAAAAGAACCAACGACATAGATGTTACCTCCCACACATCCCCTCCCCTTAGTGTGACACATAATCCCATTATGCATACAGTTTACAATATACTTTTACACAACTTTCATAACTTTGAAACCATACATCGCATCCACATAAAAATCACATATTCAGACTCAGCATACTTTAAACATAAACACTCTCAAAAATCATACCAATCCCTTCAGTAAATAAAAAGTTACACGGAAGTCCTTTTATGACCGACCGCAAGCACCTTTTCTTGCCCAAAATAGTTCCATGGATTTGGGCTGTGCGGTCGGTCCATTCCTGGTATAAAAACGACTAAGTCCCGTTTGAAGTGTGTTCGGTACTTCGACTTTAGTCGAAGTGTCGAAGTGAAGTCAATGGTACGGGTCGGCGGTGTTCGAGTTAAAATGGCCGCCGCCACGTGGTCCTTTGTCCGATGCCGGTCACTTCGACGACTTCGACAACTTCGGTAACTTCGACACTTCAGCAACTTCGGCTGCATCCGAAGTGCCCTCTAGTAAGTGCCAATCCTTCTCCCATAGTCATTAAATGGGCGAACACTGTTTTTAAAGGGTCCAATCTCCCAGGGCCATAATCGCTGGGCAGGAGGCTAGTAACCAGGCTTCTCCAGTTCAGAGTGGCGAAGTTGGTCTCCAATGGCAACACAATTGTCCGTCAGGATATTGGCCATACCCTTCAATATCTTTCCTGTCTTGTGGATGGTCACAGAAACAACACAAAGTGGCCCCAGGGAAGGTGGGCCGCAAATATATCCAATATGACCACATGTGGCCCGCGGGCCGCAAGTTTGACATGCTTGGGTTAGAGAGTACACACTGTTAGGGATTTTGGTACTACCTAATATCAATGCCAAGATTTGGATTAGTGTTCAACTAGGGAACAATGCATTTTATGGAGGTGGTATATTATTCTCAAGAAGCAGTGAACTATAAATCTAATCATTCTAAGTCAGACAGTCACCAAGTTGTAAAATGTTGACAAACGGGCTTGGGATGAAGCTTGTGATGTTCTTCAGAGGGCTGTAGAAGTTACAGTTAGGGCATTCTGTAGCTTAATATAACATGGGTTTATGCAATATGCTCATCACTACTATTTAAAATAATGGGGCCTCCACGGTTTGCTGAAATATTTTTCAAATACTTTTTCATCCAGACAGGGCTCACTGCACCCACTTTTCTGACAGTGTGGTCCTAATTCCCTCACATCAGTAGTTGGTATTAGTGAGTAAGGCAGAGCAGTTAGTATAAAAATCACTGCCATTCACAGCACTTCTAGATTCAAATCAATGTAATCTTCCATGATGCTCTGAGCTTATGCATGCTAAGGCAGTTCTTCCAAAGTGCCACTGCCCTACATCACACCACATGGGGGCACAGGTGCACTTTTATTACCACTCCAACTTTCACATTCTTAGTGCAACTGATAGAAGGTTATCACAATTAATTTGTCTCACAGCAGTAAAGGAAACTACACAAATTTCCCTTCTTGTCCTGACTAGTTCCAAACACTATAATATCCTGATTCTACCCTACATTATTGTCAAATATGAAGATTGTTGCCATGTCTAACATGCTTGAAATTAAACCATTGTACACTCGTTCTAAAATTCTACGCTTGAAAAATAGGTCTGTTTTTTTGTTTTGTTTTTCAATCACCATTCTCGACATCTCTTACTACCTATTCCAAAGGAGTAAGAAACCGCTTAGTTAAAAAAAAAGAATAAAAGAAAAAAGCATAGCACTGAACATTTAATATAATATTTGTCTATATAAAATATCAGTCCTTTGACTATCACCTTCAACAACAGCACGCAATTGTAATACTGTTTATGTAAATGGCCTTCTCCTTTCTCGGATCAAACTCAGAATAAAATTAAGGTGCTCAGTTTGTTTTCAAAATACATAAAAAATAGATTTGTTATAACGAGAATTCCAAATGCTCCATGCTATCAGACAAATTATTTTTTAGTTAATAACTTAAGTATACTGTTAGTGAAATTACAACTCGCTTATGACACAATAAATATACAACAAAACTTGCTCTATGAATTATTCAATTCACTGACTGCAAGTAAAGAGGGAAATGGCAGTAGGAGAAGGTGATTAGCATGTGAAAAGAAACCCATTTCAGAGCTGAAACAATCACTGTCACCTACATCTGAAGCTGCCTAGTGGTGTTTTGTAAAAAAAAAAAAAAAAATGCCATTAATATACACATTTAAGGCTTTGGAGTCTCTATAAAAGCATTAAGTATTTGATTTACATTAAAGTCATTTGTTATTTCTTTAACTGTCTGTCCCAACTGAAAACTATATCTACTCCAATAAAGGCTCACTTAGCGTGCATTAAAATAAATTTAAGTTCAATAAAAGGATGAATCAGAATACGAATCAAACTTTTATGTCCTTTTTGAATCTCTAAAAATTTAGAGATTCAAAAAGGACATAAAAGTTTGATTCGTATTCTGATTCATCCTTTTATTGAACTTAAGTGTGGGGCTGGAACGCTTTCACTTCCTCCCAGCATCGGCAATACTACAGGAGATTGGTTGCGCTGTTAAAGGGCCGCAGTGCACAATCGGGCCCTTGTTCAGTAATACCCATCAGGTGGTCCTAAGTGCATGAACCCCGTCAGTGGGTGGACCCAGGTGTAGCCGCACTGGCGGTACTTCCAAGGCTGTAACCTATCAATATTACATTGTGATTTTAGTTTGTGTTTTACTTTGCACCTTATACGTTACACTTCTTTTGTTTATGTTTTTTTTTTTACACACTTTTTTGTAGTGCATGGTTTAACATACAATCATTTATAGACATTTAGCTAATGTAGAACGTCTGATGCACTGCATTTTTTATATCCCCACCAGTCAAGGGTGCAGATGATTTGCTGTAGAGAGCGTGCCCCATGTTTGTAGATCGGCCACATCTTCCTGGCACTTCCTGGTACTAGGCCACATGACTGCATGGCCCTATGATGGAAGAACCTAGGATCGGGTATCTTGAGTTCCTGCTTGATTGCAGGTCAATCTAATGGTCACACAAAGCGTCTTCTGATGCGGTGTTAGGTCATATATGCATATCTAGAGCTCAGAGGTGCTGGAGCTCTCTCTCTCTCCCCCTCCCCTCCAAGTCTTAGTTAATTTTTTGAAGCAGATTAAAATAGCAAACACTGCTTTTCAGGGATGCCTACCGGTAACGATAAGGTAAGGTAATTACCTAACGGTAATTCCTAAAAGGACTCTATAGGCACACAGCACACTTCATCTCAATGATGGTCTGGGTGCCCTGTTCTCAGAGCCATACTTACTACTCTCTTACTGCTTGAATATTGCTAGAATGTTGCCATCAAGTTGGAACTACAAAGGTTGTTTTACAGTGTGGTATGAGGGTCCCACTTAAAGTCCCTAAATAATAATTACAAATAAAGTAAGTCTGTGCAGTGATACAAAAAGATAAAATGGGCTTTTGCTGTGTGCGATTAAAAAACAATGTTAATATAAGTGGAAGGTAGGGAAGTTGCTATTTCTCAATATTCCAGTCTAATTGAATTGACGTAAATGTGTAAAAGATTTCTCCTAAAGGACAACTTGTGTGCTGCTGTTATTTCTCTGTGTGAAGCAACAGCAGAAGGCAAGTTAGGTTAAGTAGCAATTGGTCAGATAACAGTATAGTCTGACCCAACATGGCCGCTCAGCCATGGAGCAACCTACTAAACTGGTTCCCAAGGGGCACGACACTTCGCCAGTCACCACCGAGGTCCTAACGTCACTCTTGACGACTCTCCAGAACACTATACTTGCGGACACCGCAAAGATCCGCGGAGACATACAAGGCCTGATGGGTAGGCTGGGCACCTTGAAGGAAACTACCGGGGAGCACACTAAACAAATTACATCCTTGATAGAGAGATAGACCGATTGCACCAGCAACACAAATCCTACGACCAATGCTTCGCTATAATGAAATACACAAGGCGCAGACTGAACGTAAAAATAAGAGGTGTCAAGGAAGACATATCAGCCGATGAATTACCTCACCTCTTCGGCCAGTATTTACAGAACTGATGCCCTCGAGACAATGCAGGGCGGTGGGCCTTGATGAATCCTTCTGTATCCCCAGGTCGCCGAAGGCTCCTGAGGGGATCCCCAGGGATCTAGTGGTCCACCTCCAGAACGGAAAGGACAGAACCACAATAATGGCAGCGGTCAGAGATTGCACGCCATACGGGTTTGAAGGCATGCACCTTACTTTCTACGCGGATCTGTCTGGATATACAATGACATGGAGACGATCCTTGCCACCCTTCACTGCACTACTTAGACACCACAAGATGGCGAATGACGCATAAGCTGGCGAATGACGCATAAGCTCCAGATCCTAAAGGATAGTGTTAAACAGGACATTCATGACCTCACGGAAGTGGCCGGGCTGCTAGCAACTCTGGGCCTGCTCCAGTACTCTCTGGCCCCCACTAGACAAGACGTGGCAGAGCGAGCCTCCCATCGATGGAACCCTGCAACAGCAAAAACATTCACACCTAGGGGGCTACAGCCGGCCTCCAGCACAGTGGACATTACCTGAACAACCGGATGGATTGGTGACCACACCGGAGCGTGAGATATGAACCAATACTGAAACCCACATAGAAAACTGAACTTGTTACCCACTGTTTATTGGCAAAGTTTAGTTTTAAGTCAATTTTAGACCATCAGTTTTCTTTACTTTAGCGTACACACTAAAGCAATATGCCACAGCAAATGCAGCCACCGCCTGTAGCACAGGCACTCGGCCGGTGCGGAATAACCACGGAATACACAAAGGAAAATGCACATGGCTCATAGATGGGTTACCGACCACTAAGATAGATGAAGCCTAACCACTACACCCTTCAACACCCGAATCACAACACACACTTCGGCCCTATATGTCAGCAGCACCAGTAAATTTCACACAAACACACACAACTGTACAGGCAGCTATGGGGGTGACAGGCTGTAAAGCCCAATATGAGTACACCAGACTGACGCATCTTCTAGCCACCTCACCTTTTTATATGCCCCACACTAGATGCATTGGGTAGGTTGCCATCCCAGTTTTAGCTATTGAGGCACTGCAATTTCTCAGCACCCCAATGGTACTTGGCTTATCAAGGGTATATGGTCCTCTCCCACAACTCGGTCATACTGCAATAGACCTTGACGGGACCGAATCACAAGGAACACCTATCCTCTCAACCCGAGAGCAGCATCCAGCTCATGTCCCCACTATGACTACAGTACCCGCAACCAAATAGCAACCTACATACGCTACACTCTGAGACTAGGCCACGACGATACCATCCACCCCCTCTCCCCCCCACCCACCTCAGGTTACAGGGTATCTTAATCTAACCAGCATGACACAAGCCGCGGGTTCTCCCATTACTTACACTTAGCACATACCGTTCACAATCTCACTACTAGCAACTGGAACACATACCATAAAATTCTCCACAAGAAATCAGCAACAATATTCACTTGCGGCAAGACGAGCACAAAAAAAAAAAAAAGTGTAAATTTAATGATAGTTGTCTTTTCAATACTACTGGCCTGTGTTCCTCAAGCATGACAGCAGAAACTAAATTTGACTTACAAAGGTTGTTGCAAAGTGTGGGAGTAACGTGGGGGCCACTATTTTAATCTCTGGAGTGAAACACAGTGTAGCTTTGGCAGGGAAAATTTGTTTTATACTGGGTAAAAACAAGAGTATAGCAAAAGCAGGGTAAATTAGTTTTTAAGCAAAGTGCAGTTGGATATGTATTCCAATAGTTTATAATTAAAAAACTAAGGTATATATATCAACTCCAATCCTATTTTCCTCTTCACAATGAAAATGTAATAATTCAATGCAGATTTGCAAGTGTAATTTTGCCCTGATCTGAAGTATAGGCAAATGAAAAAATATGTATAATTAATAAATACACATTTATTAGCATTTTTCTTTGTTGTTTGAAACTACAGACAAACAACAATGGATGTATATCTACATGGAATGTCATAAATAGAAGATGCAACAAGGCAGAACAAAAAATAAAAAGAAATGATCTGCCATTTCTCATGGTCTTACCTCCAATAATTTATCATGCAAATAAGACCAGCAAAATGTAAAGGAAACAAGCACTCCGTCCGGTATACATTGAAACCCCCTCTCAGGCAAGAGATAAGATTAAATATTAGAAGGGCTGGAACAGAAAATTAGCTGTCTGTACAATAACTAGGCGGGAAAACTGTTTTATTTAGCCTGAAGGGATTTTTTGTTGCAAACTGACTAAATTAAAATCCAGTCTATTAAATCCTGTATCATATAGGAAAATGGCTTTTCCATGCACTTTTAGATACATTTTCATTTATCTCATTTTACGCATGATTACAATTTTAATGAGAGTTGTGCAAAATTTCGAGGCTAATTTTAAATCTCCTTTCTCTATTTTCCACTTACTGCTTGCTGGATTAACATTTGTGATAAATTGTTGGACCAGAAAGAAGGAGCATTACCAACCTGAAATAAATGAGTTCATTTTTGCAGCTCAAAAGTGATAATGCGAGAAAATAATGCCCGATGTCTAATTATGCTATCTGCTAACTCATTTCAGAAAGAAAATTATTTGTTTCATGTACCTGCGAGAGCATGATTCTTTTTACATTTTATTTAGACATCACTGAATAATAGAAAGTGTGGATCTTTTTTTATACTCCTCTAAAGTTTGAATGTATAAAATGTTTAATGAAAACAATTCTTTCTGATATGAATAAGCCATATATTTATGAAATACCTTACTTTAGCTGTCATTACGAAACAGTTAAAGAAGGGGGGGGGAAGGTACTATATAACACCAATTTCACAAATCTATGTAGTTTACACAAATCTATTAGCAATTAGCAAAGCCATGGTAACTATTTTACTGTATATCCAAATAAAAAGACAAGTTGAAGTTTTTTTTAATTCTATTTGTTTTCTCTATATGTGTACAAGGCCTTGGTAGGCCTACGAGTTGCAGGCACCACTATCAAGATAAAAGAACGCACCAGGGACCTATGAGAATAATTGCCTGCCTTGACCTCAGTTTGAGACTACGAATTGGAACCTTTACTGTTTTTATCAGTGTTTAACCTCCACAAAAAAAGGCATAATCTATGAAGAACATACATCCTATTTTGATTACGGGCAACAGATCAGAAGTGACAAATTATATTAATTAGTTATTTATGTGAGTATTCATATCAGATCCAACTACAGCAATACATCAGAAGAGAGTCTGAGGATTCCTAGATGTCTGCAATATTTCAGTTATGTCTCAACAGTGATTCCTTTCCATTATTCCATTATACGACATACTGTACAGGTAAGCACATTGCTTTACATGTCATGTTACAAAATTGGGAATATTTTTTTTTTAATAAAAACTTTATTCAAACTAGTCATTCAAGCTTCCCCCATATTGGTAAAAGGTCTTGAGTGAGTTGCAGGAGTATGGTGATACTTGCCACTTTATTCACTGATACAGGTTTACTTTTCACGCACAGGATACCTTATACATTGTGCAAGTCATGTAGATTGTACATTGTACAGACACAAATCAAATCAATGTAATATTTTGTACAATAAAATCTGAGTAAAGTATTAAAGGGTCAAACACTGGAAAATTCTGTTTGAAATGCCTGTATTAATTAGCGTGTTTGTGTGTAAAGCTAAATAGATTCAATGTGGCACACCTCAGCATTCTTTTCTGCAGAACAAATAGGTTACTGTGTATTATTGAAACACAACAGATCAGATTAATTTGGGCAGCCCCTGGCAGTGAGCAGTTCAGCAAGTCAGTAGGGGAGCATTCCTTTATTATCCTCTTCTTATTACTATTACCGCCCAATCCACACACACAGACACACAAACTACCTGACCGTGATGCCAGACAAAACAAGTTAATATGACTAGAGGAGAATAGTTAGGCACTACATTAAACATATTAATAGCAAAGTGTCGACATACATATCAATATCACCTACAAAGCCAGATAAGAACAAGGAGTACCAGTATTTCAGTTGATGATATTATGTTATGATTATTTGTTTCTCAATGAGTATAATTTGTATTTCCATTTTTTTCATTGCAGATCTCAAAATGCCTTACGTATATCTCTCTTTGCTCCAGTGGGCTGTTTTTTTTTTTGTTTGTTTTTTAATATTATTTATTTTCGAATAGGCAGGTAGAGGAGATATACATCAAACATGTCAGCGTTTACAGCCGGTAAGAGACAACTTAAGTTTACAACATATGTTTCGTAAGGTCTCGGTACATGGCATCACGTTTAATAGGACATTTAGCATGCACTAGCATAGGTTATATTGCGCGCAGGCAATGTTGAGTTTTCGTCTCGTAACCAGGCTGACCTCTTCTCTTTCCACCGCCTTCTCTTTCTTTTTATTCTTTGATAGAGAAAGATAAGAAATAGGTGTGAAATGTAGAAGTAGGAAAGTAATAGTGTATTGTGTATTGGGTCAGACTCCCCCATCTCCCCGCTTTCTGGTCGTCGGACAATACGGCCAAGAGTTCCCTGGGATACGAGGTGCCGCTCCCTCGCACATGGGGGGTCTAGTGTGCTTTAGTAGTTTGTGATATAGTACAGGACGTGAAAAAGAGAAAAGAAAGTAGTTGCACTGACTGGACTCTCGGTCCTCCTGATATCCCTTCCTCAGTTTACTCATCTGGTGCCTTTGCTAGAATCCCCTCAAGTGTCAAATTGTTCCCACAGGTCTCATGCCTTGCTGAAGGATATCATAGCATGCCATACCTGGTCGGTTAACTTGTCCATGAAATGATTTTCCCGGATTTTATTAGTGACTAGTGTTAAGTGCAGGAGGTTCCAGGCACAACCACATCTGTGCTATTGCCCTTCGGGCTGCTAGGTAGATCATGTTTAAGAGTTTTTGCTCATGTCTGGTCAAACCCTTAGTCGGTCGTGAGAGCAGGCACGCCCTTGGGTCAAACTCCAGTCTTGTTTGCAAAATTTGTTATACAATTTCTACCACTCTTCCCCAGATGTCTGCCAACACTGGGTATGACCAGGGGGCTGAATTTTACACTGCAGAGGAACATATTTTCCTCCCAGACGCTCACCATCATCACATATGTTTTTGCTGTTGATCCAAAAGAAGGCAAAAAACCTAGTCTGTAGCGATAATTTTAGTACTTTGACTACCTCGCTCCTGTATTTTGACAAACTCTGTTATATACAATTTACCACTTTCCCAATGAGAATTTTTGTTTTTTAATTCAAATTTAATTCACATTAAAGGTGTAACGGGTGGCGGTCCGAAGACTGGGACCCCTGTGTGCCTGATGATGAGAGGAATCTCAGCGTGGTAATGGACCATCAGGGTCTGGTGCATGGTAACCACACGCTCCCTGGTGTTGAGCACCAGCGTTTCTGCGGCCACATACCAGGGCCCTGATGCAGCTTTAGCGGAAGTCAGGAGCTGGATGTAATATGCAGACCTCCCAGGATCTGGATAGAGAGACTCTGCAGGAGAAATGTATCCAGTACTAGAAACAAGGCAAGACTAGAACAGGCACCAAACAAGATAACAAGACAAGACTAGAAGAACCCAGAATCTGAGCAGGACAGAAAGCAGAACCCAGAACATGTACACAATACATGAGGGATACATGAAGAGGACATGGACAGGGCAGGACAGGACAGTACGTGAACTGGGAATACAAGACAAAATAAAACAAGACAAGAGATGCAAGGCAAAACAAGAGGAGACATAACTAAATACTATATATGCAAAACCTTGGAGATTTAGACATACATAAATGGCCATGATGTTTGCAGCCCACCACTGTGCCAAAGTACTCCAAGTACGGTGGGTCCTAACTGCCTAGCTATGTATGACTAAATAAACAACAATACAACACACACAGTACTTACCTGCAAAGAAAGGAACAGAGGAAACAAGATCACTGCTTGCAGGAACAGACTGAAACAAAAAGGCAAAAGAACAGGTGTGGCAACAAAAAACAAACATTATAAGGAATCCAGGAGACTGGGAATTCCAGGAACGGAATAAAGGAATGAACCCAGAAAACCCAGCATAAAGAAAACCAGACATAGAATAGAAAACCAGAAAAACCAAGAAAAACTAAACAAGAATTATAAACGAGTTCTGGATATCAGAAGCCAAAACAGAAATTATCCGCAACAGGAGCAGCATGTGACAAAAGGTTGCCATTTGATGCCAAACTGAAAACAAAATGAAATCTCACTCCTCTGATTCATCCATTTTGACACTTTCTATCAAAAGGCCTGCTTTCTAATTGTTTCAATAGTATTTTTTCTAGTCTCTGTGTAACAGTCACCTGGGGACTTATGTGACAGTCTAACAGGAGTTGTGAGTTCAAACGCAGCCAGGTCTCTCTGCAGGGCTCTGGGTGAACCGTGAAAGAGCCCCGCCACAAGGGGCGACCTCCGGGCGCCAACAGACAGAGCTTCAACTACAGGACCCATTTCAGGCTTAGACAGGGAATCTATTTTTTGTAAAGGCATCCGAATCATCAGGATCTGAGAGCGTTGGAACATTTTTCAGGTTGTGATTCTTCGAGAAGGCAGTGGAGGCAAGGAGGCGAGAAAGGGATGCTGCTCTGGCCTTAAAAGCCTGTTCAAAGGTATTTAGATCTTCTCTGCGGACCACGGTTCCATGGGAGGCAATTACACAGCCTGGAGACAGATCCTCTGTGTTGGAGCAGGAAATGTTAGGGAGACAGAGGCTGGGGATTAGAAGGTAGCCACGGCAGCCTCCTTTTGAGGCTCTGGAACAGGAGCAGAGTTAGCTGGGACCATGATGGTGCCATTGGTCTGGTTAGGTTACTTATGTAACAGTCTAACTGGAGTTGTGAGTTCAAACCCAGCCAGGTCTCTTAAAGGGGCGGCCACGCCTTGCTGTCTGCAGGGCTCTTGGTGAACCGTGACACTCTGCATAGTTCATAATAAACAGTAAAATCACAGCAAAAGTTTTAAAACTAAAACACAGGTACACAAATAAACACACACTCACATATCTATTGTAATTAACACAATTACAAAAATAAAATACACAGATTTTCCAACACCCGGCAGATAACTGTAATGAGCCAATACATGCATTGTAGAAAAACTGACAAAAATGAATTGAAATGTGAATTAGATGGAACAAGGTGATGGGGGGGGTCAATTCTATTCTACTACTCATCATTTCCAGCACAGCACTTACTGTTCAGAGTGCATCGTTTTATATTGTAGCACAGGTGATAGCTGGAATAAGTTAACTCAATAAATGAAAAACAAGACTCGAAAATCATAAGAAAGGGAAATCATAAGCTACAGATTATATTACATGAATAAATCACAAAGGTGTCAACTACTTAAGTTACTTACAGAGGGCCAATAAAACAGGTGTCTCTTGCCCTCTTAACCTATGATATCAGATCTAAGAATCTCATCCCCCAACCACCAATTTAGGTAGAGAACACTTTATTTTTGTAGATGGCCTAATGTCTACATAAATGAAAATGCAAATAACAAAAAAGGGCTTTTCCCCAAAGGGATGTAGTCAAATTCAGTGAAGTATCCCCACCAGAAAAGCTGTAAATGCCATATAAATGCTGCATGTCATGGGACAGCTCTGTATATGTGTTTGTGGTTTCCACCAAGTTTTTTTAATTTTATTTTTCAAGTTAAATCAGCTTACGCTTCATAAGGAAATCAATTCCTTGTGTTGCTGCCACCAAACACTTTCATGCACATTTTCTGTCTGTCTATGAAGTCATAGTAAAGCTTATATTCATTTGGTATGAGCCAGTTTAATAGCTAGGCACAACCCATGTTTCCAAAGCCCTGGCAAAAGTTAATTGAAACCAGAGGCTTTAGATTATATGTAACTAATATATCTATATGATCTATAATACAAAAGTAAAAAAAATTACTAACACTCTAGTATAATGGCAACAGAACTGAAATGGTTGCATTACATTATCTAGAAAAACAGAATCAAATATTTAGGATGGTTCTGGGATTCTGAAAAATTAATTTTGTTGTATTTTTATTGGAGAGTCAAGGATTATAAGAAACTGTGCCCTAATTAAGTACATGTGCAGCCCTGTGACAGAGATAATATCCACTGTTATATTACAGTCATGCAAAGAACTTGTTATCACATTATGCTGTCCAATGCTCCAAGCCTACATTCAGAAACTATAGACCAGGGAGCTCAACATTAGCGTTGAGCGAACTCGAACTGTAAAGTTCGGGTTCGTACCCAACATTAAATTTTTTGGACCCCGGACCCGAACACGGACATTTCACTGTATGTTCGGGTTGGAGTTCGGTGTTCGGTGATTTAATGGCGTGTTTTGAAAGGCTGCAGGGAAGCCAATCAACAAGCGTTTGACTCGTGCGCCCTTAGAAGCCATCACAGCCATGCCTACTAATAGCATAGCTGTGATTGGCCAGTGCAGCATGTGAGCTATCTACCAAAAGGCTGAAAGACCTAAATTGGTCTTTCGGCCACATTTACTAATACTAAGTAAAGATTACTTAGTATTGGTAAATTCAGCCCCTACTTGCTATACCGCGAGTAGGGGCATGTCTAGTAAACAGTGAGCAGCCAGTGGCTGCTCACTGTAAAAAAAATAAAAAAAATTAAAACCTATTGGCCCCCACCCCTGAACGGCGGGTGGGGGCCCTAAAGTAAAATAAGAGGGGGGGGGACTTATTGTCCTCCACCGGCACCCGCCGCTGTGCAGTGGGTGGGGGCCCTAAATAAGATTGAGGGGGGGACCTACTGTCTTCCCCCCCGGCCCCCACCGCTGAGCGGAGGGGGGGTGATGGGAGGGGTTACATTTTTATTTAGGGCCCCCTCCCACCGCGTAGGGGTGGGGGCCGGGGGGAGGACAATAGGTCTCCCCTTATTCTAAATTTAGGGCCCCCCCCCTGCCGCTCAGGGGTGGGGGCTGGCTGGGAGGACAGTAGGGTCCCCCCTCATTGTTATTTATTGCCCCCACCTGCCGCGCAGGGGTGGGGGCCAGGGGAGAGGACAGTAGGTCCCCCCTCAATCTTATTTAGGGCCCCCACCCACCGCACAGGGATGGGGACCGGGGGGGGAGGACAGTAGGTCATGAGGGGTGGGAGGGAGAACAATATGACCCCCCCTTATTTTACTTTAGAGCCCCACCCGCCGTTAAGTGGACTGCTTACTAGACATGCCCCTACTCGCGGTATAGCCTTTTGGTAGATAGCTTCCTAATACTGTGAAGTTCAGCCGAACTTGGCGAACCCGAACATCCAGGTTTCCGCTCAACTCTACTCAACATCTGTGGTTGTGAAATTATTTGAAGGGTTGTTAAGGGATAAAATTCAAGAAGTTATTCTGAACAATTATATTATTTCAAGGAATCAACATGTTTTTATGAAAGACAGGTCATGCCAAACTAACTTGAACAGACCCGATATGGAGCATGTTTCAGTTGGTATGAGGAAGTCCAGAGATCCCACGTGAGAGCCCGAAGAGAGCCCAGCCTGCCATATTCTGAGCTTCCTAACACTGGGAGTCAGCTGATTTTAGCTACAGGTTTACTGCATAAGATTTGGGTACTCCCTTTGTATAATGGATACCATCTTATTGTTTTATGTTTTTATTCTTTTTGGTTCCTTTACTTGTAATTGCACTTTCTGTTAAGCAGATATGAAACAATTTACTCAGTTGCAACGGTCCTTACACTCTCCTATTTGCCTAGCATGTTTTATGGCATTACTTATTAGCTGTCAGGATCGGGACAGGGATCCAACACGCAGAGTACAAACAGTAGCCAGATACGTATACCGGACCTTAAAATGGCCGGACTAACGTAAGTAGTACAGTATAGAATGGTCAAAGACAAGCCGAGGTCGAGGGTAACAGAAGACAGGTAAGCGAGAGACAAGCCGAATCAAGGGTAACAGAGATAAGCAGAGTAAGGTAAACAAGCCGGGTCAAAACCAAAAGGGATAATAGAATACACAAGCACTGAGTGACTAGAACAAGCTAGAACCACGACAGGGCAATGAGCTAATGAAAGAAGCTCTGTTAAATACCCTGTTCAGAGCAGTAACCACGCCTCCAAGGCGTCCTGATTGGTCCTGCAGCAATTGAGTGACAGGTCGTTCCGGAGGAGTGTCCTGATGACAACTTCCTGCCTAGATGCTGTAAAAGGCAGTCACTCCCTCGCGGCCGGCCTTGCATGACCGGATAGACCGTGGGGAAGGGAGCCATCAGGCCGTCTGGATGGAGGAACAGCTAAGTCTCTACCTCTTTCGGAGGTAGAGACCACAGGTACCCTGACATTAGCCCATTTTCTCTGTCTACCAGTTTAGTCTGCTTACATTACCATATACATAAAAAAGAGATGTATTCTGCTATCCAGTTCCTAATATTGCTAATGTTCTACACCGCAATAAAAAAATATAATTTTAATAAATCAATGGGTTGACCCCACCTTGAATATGTGGTGTAATTTTGCGCACAAGTTTTAAAGAAGAATATTGCTAAGTGCAGAGAGGAGCTGCAGAATTAGTAAGGGGTATAGAAACTGGAAGAAAGGCAATTTCACTTACAGGAGAAGAAAGGGTTCATTGCCACAAGAACAATAAAGATGTGAAATTCTCTGCCTAAAGAGGTTGTCTTATCAGAGTCTATAGATAATTTATGGATAATGGATTTTTTTGCATAAACAGAATATTTAAGGATATAATTGATATGTATGTGTCACAAACTTACCTTTACCCGACACCTGTGCTGATCCTCTCCTCCGGCCACATGGGCAGAATGAACTGCATGGCCGCATTGCACCAGTCCTTGGGCCGACTATACCACGAGGCCGCGCGGCCTGAATAATCTACTTACCTTCAGTCCATCGAACGGCTCCCTCTGCTGTTATGCGAGACGAACTGCAAACCCTATAAATAAAAGATAAAACCATGACGTCATTACCTTAAAGGGACCACATCATCTAGGCGACCCAATGCAGTTTGGACTCGCAGAGATGACCCGGACCAATGGGAACTCGTTTTAGCCTACTAAGGGCTTGTTTTAGCCTCCATTCTTTACCCTATAGTGGTTTCTGTTTGGATACTCGTTTAGTGCTCTTGGTGATTCCCTTGTGATTTCCTGATATTAACCTCGGGTTCGTATTTGACTTCAGATTTCTAGTATCCTGACTCCAGCTTCGAACTAGTACATTTCTAAAAAATTTCTAAATATATTTCCTGTCTTTGTGTGCTGGCTTTAGAGTGGACATTTTATTTGTCCACACTATTGTTTCAGCTGTAGGGCAATCAGCAGGAACAGTGGTTTCCATGCAGATTGTTTCAGCTGTAGATCAATCAGAGAGAACAGTCCATTGGTTTTCATGGTGATAGTTTCAGATGTAGAACAATCAGCAGGAACATTCCATTGCTTTCTATGGTGATCATAGGCGTGTGCACGGGGTGTGCCGGGTGTGCCTGGGCACACCCTAATCCCCGCGGCACGACTATGTATTGAGTCCTGCAGGAACAGCGTTCCTGCACTTTTATTTGAGCAGGAACGCTGTTCCTGCGGGCACTCAGTGCCCCCAAATGCCCCCTTCCGGCCCCCATGTTCCCCATGTCATGGCGGGGGGCAAGAGGTGAAGGACACCCCCCCCCCCAGTCGGATGCCTGTGTCCATCTCAGACGCGGTGAGAGAGCTGTGTGCTCTCTGCTCCCTCTCGCCGCGCGCTGTTTGCTGATGCTGGGAGCCGGAATATGACGTCATATTCCGGCTCCCAGCTACAGCAGACAGCCCGCGCGGCGAGAGGAAGCAGAGAGCACACAGATGGACACAGGCATCCGACCCACTGGACCCCAGGGACAAGTCCACGCCAGCACTCCAGGTAGGGAGGCTGAGTGGACATTTTTTTAATAAAAAAAAATAATATTTGTATGTGTGTGTGTGTCTGTGAATGTATGTGTGTGTGTCTGTCTGAGTGTGTCTGTCTGAGTGTGTGTGTCTGTGAATGTGTGTCTGTAAGTGTGTCTGTGAATGTATGTGTGTGTGTCTGTGAATGTGTGTCTGTAAGTGTGTCTGTGAATGTATGTGTGTGTGTCTGTAAGTGTGTCTGTGAATGTATGTGTGTGTGTCTGTGAATGTATGTGTGTGTGTTTGTGTGTTTGTGTGTCTGTGAGTGTATGTGTGTCTGTAAGTGTGTGTTTGTGAGTATGTGTGTGTCTGAGTGTATTGGTATGTGTGTGTGTCTGTGAGTGTGTGTGTCTGTGAGTGTGTGTGTCTGTGAGTGTATGTGTGTCTGTAAGTGTGTGTCTGTGTCAGGATCGGGACAGGGATCCAACACGCAGAGTACAAACAGTAGCCAGATACGTATACCGGACCTTAGAATGGCCGGACTAACGTAAGTAGTACAGTATAGAATGGTCAAAGACAAGCCGAGGTCGAGGGTAACAGAAGACAGGTAAGCGAGAGACAAGCCGAATCAAGGGTAACAGAGATAAGCAGAGTAAGGTAAACAAGCCGGGTCAAAACCAAAAGGGATAATAGAATACACAAGCACTGAGTGACTAGAACAAGCTAGAACCACGACAGGGCAATGAGCTAATGAAAGAAGCTCTGTTAAATACCCTGTTCAGAGCAGTAACCACGCCTCCAAGGCGTCCTGATTGGTCCTGCAGCCATTGACTGACAGGTTGTTCCGGGGGAGTGTCCTGATGACTACTTCCTGCCTAGATGCTGTAAAAGGCAGTCAATCCCTCGCGGCCGGCCTAGCATGACCGGATAGACCGCGGGGAAGGGAGCCATCAGACCGTCTGGATGGAGGAACAGCTAAGTCTCTACCTCTTTCGGAGGTAGAGACCACAGGTACCCTGACAGTACCCCCCCTCTCAGATACGCCCACCGGGCGGAATGAACCGGGACGAGATGGGAAGCGAGAGTGATACGCCCTGCGGAGACGGGGAGCATGAACATCCTCCTGAGGTACCCAACTCCTCTCCTCAGGACCATATCCCTTCCAATCAACCAGATATTGTACTCTCCCCCCGGGAGATTCGAGAATCAATAATAGAGTTAACCTCATACTCCTCCTGACCCTCCACCTGAACGGGGCGAGGAGGGGCTATTGTGGAGGAAAATCTGTTACATATGAGTGGTTTCAGCAATGAAACGTGAAACGAGTTCGGGATGCGTAAGGTATTAGGAAGAGCTAAACGATACGCAACTGGATTGATACGGGTCAGCACCCTGTAGGGTCCAATATAACGAGGAGCGAACTTCATGGAGGGCACTTTTAAACGGATGTTCCTCGTGCTCAGCCATACCCTATCACCTGGAACAAAGACCGGAGCCGCCCTTCTACGTTTATCAGCGTGTTTCTTGACCAACATAGAGTTGTGCACAAGGATTTGTCGAGTTTGATCCCACAACTTCCTCAAATTGGCAACATGAACATCATAATTCATGAAGAAGGGGCTTGAATGAGTAGAATCGCAAACGAGATTGTTGTGTGCAAACTCCGCCCAAGGAATCAAACCGACCCAATCATCCTGGTGTTCAGAAACAAAGCATCGTAAATATTGTTTGATTTTCTGCTTGGTACATTCAGCAGCTCCGTTAGACTGAGGATGATAGGCAGAAGAAAAGTTTAATTTAATACCAAGTTGAGAGCAGAAGGACCTCCAAAAGCGGGAAACAAATTGGGAGCCTCTGTCCGATACAATTTGAGAGGGTATCCCATGTAGGCGAAAAATCTCCTTAGCGAATATCTCTGCCAATTCGGGAGAAGACGGGAGTTTAGGCAGGGGAATGAAGTGTGCCATCTTAGTAAACCTGTCAACCACGGTGAGGATAACAGTCTGTCTTTTAGAGATAGGTAGATCGACAATAAAGTCCATGGCCAAACAGGACCATGGTTTTTCTGGAACCTCCAAGGGGTGCAGGAATCCACATGGAAGCGTATGGGGTTGTTTGGTTTTAGTACAAACTTCACATGCAGCGATGAACTCCTCAATATCCCTCCGTAAAGCAGGCCACCAGAAGTCCTTAGAGATCAACGCGTAAGTTTTGCGAATACCAGGATGTCCCGCCATCTTGCTATTATGTAAACACTGTAAAAGTTCCAGTTGAA
Organism: Pelobates fuscus; assembly: GCF_036172605.1. Taxonomy (NCBI): domain Eukaryota; kingdom Metazoa; phylum Chordata; class Amphibia; order Anura; family Pelobatidae; genus Pelobates; species Pelobates fuscus. The sequence continues at coordinate 5,890,831 of NC_086328.1, read as the reverse complement.
GAGCAGGAGGAACGAAATGACGGCCCACAGGAGTCTGTTTAGGTGCTAGATGTTGCAACTTAATGATCTCGGCCAGTAATGGAGAATGAATCCTGAGATTCGTATTAGCAATGATATTGCATTTCGGAACTATAGAAGAAAGAACTGGTTCAGGTACAGTAGAAGGTTCATATTGGCAAGATAATGCATCGGCTTTAGAGTTTTTAGAACCAGGTCTGTAAGTCAGTACATAATTGAAGTGAGTCAGGAATAAGGACCAACGAGCTTGTCTAGAGGATAAGCGCTTAGCCTCCCCAATATAGGACAAGTTTTTGTGGTCCGTCAAAATCGTAATAGGGTGTAGGGTCCCCTCCAACAAATGTCTCCACTCCTTTAAGGCTTTAATGACTGCTAACAGTTCCCTTTCCCCGATGTCATATCTGCTCTCAGGCCCAGAAAATTTCTTAGAGAAAAAACCACAAGGGTGTAATGGTTTATCCACCCCTAACCTTTGAGACAGAACAGCCCCAACCGCTGTCTCAGAGGCATCGACCTCGAGCAAGAAAGGCAGAGTCGTATCAGGATGGACTAGAATGGGAGCCGAGGCAAAAAGTTCCTTGAGAGTCTTGAAAGCACCAAGAGCTTCCTTAGACCAGAACTTAGTATCAGCCCCTTGTTTGATCATATTGGTAATAGGCGCAATGATAGAGGAGTATCCTTTAATGAAGCGCCTATAGTAGTTGGAAAAACCAATAAACCTTTGGATAGCCTTGAGTCCTTTGGGCAAGGGCCAGTCTAAAATAGATTGGAGTTTTACAGGATCCATTTTAAAACCCTCCCCAGAAATCACGTATCCAAGAAAGTCTACCTGAGACTGATCAAAACTGCACTTTTCCAATTTGCAATATAGACCATGTTGCAGCAGCTTGTGTAATACCTTTCTAACCTGTCTATGGTGAGTCTCAATCTCCTTAGAGTGTATTAGTATGTCGTCCAGGTAAACAATAACACAATCATGCTGAAACTCCCTAAGTACCTCATTAATCAAATCTTGAAATACTGCAGGAGCATTGCATAGTCCAAATGGCATAACAGTGTATTCGTAATGGCCATACCGGGTATTGAATGCCGTCATCCACTCGTGACCTTGCTGGATTCTCACCAAATTGTAAGCCCCTCTGAGATCTAACTTGGTGAAGATTTTGGAGCCCTTAAGACGATCAAATAACTCGGTAATCAGTGGGATAGGATAGGCATTTCTGACAGTTATTTTATTCAAGCCTCGGTAATCGATACAAGGTCTCAGCGTGCCATCCTTCTTCTTAATGAAAAAGAACCCAGCCCCGGCCGGAGAAGAAGACCTCCTGATGAATCCCTTTTCTAAATTCTCCCGAATATACTCCTCTAGAACCGAGTTTTCCTGAACAGACAAAGGATATACATGGCCCCTTGGAGGCATAGTGCCGGGTAGCAGCTTAATCTTACAGTCAAATGACCTGTGTGGAGGCAAAGAATAGGCATTCTTCTTGTCAAACACTGCCCTTAAGTCTAGGTAAAGGTCTGGTATTTGTCTTTCTGTGGACTGAGTAGGATTCTCCGGTATGTTAATATTAGCTAATGGAGAAACCTTGCATAAACACCGATCCTGGCAGCCCTGGCCCCACGAGAGTATCTCTCCTAACTCCCAATCGATAAAAGGGTTATGTTTTTTCAACCATGGGTACCCCAGAACTATGGGAACGGAAGGAGACGAAATGAGCAGAAGAGATAAATTCTCCACGTGTAGGATACCAACATTTAAATCAATGGGTACGGTCTCACGAAAGATAACAGGGTCTAGTAGTGGTCTACCATCTATGGCCTCAACGGCCAAAGGTGTCTCCCTTAGCTGGGATGGAAAATTGTTCTTACTAGCAAAGGCTTGGTCGATAAAATTCTCAGCAGCACCGGAATCTATCAATGCCATAGCCCTTACTACTTCCTTCCCCCAAGTTAAGGAAACTGGTAGCAGAAGCCTGTGATCCTTATAATTAGGAGTAGAGGACAAAATAGAAACACCCAAGGCCTGTCCTCTAGAGGGACTTAGGTGCGAGCGTTTCCCGGGCGGTTAGAACAGTTCGAGAGTAAATGACCCTTGGCTCCACAATACATACACAAACCCTCTCTTCTCCTGTGCTGTCTTTCCTCCTTAGAGAGGCGGGTATACCCTATCTGCATAGGTTCAGTAAGCAAAGATATCGTGGAGTCAGGACTTGGAAAAGCAGGAGCTAACCTAGAAGAAGGTCTCTGGTTCCTCTCTCGAGTGTTCTGTCTCTCTCTTAGACGTTCATCTATACGAGAGATGAACGAAATTAAATCCTCTAAATTCACAGGGAGTTCTCTGGTAGCAACCTCATCAAGGATTACATCAGATAGGCCATTCAAAAATACATCCATATACGCCTGCTCATTCCACTTGATTTCTGCCGCCAGAGACCTGAACTCTAGTGCATAATCCACCAGTGTTCGGTTCTCCTGTCTCAGGCGCAACAGTAATCTGGCTGCATTAACCTTTCTACCTGGAGGGTCAAATGTTCTTCTAAAAGCAGCTACAAATGCGTTATAGTTATAAACTAATGGGTTATCGTTCTCCCATAGTGGGTTGGCCCATCTCAGAGCTTTCTCAATGAGTAGGGTGATAATAAATCCTACTTTTGCCCTATCTGTAGGATAAGAGCGAGGTTGCAATTCAAAGTGGATACTAATTTGGTTTAAAAAACCACGACACTTCTCAGGAGCCCCACCATAGCGTACTGGGGGGGTAATGCGAGAAGAAGCACCCACTGTGGTTACCTCTAGACCTGAACAGACAGGAGAAACAGGGGTATTACGTATCTCCTCTGGTGGGTTATTGGCACAAGCTAATAGAGCCTGTAGCGCAAGCGCCATCTGATCCATTCTGTGATCCATGGCTTCAAACCTAGGATCAGGAGCAGCCTGCTGACTGTTTGTACTTGCAGGATCCATTGGCCCTGTCGTAATGTCAGGATCGGGACAGGGATCCAACACGCAGAGTACAAACAGTAGCCAGATACGTATACCGGACCTTAGAATGGCCGGACTAACGTAAGTAGTACAGTATAGAATGGTCAAAGACAAGCCGAGGTCGAGGGTAACAGAAGACAGGTAAGCGAGAGACAAGCCGAATCAAGGGTAACAGAGATAAGCAGAGTAAGGTAAACAAGCCGGGTCAAAACCAAAAGGGATAATAGAATACACAAGCACTGAGTGACTAGAACAAGCTAGAACCACGACAGGGCAATGAGCTAATGAAAGAAGCTCTGTTAAATACCCTGTTCAGAGCAGTAACCACGCCTCCAAGGCGTCCTGATTGGTCCTGCATGGATGGAGGAACAGCTAAGTCTCTACCTCTTTCGGAGGTAGAGACCACAGGTACCCTGACAGTCTGTGAGTGTATGTGTGTCTGTAAGTGTGTGTCTGTGAGTGTGTGTGTCTGTGAGTGTGTGTCTGTAATTGTGTGTGTGTCTGTGAATGTATGTGTGTGTCTGAGTATGTGTGTGCACGCGTATATATATATCTGTGTGTCAGTATATATATATATACACACACACGTGTATATTTTTTTTTGGGGGGGGAAGAGTTCCCACACTTTATTCCCCAGGACTTCTCTGGAGATGTCCGGATCTCCCTTGACGGCTCACGCAGAGTCGGCGCTATCTGAGTGCCGGCTCTGCTCTTAGCCTCCATGGGCTGGCGGGGAGATCAAAGATCTACCTCACCAACCCACAGCAACACGGAGGGAGGCAGGAGAGGACCCGGGGAGCTCTAGACAGCAGTTCTGCCAGGTTCCTCTCACGAGATCTGAGCATTGCCACGGCAACACTCAGATCTCGCGAGAGTTAACTCTAGCTCCGCAGGCAAGAGTTCACTCTCCACTGGACCACCAGGGATGGCACATGGCAGCAAGGATCCCCCCTCCCTACATAAGGTAGGGAGGGGGGATATTTACTAATCTGCCCCCACCTCCACAATCCCTCCCAACATACAGCCCACACACACACACAGCACATAGACACATACAGCACGCTCACACACACAGTACACTAACCGCACCCTTACAAACACACACGGCACCTTTACAAACACACAACACCCTCACACACAGCACACTAACAGCACCCTCACAAACACACACACACACAAACAGCACCCTCACAAATACACGACACCCACACACATCACACAAACGGCACCATCACACAAACGCACACATCACACAAACAGCACCCTCACACACACAGCACCCTCACACAGCACAGTAACAGGACCCTAACAAACACACAAACACCCTCACACAGCACACTACCAGCACCCTCACACACAAACAGCACCCACACAAACACCCTCACCCACATAGCACACTACCAGCACCCTCACCCACACATCCCACTAACACCACCCTCACACCACCCTCACACAGCACACTAGCAGCACACACACAGCGCAGTGTATGTGTGTGTGTATATATATATATATATATATATGTGTGTGTGTATATATATATATATATATATATATATATATATATATATAGTAAAAATAGAATAAATATATACACATGCGGCGTGTTTGTGCTTTAGGGTGCACACCCTAATGCAATAGGCTGCGCACGCCTATGATGGTGATTGTTTCAGTTGTACAGCAATCAGCAGGAACATTACATTGGTTTTCGTGGTGACTGTCTCAGCTGTAACACAATCAATATTCCATTGCTCCACTTTAACAACTTTGGCACATTACTGTTTTTTAATACATAGCCCAGTTGTGTACTGCTCTTTACAAAATCATCAAATCTTCCATGAAAATAACACTTTGACAAAGGTGAAACTTAACTAGGCTGCACAATATCCTCACAGTGCCACTGCCTTCTTGCCACTAGCTTTCAAATGATGTTTCTGATAAAATAAACAGTTTTAATTCCTTCATTGTAGTGGTGGTTTTGTATGCTCATCAGCATACTCTCTATAGAACACTTACACTTTCCTACAAGCAGGGACGTTTTAGCCGCGAGGCAAACAGGGCATTTGCCTTGGGCGGCATTTTCCAGGGGGCGGCAAAAAAAGCCGCCCCCAAATGCCTAGGGCAGTTGCCTTGTTAGCCTTGCGGCTAAATGACAAGCCGGGCCGGGCGTGCAGGCGGCTGGTTGGGCGGGTGGCAATGGCGAGGGAGCACTTTCCCCTGAGCTCTCTGCTCAGCTCCCTCGTGCGCCGCCCGCAGAGTGAGGCTGGGAGCCGGAATATGATGTCATATTCCGGCTTCCGGCCTCACTTTGCGGGCGGCGCGCGAGGGAGCTGAGCAGATAGCTCAGAGGAAAGTGCTCCCTCGCCCGCCCGGCAGCCACTGGACCCCTAGGGAATGGGAGAACTATTTAGAAGGCGGGGGAAGGGTTGGGTGGGGGTGGCGCACACGCGCGCGGGGGGGGGGGGTCTGAGGTTTGTCCTGCCTAGGGCAGCACAAAACCAAGATACACCACTGCCTACAAGGCAATATTTTGTAACTTTCAGACAGACTAGACTTGTAGATAGAGTTTTAATCATTTTCTGTAACACAGTAACTTTTTGCTGTAAGGCATCATTAGTAACCACATTATATCACATCATCAGTAACCACATTACATCACAAACTGTTGCGCATGAAGAGAGTTCAAGGTCCACTCGTGCAGTTTGAGGATCACAGTAAGTGAAACTTCCCACAAACCCATGGGATATCACGTATATATTATATATATTTTTTGAGTTATTATCGCAAGAACATTTTTGTAGAAGATGATATTAGTACAGACATTATTTAAACAGGCCCAAAACTACAGATGTGAGGTATTTAAATATATAAATTCTCACTGTCTGTTATAAATGGGAAGCAGATATAGAGATACAATTTACTCATGATCCCATTCACAAAGGCTGCCAAGAAGCTAGTCACAAGCTTTTAGAAAGATTATACCTCACTCCATCAAAGCCATGTGTTTGGTTATATGTGTGTCTTTTTATGTCTGTCATTGTTTCATTAAAGACAATACATTGGAGAAGACAAAAAGAATACAAGAACACCAAATAGTGTAGTGATCGGTGAAGTAAACAAGAATCCAGAGTAGTATTGCACTAACATTTCTGCTAGAAACAACCTGCCCAAAAAAACAACACAGGAAACTCCAGACAGCATCCACACACTGTTTGAGACCCTTTTCAAATTTTTTAAAGTTCACCAAGTACAGAAAAGTATAAGCACAATGTACGAGTCACAGAAAACCAACCTTTAAAATAGATTGGAGCCCTTAACAAATCAATTGAACGCACAATGTTGGATCTAGTGTTTACTATCTGTGAAATTATACAGAGGAAAGCAGGGCAAACCAGGCTACTATGTGCTCGTCCATGACTAAAGAGATGACATGCTTACATTTGTAATAGCTACATTACCTGACATGTTCATGAAGCATGTCTTCCTTTAGCAAGGGTTTAATATCTAAATTTTACTTTTGGATTGAGAGTCACGTATCCACTGGCTTGATTATGGTTTCATGATATAAAAGGGGGTTCAGTCAGCAATGAATTGTTTGGATGAAACAAAACACATGTGAAAATAAATTAAAAAAAAAAAAAAAAAAACACCTTCAACTGAATATAAACAATGGGCATTTATTTAGTTCTAATGGTCACAATTTGTTTTAAGGATTATAATGGATGTATTTCACAAAACTTTGTTGCAGAACAGATAAGTATAATCATCAGCAAACTATAATAGACTGTAATGCCTAAAATATTAGGTCATATGAAGGATAATAATTAAATTGGATTATTTTCTAAATATAACAGGAGGCAGGACCAAAGTTACCATGAAAGTGTGTACAGAGGAATCTTACCTTCAGGATGTGGCATTGCAATGCTGCTGTTTCCTCTGTTTACTCCTTCTGTCAAGTAGATGTGATAGCAGTTGTGAGGATCGTTTTTAAAAACTCTTTCTTTCTGCTATTAACGTTGGATCGAACAGTGGACCAGCCTTTTGTACACATTATTTGTCCTACTGCTTGGCAACCACTTTGCAGTTTTTCTATCATTTCCTTGATACAGTCATTGCCTCTACTACTGAGCAGGACCGAGAAGGTTAGATGTTTTATGTATAAAGCAGTCTGAAATGGAAAACGAGTGTTTTACGTTAAAAAAAGGTAAGCACTGTTAAGTTCATTGATTCTAAACTAAATTTCAGTGAATCATACCCATGTTATGCAAAATTTATTGTGAGTACTATATAGAGAGGAATTGTGAGGCAACGTTTTGAAAGGTGAGCAATATGGAGAAACATTGTTTGGGTTACATTTTGCCCTTTCCCCGATGTTGCTCTTTATTAACCAGTCCATAGTATCTGATAGGGATGCACAGAAATGAAAATTCTGGTCCGAAACCGAAAATTCAGGATGCCCTTGGCCAAAAACCAAAACCAAAAATAACCTCCCAGGCTCCCCCAGCTATTTCAAAATTCAGATCTAATTTTGCTACATCCAGGAGTTTGCTGACTATCCCTGAAAGTTACTTATTAACATTTTTTTTTTTTTTTAATTCTTTATTTTTGTTGTGCATGTTTTATCAACTCGCGTGTGTTGCCACATCAGCAGTTACACGCAAAATCAAACATTTTCAAACATGGCAAGTAACATTTCTGCACATTTTTATAGATATTATAATACCGAAGTGATATGCAAAGTGTGGGTCCGTGAGTATACGGCTCTGAAACATGGTCGATCTATCTGTGTTAACACTAGGAGGAGCAGGTAATAGTCGCTTAACGGCTAGCACATTGCAAAATATTAGATCTGAAGCTGTTAGAGAGTAGTCACACATTTTTTGAACTATGTGTGATCTATCTGTGCTAATAAGAGGAGGAGCAGGCAATAATCGCTTAACGGCTAGCACATTGCAAAGTATAGGATAATAAATTTTTTTTTAAAAAAATAAATAAAAAATAAAAAATAAAAAAATAAAATAAACTATTAAAGATTAATCACACATTTTCGAGTATGTTTGATCCAGCTGTGCTTATAATAGGAGGAGTAGGCAATAGTCGCTTAACGGCTGGCACATAGCAAAATATTAGATATGAAACTGTTAGAGAGTAGTTACACATTTTTTGAACTATGTTTGATCTATCTGTGGTAATAAGAGGAGGAGCAGGCAATAATCGCTTAACGGCTAGCACATTGCAAAATATAGGATAATAAAAAAATAAACTATTAAAGATTAATCACACATTTTTAAGTATGTTTGATCCATCTGTGCTTATAATAAAAAATAAAATAAAAAAATATACAAAAATACATATGAAAAATAAAAGTTTAAACATGCAAATTTAAATTCTCATAGATAAATTCAAACGATATACTGCTGCAGCGTAAAAACAATAATGCTTATTGGGGTTATTGGCCCCAGGGAGGGGAAAACTGGTAGAGTACTATGTCTGCAGACACTGCGTGGAGATGGAAGGCGAGAGATCGGTAACCTGTGGTAAGTCCCAGTTCGTGAGAGCAGTTTACCCGATGCCATTTGTAAGCCAAGCTGGGAGTGGATCGGTGTTGGTCAGGCAGTCCTCTTTAGCCAATTCCCCTTCTGCAGGGGGGCCGCCGGGTTTTCCGAAGAAGTGTCCACAGGGGTGGGTAAGGGTGATGTGGGAGTTGTAAAGGGAGTTCTGCCGGATAAGAGTCGGGCACACAGGTCACCCAGTTCTGGGTCGGACCGGCGACCGGCTTCGTGAGATTGCATGCTCGGGCCCCCTGTCTTGAGGCTATGTCGCTGTAAGAAACTTGGCAGCCGGGTTTCCTGATGCCACCTCACCGCCTCTGTCGTGCAGGTAGCTTGGGGGCTGCGGCCTTGCCTGGAGTGGAGCGTCTCTTCCCTCCTTGTGTGGGTCGACGCTTTCTCTCCGTCTGTCGGTGCAGTGATACTTTACTCAAGTTCACCTGGGGATGACTCGGCTTGCTTTTTTTTGTGGCGGTGTGTTGGGCTGCCGGGTGTGCGTGCAGCTTTTTGTATAAGTTGCGCCAGAATCGGGCAAATGTAGCTTCCACGCGCTGCAGTATGTCGCTGTGAGTCTCCCCTGCGGGTACACTATTTAGTTCGCCGAATGTGGATGCCGCCGCCATTTTGGTTGCTCCATGTGCTCGGCTGCCTGTGTGCTGCGGCGTGTCAAGCTGTGTCACCAGCCCGCGATTGCCCCTCATGTCGCTTGGTGCAGACCGAGATGACCCCCATCGGTCCAGAGGGGGCGGGGTAGGAGATGTCAGCCTCGAGGAACCAGTGTCCAGGTCAGTCAGCCCGGGGAGCGGCCGCCTCCCCGAAGCTCGATCTCCGGTAGGCCTCCAGGCTTGTTGTCGGGTCCCCGGGGGGTTACAGGCTTGTGTTTTGTGTCGGGTGAGTCCCCCGGGTGTCCCCTTCATGATGACTTCCTGCCAGTGTGCGGTTGTGCCGTTTTTGTTGGGGTTTTACCCCCAGAAAAGTAGATTGGAGCGGGAGCTGAGGTTCAGCACAACCGCTCAGTCTGGATGCCAGGCTCCGCCACTTATTAACATTTTTAAATAAATTTTAAAAAAAAAGACAATTTAGAGAATGACTCGACTAAACCTATTTTTCCAACCTGGATATTATAGCTTTAACTTTCAGCTGTTATTTTTCTTTTTATTAACCAGATTGTTAATTGTGGCGCCTGGGTGAGGAATTGCAAAACACCGTCTCTATAGCACTAGTCAGTGATTTGGTCAAAGACACCAAACAACTTTTTTGATCCAATCCCGCAGCAGGCACGAGCTAATGGGCGATGCTATCCTCAACAATAACACTCACTGACTAACTCTAGACTGAATCAAGAGGATGCAGTCGCGTGGCGGTCGCCGTGGTAATGCGGTTTCTCCCGTGCTTTGGATCGCCGGCCTGAGGGTTACACTGGGGTCTCGCGTACTTTGGCGGCTGAAGCTTTGTGATCTTGAGTCACCGACCGCCACGGAACTAGAGTCCCGGTAACTGCAGGAGGAGGAGGAGCAGTGAGGGCACGGGGACAGCGGCTCATGGTATAAACACGCCTCTCATTCCTCCCCTGTGTATTGTGTTCTCTTACACTTCTGAAGGTCTGAATAGAGCCAGAAAAGTTTGGAAATTGTGCCCTCTCGTAGTGCTGGCTACTACCTGGGCATTGTGCCCTCTCATAGTGCTGGCTACTAACCGGGGATTGTGCTCTCTCATAAGGGGGAAGGGGGGTAATTTTTGGCAGATTTGACTCATTTTCTGCCAAAATGGGAAAGGCCATAACTTTTGGCAGCCAAAATAAATTTTGGTACATCCCTATTATCTGAGATATCAAGTGATTTGACATGACAAATGTCCCCCCCTCCACCCCGCTAAGTGCAGTATTCTTGACTTTTAATGTTATTATTACTATCTTTCATTGTGATAAATAATCATCTGAAACGGGATAGGCACACTTTCAGCTGAAAATTTCAGCAGCCGAATTTCGGTGCATTCCTAGAATTTATGCTATTACATTTCAATTAAGACCTAACTGAGAGGACAGGAACAGTCCCACCAAGTGTTCAAACAAGATGGAGCCCACACATAAAGGAATTTAAAACTGTTCTGCAGTGCTCCCAAGAGACAGAAATGCATTTTCTCTTTTATATAAACACTGTGTCATATGTACATATTATGGAGTTCTTCATACAACTATTTAAATCTATTTACATCCTTGTGGCAGAGGGATCCTGCTCAGAAACAGTGATTCTAGGTCTGCTCAGCAACATTGGGAGACCCTCAGGATCTGAAAAGACTCTGACCGTTTCTCCATGAATGTCCCCTTGCCGATTGTGATCGGCACTGGACTTTACCAGGTACGTTTCTTTTGAAGACAGTTTTATGAATGGGGATTCACTGGCTGGTTAAGAACGTCAGCCGAGTGCTCTTAGGCAATCAGCGTCACCACTGCTTGATTCTGCAAGAGGCTTCCGGTTTAGAGATTTTTAGGAAGGACAGAGAGTCAGGGAGATTCAGCACTGTAACAAAGACTTTGGGTTAAATCGCATAATGGACGAACAATATTAATGTTGTAATGGTGCCCACAGTGTTCCTTTAAGTACACTTTGTGACAAAATTAATTATTATTTTTCTGGTAAGGGAATCAAACTTTAGAAATGGAGAAATAAAAATGTTTTACTAAGCCTCCCTACTTAGCTACTGTTGTGCACATGGAGATACATACATTGATCTCATAGGAGGGACAATAACACAGTACATGCTATATGCTCAATTAAACATGTCTTTTAAGCCAGAAGAATTGTTATGGTGAATAAAGACAGCTGCTGAGGCAAACATATATGCGATATGGCTGTCAACATCCTGAGAACTATTCTCTAGCCAGAAACCCTACTTTGCACACGTCTGTTCTGGAAATAACAAACAATCAATTTACCGTTTCTCATCGAAGGTGGTCCACATTTACTCTGCTTAACAGTCGAGCCAATATAATTCACTGGAGCTTGATTTCCACTGTGCCTGGTCTATCATATTACTGTGCCATTCAACATTTTCAATGTAGTCATATTCATCACAAGAATAAGAATTTCTCTGGATGTGTGAAGAATTTCCATCTGCATAAGATCATCTAGAAGTCATAAAAAAATAACTTTATTGTTGAAACATAAATTGCAGATTCTATAATATTACAACAGCTGTGTTCATGTCATTCAGTGATTTACCATGATATGTATCTATTTGCATAAGCCCTGCTTAAAGTATCTGGCTTCATTACCAGACACAACGTCATCGTTAGAAAACAAGTAAAGTACCATACACATCGGATGCATTGATGTCCTCTCACCAGGTGAGAAAGCAAGGTCGACACAGAAACTGGCTACATGAGATACTTAGCATTCGCACATATGAAAATCAAACAAGTATTTTAAAAGGTTACAATAACCATTTTCTCCATAATCCTTTTTTATATTTTTAATTCCTTATTGGACACTATTAACCAGGTCCCCCCTTATTTGACTAAATAATTTTGCAAATTTGAGCAAAGTCAGAGTCACATCCTGTTCCTGTATGCAAATCACTTCTAGCCTTGGCTTCTGGTATCCAGTACTTTTTTTACAATTCTTGTTTAGTTTTCTTGTTTTTTCTGTTTTTTTATTCTATGTCTGGTTTTCTTTATGCTGGATTTTCTGGGTTCATTCCTTTATTCCGTTCCCGGAATTCCCAGTCTCCTGGATTCCATAAAATGTTTGTTTTTTGTTGCCACTCCCGTTCCTTTGCCATTAATCCTTTTTGTTTCAGTCTGTTCCTACTAGCAGTGGTCTCATTCCCTCTGCTCCTTTCCTTGCAGTTAAGTACTGTGTGTGTTTTATTGTTGTACTTTTAATCATGCATACCTAAGCAGTTAGGACCCACCGTAATTGGAGTACTTTGGTGCATTGGTGGGCTGCATACATCTTGGCCATTTAGGTATGTCTAAATCTTCAATGTTTATTACATATATAGTACTTGTTTATTTTTCCTCTTGTTTTGCTTTGCATCTCTTGTCTTGTTTTATTTATCTCTTGTATTCTCAGTTCATGTACAGTCCTGTCCTGCTCTGTCCATGTTCTGGGTTGTGCTTTCTGTCCTGCTCCGGTTTTGGGTTCTTCTAGTCTTGTCTGTTATCTTGTTATCTTGTTTGGTGTCTATTCTAGTCTTGCCTTGTTTCTAGTACTGGATACATATCTGCAATTTATCTAGCTCCTAGGATCCACAGAAACTGCATCAGGGCCCTGGTATGTGGCCGCACAAACCTTGGTGCTCAATACCAGGAGGCGTGTGGTTACACTACACCAGACCCTGACTGTTCATTTCCACAGTATGATTCCTACCATCATCAGGTATACAGGAATTCCGGTCTTCGGACCGCCACCTGTGACAGTCAGGGCTTCAGGAAAGTTCGATTTCAGCTGCTAAGTTAATAACTCACAATCCATCACTCTAAAGAAATGTAAGCAGAGGGACACTAGTGTTAGAAAAACAGTGGTCCTTTAAGATGCAAGGGGATAAGGAAAGGACAACTGAAAGAAATAAAAAAAATGACATAGTCGCTTTAACCCCTTAAGGACACATGACGTGTGTGACATGTCATGATTCCCTTTTATTCCAGAAGTTTGGTCCTTAACGGGTTAAAGAAAGGGTAGAGTAAAGGGCTCCATGGGGCAGCTAATCGCATGTATATGTCTTCACGTCCAATTGATTACGTGAATAAATAAATAACAAAACAAATAATGCATTTCAAAAGATGCCTGCCTGATAGTACTCTTCAAATACATAAACAACCCCATCCCTAAATAAGTCCACGCAAAAACATTTCAGTAATGACGGTTCAGGTTAGGAATCGCAGAGTCAGCAGGTCTCGGTGTGCTTGGCCACCTGTTGGACATATGTCTTCAGGGGCCTAGTCGTGCATTGCAGCATTTTAATAGCACAAGCAGCTCCCTTCGAATCTGCAAGGAGAGCTGAAAGGATGTGAGAGCCAGGCAGAGAATAAAGCCCCTAACTCCCACCAGCCATGTCACCCTCCTGCACCAAAAATGTAGGAAACTGGAGGGTGGCTAAATTTGTGACCTGTTTGCATGTAGTGTTTGTATGTGTGCCATTATTTGTATCTATGTTTCTGCATGTGTGTGTGTTTGTATCTGCATGTATGTATCTGTATATGCGTCATTGTTTGTATCCGTGTGTCTGTTTATCTGCATGTGCAGCAGTGTTTGTTTATGTGTCTGTGTTTGTATCTGTGTATCTGCATGTGTGTCAGTGTGTGTATCAATATGTCTGCGAAACTGTATGTGTGTCAGTGTTTGTATCTGTGTGTCTGTGCATCTGTATGTGTGTCAGTATTTGTATCTGTGTCTATGCATCTGCATGTGTGTCAATGTTTGTATATGTGTGATTTTAATTGTGTTTGTATCTGTATGTATGTCAGTGTTTGTATCTGTGTGTGTGTCAGTGTTTGTATCTGTGTGACTATGTATCTGTGCCAGTGCATTTACCTGTATGTCTGTGTCTGGGTATCTGCATGTGTGGCAGTGAGGGGTACAATTTATGAAAATGGGCTATCAAAGGATACTCTAGTGAAAAAGGTTGGGAACCACTGCGCTGCACTAAAGTTTTCTTACAAAACTCTAGTTTAGAGAACAACAGAATTGTACATAAACTGATTAACAGATAGGGAGGTCATTAGTTAATGGACCATTCCTTACTTAGAACTTTCTTCTGCTACAAACTCCTCAACACACGGCACAATGTCAAATATATTCTATTTGAAAGAGATTATCTTAATTCAGATAACTATTACCATAGAATGGTATGCATGAAGTAGTATATCGTTATGTATAAAAAAAAAAATCGTAAAGTATGTATTTAAAAACAGAATAATAGCTTACTTTTAATGCAGTCACACATTTCATAAGGCTACGTATCAATAAAGAAACGTTCAGTTACACACAAAAAAAAATTAAGGTTTTCTATTATTTGCTCTTGTCATTATAACAAATATGCAATTCATGTCTGATATACATAGGAAAAAATGTGAAAGCATTTGATGCAGTAACAAACTAATTCAATCCAATTACTTGTCAGACTAAAAACTATCCTTTGGGTATTTAACAGTTTCCCAGCTATCAAGCTACCAAACTACTCCATGTTTAACAAGAAATTAATGGGATTCTTCATTTTAGTTTTGCACCAATTTTACAGCTAGAGATGTTGATAAACAAGACTTCAGGCACCATTAACTTGTCAATGTTAGCACATGAAAACTCAAGAGGTATAAGATCGGTTTCTCTTAATATTTGCATCTTTGATTTGAACAATTTGCGTATTATAATTTCGGTATTTATGGAGAACTACATTCAAATGCATCAAAAACAATGGCCACTTTATTATGTACAACTGCTTAAAAGGACACTATAATCACAAGAACAACTACAGCTCAATTGCTGTGTAGTTGTTCTGCTGATTATAGTCTATCCCTGCAGGCCTTTTGCTATAAACACTGCCTTTTCAGAGAAAAGATAGTGTTTACACTGCTGCCTAGAGACACCTTCAGTGGCAGTCACTCATACAGCCACTAGAGGTGCCTTCTGTGTCAGTGCTGTCAACGCTCTGCATTGAGAAGCTCTTGAGGAAGTCGGATCGACGAAATGCGTAGAGCCCCATCAAGAACTCTATTATTTGGTTTAAGCAGTCTTTTTTACATGTACGTTGTATTTTTTCTTATATGTGCTTCTTTAACTACAGTTTGTGAAGGAGTAGTGAGAGTTAGCTGCTAATTTAAGCAGCTTGACAAGAACCCTGCACTTTCCTTTCCTATAGTATCATTTGCACTTTAGCAAATGCACTTTATACTACTATATCTGGTGTCATGTTTTATTAAAGCTGCTATCCCTAAGGTTTTTTTGCCAATTTTGGCTTATATACTGCGATAATTGCACATATGTTGTACTATTGCCTAATTTTTTCTTATTTAATTATCAATAAATTAAATGTTATGTTTTTTACTGATTGTTTCCTTTTTTTATTGGAATCCTATCATTATTGGCAACTGAAGAGATTGTGGCACCCTGTTATTTGATATCGTATTCAGTTTTGGTTTCTGTATTGAGATACTGAACATTCCCCTTTCTCTATGAGGAGATGCTGTTTGGCAAGTGTGGCATTTGGCTCTGCCCTGCCTCCTTGGCTGAGATCATCAGAATTGACAATCTCAGCCAATCTGATGCTTTTTCTACGAAGGTCTACGAAAAAGCATTGGATTGGCTGAGATTGTCAATTCTGATGATCTCAGCCATGGAGGCAGGTCGGGGTGGACCTGCTCGGCACTGGAAAAAAGGTAAGTAAACTACTTATTTAAAGTGGGCAAGAGTGGGCCAGGGGGATTAATTGTGTTTTTGACAATATAGGGTCAGGAATACACTTTTGTATTCCTGACTCTATAGTGTTCCTTTAATGAAAAACTACACAAAGCAAAATAATTTAGCTGCAGCGCAACATATAAAGTATGCAAACAGAGGTGTAGTTGCTGTCTGACCAAATATTAAAAGGGTGATTATACATGATCAAAATTACAAAAAGTGGTGGCTCCAGCTTCTCAAGACTGCTGTGGGATCCCACGTGGGATTCTTCACATTACAGTCTTTACAATTTACACCTCGTTAATGGTTTAGGTCATAGGAGGCTAAAGGAATACTATAGTGTTAGGAATGCAAGTGTATTACTAATGCTATAGTATCTTGGTTGCCGTTAAGGTGACCAGCCCCCACCTGTAGATAGAATATTGTCTTTTACTTACCTTTCTCCTTTGCAGCATGGGACCCATCTCCTTGGCTGAGATCATTTTCCAGAAGATCAATGTTTTCAGCTCCAGAATTAAAATGGGGAGTGGGGGCATGGCACCCAGAACATTTTATTGAGATATACCACTGGAAGAAGTGGCCTGGGTGGTTTTCCAGAAGGATCATACATTTTTGCAGTGACACATTTCAGAATGGTTTGACAATATACTTGGTGAACATCAGATTTACAGGGTCACCTACTCCTTTGCCCTTTGAAGATCTTGCACTGGGCTTAGCCCAGCAAAGCAGGACTTAGCTTATTGGCTGAGAGTGCTCAACTGACACTCTCAGCCAATGAGTCTGCTCCGCATGGTAGGGCTTATATCAGTGGGGCTAACAGAAGCTTCTAACAGGGACGACATCACTTGCACCCAGTGAACCCCACCATTTTGAGTTGTACTAGTTATGGGGCTTGGAGTATTCCTTTAACTAGATTGTGTGAATCCGAATTAAGGTGTCACTTACATTATTTACTTACTAAACCCCAAATTGCACTAAATGGCATAATTTGGGGGGGGGGGGGGAATGGTTTGGAAAAATATCTATAACTTTAATATAATCACCTACTTTGGCCTGAATTTTACAATGTGGTTTTCAATTTTATTTACATCTATATTTAGTGAATAAACACCAAGGCATACATAACAAAAATTATCTGTTCTTTATAATTATCTATAATACAATATTTAACCTTTATAAATTGTATTTACTGTCTCAGTAACTTAAGCAAGTGTTTTTTTTTGTGTGTTGTTTTTTGTTTTTACTGCTTTTATGCCAAACGCACGGTTGCATAAATTAAAACACATGCATGTATTAAGAAAGATTAAAACAAAGGCGAGCTCAGTGATTTCTCTTTTTCACTTTGGAAAGCAAGATGTGCTTCAGTTTAAAAATAAAGATTAAAAAAAGTAAATTAATTATTTTAAGTCTGGCCCATAATCATTCCCATTTCATGCTTTTGTGTAATAAATTGAATCACTCTTCTAATTGTACACATGCTTTGTGGTTCACGCCAGCACTAAAAGACCCGCTGTAAGCACAAGTCTCTCAAAAAAAAAAATCCCTACTGGGTGATTAATTGTCAGTCTGGAAGATATAAATATGCTTTTCGGTAAAGCAAGGCTACAGCCTGCTGCAGGATTTAGCTCTGCGTATCTCCATAGGGAACCTTTACTAAGCAGACACCTTTCACTTCACATAGAATTCTGGCTCCAGCCATTGTCTTCTGTTAAAATTAATTTTATTTATTTTTTCACTTTTATTCATAGTGATTTTAACTCCCAGTTATAATGTGTAAGCTATTAACACCACATATTTTACACAGATCTTTATAACACAGAGGTTTACCTACGCTTTGCATGCTGTATAATGTATATTTTGAACATACTTGGTCAGAACTGTGTTACATAATGAGTCTTCCTTACCATCTAAAAAACAAAGGATTATGAGTTTGATGAACTGACTATATTTAAGAGCACTGACTTATGACCGGTTTCCTTCAACCTGGTTGAATTAAAGGGTTTGGAGCAAACCAGCAGGAGTCTACACTCGCCTCAGCCATGATCACAGAGGCCTCCTGCACTGTTCCAACATCCTTTTCCACTTCTGGGTCGACAGCCAAGATGGTCACCAGACCCTTCAGCCTTCCACAACCTAGTGGGACGTACTGGACTTTAGCCCTACTGCTTGATCGGAGGGCTTGTAAGCCGGCCTGGGCTTAGGGAATGGAGGAGTTGTTGTACCTTTCTATCTACCCTAGTGAATCGGAGGATCTCTACATGTGACTGGGACACAGTGAAAGACTCACCCTGCAATTCAGGAGTGCCTGTAGCCCAGGTTCACAGATACACTATAATTCTGGCATTTGCTTAAGTGTTGACTTTGGCTGGGGGGGGGGTTACATATTTCAGTTTTTTCACATTGAAATTATCCAGATTGGTTACGTTGCCTTTGAGACCATATGGTAGCCCAGGAATAAGAATTACCCCCATGATGGCATACCATTTGCAAAAGTAGGCAACCCAAGATATTGCAAATGGAGTATGTCCAGTCTTTTTTAGTAGCCACTTGGTCACAAACACTGGCCAAAGTTAGTGTTAATATTTGAAAATGCAAAAAACAAATTTGAACGCAAATTTTGGCCAGTGTTTGTGACTAAGTGGCTACTAAAAAAACTGAACATACCCTATTTGCAATACCCTGAGTTGTCTACTATTGCAAATGGTATGCCATCATGGGGATCATTTTCATTCCTGGGCTACCATACGGTCTCAAAGGCAACCTGGCGAATATTAAAGGGACTCTCCAGCCAAGCAGTTTTACTCACCTGGTTCCAGCGCCGGGAGCCTCGTGAAGCCGCGCCCCCTATTTCGTCAAAATGACGAAATAGGCGGGCGCGAGCAGGGAGCAATCAGACGCTTCCATTTGGAAGCGTCATTGCTCCCTTGTGCGCATGCGCGGCTTCGCCGCACATGCGCACGTACTTCAGAGGGCGGCATTCATGCCGCCCTCTGAAGTCCGAGCGCACTACCGCGCATGCTCGTGGTCTTTGCCCGCCCCCTCTCCTCTCTGACAGGCTGGAGAGAGAAGGCGCGCACACAGTGCCTTCTCTCTCCTGCACATGTCAGACGTATTTTCAAACGTCTGACGTGTACAGGGCCTTTTTAGGGCCCTGCATGATAGGAAGTCCCTCTGGTGGTCGTCTGAGTGAAGGCCACTGGAGGTATTCCTATCAATCAATGTAAACACTGTATTTTCTCTGAAAATACAGTGTTTACATTAGATTGCCTGCAGGGAGCTATAGATCTCACCTGAACAAATACATTAAGCTGTAGTTGTTCAGGTGACTATAGTGTCCCTTTAATGTGAAAAATCTGAAACGCAAACCTTATATTTGACTCTGTAACTTTTGAAAACACCATAAAACCTGTACATGAGGGGTACTGTTATACTCAGGAGACTTCGCTGAACACAAATATTAGTGTTTCAAAACAGTAAAACGTATCACAACAATTATATTGTCAGTGTAAGTGCCATTTGTGTGTGAAAAATGCAAAAAATGTCACTGTCACTGACGATATCGTCGTTGTAATATATTTTACTGTTTTGAAACACTAATATTTGTGTTCAGTGAAGTCTTCCAAGTAAAACAGTACACGCCATGTACAGGTTTTATGGTGTCTTGGAAAGTTACAGGGTTAAATATCGTGCTAGAAAATTTAATTCCCTGAACTTTCGGCCTGGGTTGTCAGGCAGGTCCTGCAAATTGTAATTAATAAAATGACCTAATTATGTAAAATTATTACATAAATATATACGTAGAATTATTATATATATGTGTGTGTATATATATATGTGTGTATATATATGTATATGTTTTTTAATTATTTTTATTTATATATAGGTATATATATATATATATAGTGATATATAAGTATATACTTATGTATATAGATATATATATTATTTTGTTCTACATGTATTTTGATATCAATATATATTTATTAATTTTAAAATACAGTTAGAACGAAATTACGCATGTTTATATATTTTTTTATCTATTTATTTTTTTATAATTTTTTTTATTTACATTTTTAACGTATTTATATATTTATTTATTTTTTATTATATATAAATAAATATATATATAATGAAAATTATATATATTAAATCAATATCATTGTACGTATATTTTGATATTAATATATATATATAATTATGTATATATTAATATTAAAATACACGTAGACAGTGTATGTATATTTATGTGTATGTGTGTATATGTGTATCTATGTACTTAGATCATATATATAATAAATATATATGATCTAAGTATATATATAATCTTATTTTTACACTGTTTTAACATTTTTTTTTCAGACAGCAGGGGGAGTACCTGTCATTACAGGCACTCCCCCTGCTGGCAATTCCTTGGACGGCTATGCCGTCCATGTGATCGCGGGGTCCTCGCAAGGACCTCGCGATCACATGGCCCTGGGGGGCCGAAGAGGACGGAGGGGGACTTCCAGGTAAATCCCCCATACCGCGATCGCCAACGTGGGATCGCCGGCGACCGAGTAAGTAGAAAAGATTGCAGGGCGTTCTATACCGTCCTGCGGCGTTTAGAGCCACCAAAATAAGGACGGCATAGAACGTTCTGCGGTCTTAAGGGGTTAAACTGTTAGCTAAACTGTTTCACTGAAATTCCAACCCAGTCAAAAGATATACTGAGACAAAGTAAGGATTGTCCATAGACCTCAATACTGTACTCTTGCACATTTGTGATAGTACAGCAGTGATGTTGGCTCCTGGCGCTTCAGAAGAGGACCAGCAGGAAGAAGATGGCAGGGTCTGCAAGGCACAGGATCAGGTAAGTAAAACCACCCTTCCCTCTAACGGCCAAGTACTGCAAAGTCCCCATATGGTGACATTGCTGCTTTAATGTAATGCCACCTTTAAACTGTATGCTAGCATGTTTGCATTTTATCTGAAAGTGTACATATGGTCATATATCATTATAAAGTTATAACAGAAGAAAAAAAAATATTTAAGTATAATTTGGTGCGGGTGTTTTACTTAAACTATTAAAAGGAAATTACTGAATATATATGTGATGTATCCAGACTAATGCACTGTGTAATATAAATGGTACATCATTTTAGGGTACAGACGAAGCAAATATCCTACCGTCTGAGTTAAGCACATCCTGTATCTTGTACTAGCATATAGCTAAGGCTATTGTGTATTGTGATTTGCAAGCTGCACTGCACTAGGCTTTGTTTTGCTACCTCTGTAATTTACGTTTTATAAGCCTGAAACGCGTTCTGGTAGTCGGGTACATCTAAAACCACTCTGAGGTGTTTTTATGCTGCAATATCTTAGAAATGCTTTTAAAACTAGAACAGAAATCATGATTTGGGCATAACCTCTAAGGTTTCTTTCCACAAGCCTACCTAATAAAGTGTATTTTTTTTCCTCTTTACCTTAGATACATTATACAGAAAAACGCATGAAGTCCTGACTCAGTTGAAATGAGATGCCTTAGGCAGACAAAGCAATAATAAATTACAATTCAAATCTATTTTAACAAAAGGGGAAAAAATGATGACCAGTACTACCTAGAACATTCAGCGAACCATTAAAACATTCACTGTGCTATCTCCTAAACCTTAAGAATAAGGTTGTTCTTTCACATACATCCAAAGAGACATTATCAAGGGCAATCACAAAATTAATTTTTAATGAATTTTCCACCAAGAATAAAATTCAGACTCTTCTGACCCCTGCTGGGCAAAATAAAATTCCACAAACATGTTCAGCTTTAACCATCTTATTTAGTATATTAGAAAATTATAGGTGGTATGAAAAAAAAAACACATAAAAACGATGCCACAGCACCAAGCTATATTATAGTAACAGGTGAATCCATCCTGGAAATGGAAGGCAAATTAAGGTACTGGACCTTCCCACACATAAAGTGAATAACATAAAACCCATAACTAAATAAATATGGTCCAGCACTCGACAAATAGCACAGAGAAAGCACCAGGGGGGTGCGAAACACATCCAGGGTTATACTCTCATTTTTGGACAGGTAGTGGTGATGATGTTTTCCCTCATGTTTGGCAACTACAAGGTATTATCATTTCCTTTCCATCTGTTTGCAACAATGTTCACATCTCTGCCTGAAACAATTTCATTGTCACTGAACTGAACTTCATACATTTGGCTGGATATACCTATATCTATGAAGATCCTGTAATCAGTTTTCTGAACTTTGCCATAACTATTTTTTTTTTGCCTATGACTGCTGCTATCTTACCAATAAATGTGCACTTTTTCCTCATTTTTCTTTAATTGGTTATTTTTATTTTTTTATTTTATTGCTGTGGATTTCAAAGCTTATATTTTGAGTGCAGACCACATAATAGAAACATAGAATGTGACCGCAGATAAGAACCATTCGGCCCATCTAGTCAGCCCAATTATCTAACCCAAATACTTTCATTAGTCCCTGGCCTCGTCTTATAGTTAGGATAGCTTTATGCCTATCCCACGCATGCTTAAACTCCTTTACTGTGTTAACCTCTACCAATTCAGCTGGAAGGCTATTTCATGCATCCACTACCCTCTCAGTAAAGTAATACTTCCTGATATTATTTTTAAACCTTTGCCTCTCTAATTTAAGACTATGTCCTCTTGTTGTGGTAGTTTTTCTTCTTTTAAATAGAGTCTCCTCCTTTACTGTGTTGATTCCCTTTATGTATTTAAATGTTTCTATCATATCTCCCCTGTCTCGTCTTTCCTCCAAGCTATACATGTTAAGATCCTTTAACCTTTCCTGGTAAGTTTTATCCTGCAATCCATGAACCAGTTTAGTAGCCCTTCTCTGAACTCTCTCTAAAGTATCAATATCCTTCTGGGGATACGGTCTCCAGTACTGCGCACAATACTGGAGACTGTATCTCCAGAAGGATATTGATAAGTTTTATGTTATTTTATTTAGTATACTAGCATTGCATATGAACAAACCTACATAATTTCACTAAACAGATTGTTGCCTGTTTAAGACAAATGGTGCACATTTGGAATATTTTATGTAGTACATATAAATACATTGAGATATTGATTCACAGTTAATAGTGTGCAAGAGGGAGATATTTGCAGGGTTATTTGCTAAGGCAGGGATTGCTGGGAATTGGAAATTTCAGGTGAAAAAAAAGCTAAGAGAATTTTTACAATTGAGATATTTTGAAGTATGATGTGCTAATTACTGTCTGTACATTGATTTGGTGATCATATAATGATTCAAGCAGAGACCTGTCACATTGAGCTGACCGTCTACTCTTATGATATCATGGTATCCCAGAATGCAAGATGCAAAATGCATTCTGGTAGTGTGTAGAATATAGCAACATAATTCTTGTTAATATATCACCAGTTTTCATGAATAAAAGTTTATAAAAATAAATCCTGCATGGACTGTCTATACTCACTAGAGCAAGTAGTTGTTCTGGTGACTATAGTGTCCCTTTAAACTTTCCATTACCATTTATTTAATTTTATGGGTTCTGTTGCCCTTTTTTTTCTTAAATGGATAATCTAAGCACCTGCAACGTTAGGCAAGAAGTGGTTTTGGTGTATAGATCATACACCTGCAATCTCACTGCTGAATTGTCTGCCATTAAGGAGTTAAAGGGACACTCCAGGCACCCAGACCACTTCTGCTCATTGGAGTGGTCTGGGTGCCAACTCCCACTACCCTTAACCCTGCAAGTGTAATTATTGCAGTTTTTTTTAAACTGCAATAATTACCTTGCAGGGTTAAGTCCTCCCCTAGTGGCTGTCTATTAGACAGCCACTAGAGGACACTTCCTGCTCTATAGCACAGGTTTTCTGTGCTAGAGCGTCGCTGGACGTCCTCACGCTGTGTGAGGACCTCCAGCGTCGCTCTATTCCCCATAGGGAAGCATTGAAATTCATTTTCAATGCTTTCCTATGGGGTGCGCTAATGCGCATGCGCGGCATTGCCGCGCACGCGCATTAGGTCTCCTCGGACGGCGGGCGAGATCAGTCTCGCCCACCGGCCGACGTAAGCAGAAGGAGGAGCGGCGGGGGAGGAGGAAGCAGCGACGTGGGACCTGTCGCTGCCTCTGGTAAGTCACTGAAGGGGTTTTCACCCCTTCAGCAACTGGGGATTGGGGGGTGGGAGGGAGAGGGACCCTCCAGTGCCAGGAAAACGGATCATTTTCCTGGCACTGGAGTTTCCCTTTAAATCACTTTGCTTATGCAGCCCTAGTCACACCTCCTCATACAGCCTCTCTACACACTTCCTGTAGAGAAAGATCTGCATTTTAAACTTCCTTTATTGCATAGTGTATTTAATTTAGATTTTGTTGTCTCTTGCACTGTTAATAGGATGCAGAAGTCCCTTTTGTCTGATTAAAATTATATTAACAGAGCAGGAGATAAAAACGTCTAAAGTAAACACACTGTGCTCTGATCTGACTGAAAATGAAACCAGTCACAACAAGGCAATATGTGGCTAGTGCGCTATACACAAAAACAAAGGTGATATAAAGTGTCCCTGTCGTGTTATTGTTTTTTCACTTTTCCTTTACTTATGCCCCTCGTATCTTAATTATTATACTCCCCTCTTTTCCACTTGCCCTTAATTATATACATTATCTTTTGTTCCCTGCACCAGTTGTTAATACCTGGGTGTCTCCATTTAAATTAACGTTTTCCACTTAGTCTGCAGTTTGCCTTCTGTGGGATTCCATTGACTAATGGATTGTGGGTAAATTAGCTTTTGCTTAAGCTCAGTGAAAGAGGCAATAGAGGTGCTTCCTGGAGTTTCATAGAGTTAGACTCTGTGAAACGACGCTGGGCATCCTCACACTTTGCATGAGGACGTCCAGTGTCAGTGGGAAAAAAGTGAGGTAATGCTTTCCTATGGGGAAAGCCTAATGCACGTGTGTCACTCGTTACGCATGTGTATGAGGTCTCACTCCATCGCATGATGTTGGAGGAGGCCAACTGCAATCCAGAGAGTTATTTAACCATTTACATTGCTGGGGGGGCTATGGAGTCTGAGGAACACGACCGAGCTTTTAAGACTAGAATGCTATATGTCTCCTGGGCAGCTAAGGACAACATTTTCCAAGAAGGTACTAGCAAAGCTACATAGTTTTGGAATGTTAGTTATACTTTGGCAATGCATTTTGAGTCCTCTAAACCTATTAAGTCAGACTTACTGCTTACGATTTACCATGGCATTTGCTCCTTATCTAGAACTGTGTGCTGTAGAGTAGCTGAGAGGGGTATCAATGGTTTCAAACATATTAACAATGCCTAACCTTTGGCACTGTTTCAGATGATGCTCAGCAAGACAAATGGCTGGATGAGCACCCAGTACCACACAGGCTTCAAAGAGAAAATATAGACCTTACTCATAGCAATCATACTAAAATGGTGCGTGTGAAAACAGTTAAATTTTATTGCTCCATAAGTGACCAATGCAAAGAGCTACGAGATGCCGACTTACTATCTTGCTGAAAGGTCACTGAAATCCACAAGCCATCTATGTATAACTAATTTAAAAAAAATATCTTAAAACCAAACTGCCTACATGCAGGGTTAATATAATCTGCAGATGACCTTACTAAGCCTTTCTGCAGCACATAAATTTTACTTAATTGTGTCATTCTATTTAAGTCACCAACTTGCTGTGGTATATTAGCATATTAAAATTAACTCTGCAGGCTGTAATCACTTCACCTTAATAAACGAACTTACCAGGACAAATTTGATCAAGTTACAGTATACCCTTGTGGTGTTACCTTCATACCCCAATAGGACATTTGATAATATTACATTTGTAATAATCATCATCTACCAAGCACACTGGAAAGCGAATTAACCTTTTCCAAAATGCAATAAGTATGACAAAACATAAAAATGAGTTATCATCAGTTAAGACGTGGCAGCCATTATAAAATGGATGTGGTGACATTTGTTCATGAAGTCAAAACAACCCAAAATTATTGTTAATTTTCATACAGGATTATCATGTTCAATTTTACAGCATATTAAAATTTAAATCACAGCATTAAAGGGGGAACCAAATATTTACAATAAAGGAACACTATAGTCACCAGAACAAGTACAGCTTATTGTATTTGTTCTGGTGAGTAAACACGGTCTTTTCAGAGAAAAGTGTTTACATTACAGCCTAGTGATAACTCCACTGGCTACTCCTACTAGAGGTGCTTCCTGGGAAGTGCTGTCTAAAGACATAAAATACTGTTTCACCATACAATGTATTATATGCTATATAATTTGATAACAAAAATAAAGGTGCTTCAATCTCCAATCTCCAAAAAAATGCATCTTAAAGGCCTCTATCAATACCGGTTTTTGAAAGAATTAATGATAACTCTTAAATAAGATCTGCTGTTCCTTCGGATAAATCACCACCATCTGTGTTTCAGTTATTCATTCATTCATCAAGCAGAAGGTACTTCTCTGGACCAGGGCAAGCCTGCAATCCTGCACAAGTAGATTTTTAAGTTTAGGGAATAGGTCTTGCTTATGAAACAAAAGGGCTCATTTTATCACTTGGTTATACTGCTTCAGAAAATGGCTCCTGGTGAGCAGGACCTTATGACAAATGAGCACCCTATAGTTTTTTATTGCCACTGTAAATCACTACACTGACAGCAGGTAATAAGAAAGCTTTATAATGTTTTCAAAGTTTGCTCGAACATATAAAATATCATGTCCGTGAATAAAGAAATGGTTGCAGGTTTGTACAGCATCCTTTATTCAAGTAAGAAGGGTTACTAAAATAATCATTCTGACTTGGAAATTATGTACCGAATCAGTTCAACTAACTAAAGTTTTGTTTCTTTTTATTTTAAATTATACTCTTCTTCCAGATAATGAAGATGGCAGCATGTTTTCACTACTTAACACTTAATAGATACAGTTATTCGGTCTGTATTCCAAAAATAATGAGGGAAGAATTAGGACAAACTACTTTTTACATAAGAAATGAAGGAGGTTGATGAATTCAAATGATTAGATAAGAATATATTAAATTTGTTCATTGCAACATAAAAAGAATAAAATACTCAAATACCTTAACATTATTATAATCAAAAACAACTTACAACCTGGTCACTCAATTTGGGTCATCAATGCAAGCAGGGCTGATGCAAGACTATGTTGTGCCCAAGGCGAGAATACTATTTGTACCCCCACCTACCCAAAACAAAAACAGGCAACTTTGTGTGCCTCTTTCTTACCCAAGCCCCTTTGTGTGTCTCTCTTCCAACCCCTACCCCAGCCCCTCTGTGTGTAATTTCACCCAGCATCCTTGTTGGTTTTGATCTCCCTCCCAGCTCCTCTGTGTGCCTATTTGTCTCCCAACCCCTCTTCCATCATATCTCTTTGTTTCCCCCCCCCCCCCCCCCCGGCCTCTTTCTGGTTTCTCTTCCTTGTCAGCTCACCTCCTTCCTGTGTATCGTGGCTGAGCTGCAGACTGCAGTAGAGGAGTTTATGGTTTCCTCTACCCAGAATGACAGGAAGCTGTTCAGCACTCTCAGAGAGCACTTCCTTTCAGACCCGGTAGAGGATACAGAAGCTCCTCTACCGTGGTTCGTGATTTGGCCATGCTACATGCAGTGACTGGCATGAGGGGAGCGCTGTGCACTCCCCTCCTGCTGGTCACCCAGAGACTGTGTTCAGTGGGCTTCTGCGTCATCGGCGGCTGCCTAATTCTCTTACCAGTTGTGCAGGCCCTGAATGCAAGTCAATGATACCTATCTATGTTAATATACCTTAAAAAGACTATCCACCAAGGACCAAACCAGTAAAATTCAGCTGAAAAAATTGTTAAATCTCTGAAGTACACTTTATTTACTAACTGAATAGACAACAGAAAATAAAATAAATCACAACAGATCTAGTTCAATGACTCAAGATTAAATGGCTAGTGTAGGTAATGTAACTTCTTATATTAAGCTCTCTGGTGCTGTCCTTGCATTGTGTTAAACCATTTTTAAACAGGAGATCCCAGCAGCTTATCCTTTCTGCCCTGGTCAGGGTAATGAGAAAGCATTAGCCTGGGTAGCAATAGGTAACAGTGACTAGCTGAGAGTATCTGCTGACAGGCTACCACACTTGTCCGTTGCTAGTAAGAATTGGTATGGCTAAGAAAGTGTGTACAGCGCCACAGAATCTACAGAAATAATAAAATAATAATAATATTCGCTGCCTTAGCCATAGATCTAGTGTACAGTGCCAGGAGTCTCATGGCGCTATCCCTCCAATCAGTAATAAACCATTTTTGAAAAGCCTTATTACTAAATGGAGGGACAGAGCTAGGAAACTTTAGGCATTATAACCAGATCAATGAGATCAAATGTCTATAGAGCCTAGAGTGGCCCTATAAATTGACCCGCATGCCAGTGGTGCTGCTTCTGTCTCTTGTGTGTCGGCTCACTCATCCGGCATTCTTGCTGATGCCGGCCACTGTTGAGCCATTTAATGGCTCTGCCTTCCTTGACCCAATTAGTAACGCAAATGTGCGTCACCATGCAAACATTGTGTATACACGTTCTGGCGTCACATTACTTTGCTGCAGAGGGATTTAGATATCATTTATCCTCTTTAAAAATCACTGGTAAGACCACATCATTGGGCATATTATGGCATAAGAAAAGGTGCAGAGGCGGGCTACAAAATTAATAAAAAGAATGGAACATATCAGCTATGAAGAAAGGTTATCAAATTTAAACCTCTTTAGTTTAGAAAAATGTTGCCTCAGAGGGGATATGATAACATTATACAAATATATCCGAGGCCAATACAAACCATTGTGTGGAAATCTATTCACAAATCGGACTTTACATAGGACACAAGGCCATGCGTTTAGACTAGAAGAAAGAAGATTTTGTGTAAGCTTTTTTACTGTAAGAACAATAAGGATGTGGAATTATCTGCCTGAAGAAGTGGTTTTATCAGAGTCCATACAGATGTTCAAATGTCAACTAGATGCATACTTGCAAAAACAGAATATTCAAGGATATAATTTTTCAATGTAGGGTAATGGCGTCTTGATCCAAGGATTAATCTGACTGCCATTCTGGGATCAAGAAGGATTTCCCCCCCTAATTTGTTGCAAAATTGGAAGTGCTTCACACTTGTTTTTTTTTTTTTTTTTTTGCCTTCTTTTGGATCAACAGCAAAAAACAAATGTGAGGAAGGCTGAACTTGATGGACGCAAGTCTCTTTTCAGCTATGTAACTAAAGTGAACAACCAATTACTGCACTCCTAGACTATATAAGCCTTTTCTGGCATTATTGCCCTGCTGTGGTTTCCCTTAGAGGTTATCCAAGAGCGCATTGATATATTTGATTCTATTGTATACTGACCGGGCCCGGCTTGTACCCAAGACTGTTCAACATTCTGTATTCCTTGAATCTTGGCTTGTCTTATTGATTACATATCATCTGTCTCCCTGACCTTGGTTTGTTCTTTACTATTCTATTACTGTTAAATCAGGCAACTCTAAGGCCAGGTAATATGTTACTTTAGGATTTTGATTTGTTTATGTATATGTGTTCACTTAAGTTCTGCGTGTTGGGTTTTAGTCCATCCTGACACACCCTCACTCCCCTGTACATGACATTTAACAATTTACTCCAGGAGGACACTCCTGGTACCATAACTAACACATTGGGCTGTACTAGTTGTGTTGCTTGGGGGGTTCCTGATATATATTACATGTTTTAAGCAATAAATTAATACATTTACCTATTCAAGACTTTACAAGTAGTTTCCTCTTTTGTTCAAAGAGATCATGAACATTGCAAGTTACAAATAAGAATTTAATTTTAGGCACAATCTCATAATAATTGAAGAGAGTGATGAAAACATACAATATGCAATACCCTCCAATATGCAATACCACTGCAAACTTCATGATATTGGAGCTATTGTTTGATACTTGTCAGTGGAGCTTTGAAAACTGTATCTGATGCAGCAGAAAAACCTCTAGAGAGTCAAAAGTAAAAGATGTTGGAAATGTACATATGGAGAAAATAAGTAAGGTAAAGTACACACCGTGTATAAAATCTTAAAATATTTTATGCTGAACCTGTTACATTATCTAAGATTCCCGGAGTTGTAAAATCTGATAAGCAATGTGATAGACTGTACGCCCTGACACACTGTGTGCATGGGTTGCCTGGTAACTAGGCTACATACTTTCAGCTTTAAGCCGCAAAATTAATGGTGGGACAGAGCAGGGGACTGCTGCATCCAGCTATACCTGCTATACAAATAATACTTGTGGTTTGAACAATATAAATGTCAAACAACTAAACAATAGGGACAGTTACGCACAAGTGCACACTATATATTCACCTAAAAGTAAAATCACAAGTCACACATGATATCACTTTTTAAGCTCTTTTTAAAATAAAAATATATATATAAAAAAAATACACACAGTACTATTTTTAAATGATTATGTACATCCTTATTGTGTGTAATTTGATATATGCTTTATGATTATTGTGGACAAATGTTTAACAGTCCCTTGATGAAGTGGGTTGTGTTGTTTTGCATTTTATTTACACTGTATGCTAGGCACAGGCCAAGCACATATCAATGTCTTCAAACATACATGGTGCCATGTGCATGTATTGCACATTCCAAACAGATACTCGATCACATATGAGTGCGACAGGAGCCTGTAGTTCTGCTGAGGTTTTATACTTACCTTTACTGCACTAACTTTTCATTAGTAGTTGCTGTGGTGAGAAAACAATTCACATTCACTTCCAGTCCATACACACTTTGTCCTCTTTGCATTAGATGTTTACCCATAGATTGTGTTCGTAATAAAATGAATTCCACAATCTGTAGGTTCTGTGATCCACTGAGGCACATATTTTATACTGTTGCAGTTTGCAGAACTTTAGGACTTGTCATAATGAGTAGCATAGTGGGATCAGATGTATAGAAAGAAAAATTACTATGACAATAGCCAAGGTGGTTACCTGTAAAATACTGACCAAAATTTAGATGATTGATAAAAATGAAATAGATCCACTGATGTTATAGAATTAAAACTCCATTACACTTTGCAGGCCTTAGGATTGTAGTTTTACACCAGGCATAGGCAACCTTTCGGCACTCCAGATGTTTTGGACTACACCTCCCATGATGTTTTGCATTGTGTGCAAGAGCATGATGGGGGATGTAGTCCACAACATCTAGAGTGCTGAAGGTTGCCTACCCCTGTTCTACACCATCTAGTGATTACCTTATGGTACCTTCTATTTATCTATCTACTTCTTCCTTCAGATGTACAATTCGAAATTCAGTCAAAGGTCCCATATCAATCAATTATCCAGAAATTCATATTTCACCAAAAAAATATCAATTGCTATTCTCTGACGAGGATCCGGAGAGTTTTGTGCCAAAGACATAATGTTTTGCAGCAGTATTGAGAAATGTCTAAGTACTGATGCATGCTCTTTGTTTTCCACAAAAGTGCTATATTAGCCAGTAAGGGACCAGGGAGTTAGAGAAATTCTATTTTATCACGACTGGATTGACATGTCATTGTTAAGAGATAAATCAGAATATATCCAGATATCTAGATAAGTGTGAGATGATATAAGGGAAGGAGCTGTTTTTCAATCTACTGTTTGATGCCCTTGGTGAAAAGGGGGGGAATGTAATACGGTAAAATCCAGTTCAAATTAGTGAAGTGAGGGTGTGTTTTTCACATAAAGGCACAGTAGGCCATTATAATAGCATTTAATTTATCCCTAGATCATACTCTCATTTTTTTTTTCTTCAACAGCCTTCCTGGCATGCTGAGATTTGAAATATCTTCTAAGTGAAGTTTAAAGTAACCAGAGGGCTGGAAAGTGATTGTCACATGTGAAGTCTGCATGGCAAAGGTCAACGCAGTTTACTGGTATTCTTGTTCAATGCTTCAAATGTTAAATCTTTCAGTACCGTAGCTACTGCTTGACACAATTTAACAACGGTAATTCCTTGTTTAACGATGTCAAAGGTTTTCGGGGAATTGACTGTATTTCACCAACAATATATTTCTTCTTGATTACCAAGTGGTTAAAATGATTTTAAACCAGACAGCAAAATAAAGCAGTAATAAAATCAATAAAGGGTGCTTAAAACATTCCTCCTATTAGGTAATGGCATTTAAAGTATCCGTAGCTTGTACTGGCACTTAGGATATGCCCAAAAATCAATGTGCTAAATTACTTATTGAACTAGTTAATTTGAGCATTGAGTTTTATACGTATATTGATAAAAGAGACAAAAGAAATCAGCATAGCAATACAATTCCATCTCAAGGATCAATGTCGCCCTCTAGTGGAAGCTATCCCCCAATGAATAAAATCCATTTAACTGTGAGGAAATGTGGCTATCTTTATTAACACTGTATTCGTGCAGTAATTTTACACTTTCACACACTAAGTTACAAGGGAATAAAATGTGACAGGAACATGGTCTGAAATGAGGGAACAGGCAAACATAAACATGATATATGCTTTATTTTCAATGATGCGGATTTTCATAAATTTTTTGTGACTGGTATAAAAATGAAAAATAATAATTGTCTATTTGCATGCATACATACATACATACAAGTTAATTTTCCTTCTCATTGTGTTTGTTATATTCATGTTCCAACTTGATTTTTCACCAAGCACTTTCAATTATCTGACACAACTGTCATTAAATTATTTAAAGTTGACCTGTTTGTCAAAACCTCTACAACGATCAATAAAGCTTTAAAAAAATCCTTTCCTTATTTGCAATTTCATGTGTTCTACTATAGGACACCTATAACACACACTTCTTGCTTTCTGAACTCAAAACAAGCTACAAGTGTTCAAAACCGAGTCTGATGGTCAGACTGCCTGGAAGAGTCTGTGTGCACGCTGGTAAAAACTGTGATGCAAGCACCATGAAATGTGGTATCTTGCAATCCTAAAAACCATACACAAAAATGTTTGCCTCTGCACGCAGCATTAGTACCAAAACAGTTAAGATAGAATAACTGGTAGATATGACTGCATTTTCATCAATAGTCCGTATTTCTTTGTTAGTTAGCGTGTTTCACAACGCATCATAACATTGCTGGCATTCCCCACGAGATAAAACATCAAGACTGAGATTAAAATCCTGAGTGATGATTTTTGACCTGGGCTTATGGTGAAACGTGGATCTGAGGATATATACTGAAGTGACATCCAATTAGAGAATAGTCATCAATTCTTATAAACCAGTCAATGTGGGAGGTAATTCAAACAATTCATAGCATTGGTTCAAACTTACAGGTAAACCAAAATCTGCCCGTAAAAGAACTGATTGGTGCAGATAAACAGTGGCTGGCTTCATACAAGCAATTGTGCTCAAGATAAAACATATTCCCTGTTTTTAAATCTACCTGAAAAGGCCGGTAACTCAGGAGGACCAGAGACGAGATAGACTTTGGTGTTAGCATGGTAGCAAGCCATGAACATGTTTGTGAAGGAGATTATGAAGTTACATTGTGTGTGATGTGCTGATTTTATGGGAGAGAAGGTGTGTGCCCACATTTTACACATGTGAAACTATAATGCTGCATACCTTGCTCACACGTCACTGGCAAACCATGCACCTAGTGCCGAGGATATCCATGATTTCCAAGTAAGATATCCCCCAGCAACACAGCACAACAATACCATCACAGGAGCATCCATGACAGTACTTCTTGAAGCTTCGATAGTTTTAATTGCTATTTGAAAGCATTTTGATAAGTTGCTGTAATTAAGACCGGCCTTTACGTATGTCCACAAGAAAAAAATGTCTCCTGGTGTAAACCCCAAAAGGAATCTTCCTGCTTAGATTGTTTTCAATACTCAGTTGTAAATATCTTATATAACGTATATGTCTTTTTATTTAAAAGACTGGTAAATCTTCTTGTATTTCACTTTACCGGGAATAAATTCCATTTATCATCCAATAAAGAGATTTCCTTCTCTGAATAATAATTAGGTGCCATTAACAATTTGTTAGCAGCTTTATTTTTATCGGTCTCATGTTGCAATGGACTTGACTGTAACAAAGACATAAATGTTTGAAGTGTCAGTTTCCTGACTTGTTCATGATTCACAGAATATATTCTTGTGATTACCTGGCATTAGTTGTCCATGAGCAGCACATGTGGCAAGGGTTGACAAATGTTTGTAGGATTTACTCACGTCCTTTATAAGCCAGAATAAGGTGTACTCTTACATCTCTATGTAAAAAAACTCAAGAAAGATGTAAGGCAGCAGATTATTGTACTGAATATTTTTAATGCCAATATAATGGACTGAATAGAACATAGAACATGTTCTTTCTTTATACCACAATCCTGTCTAGTGAAGTCTTGGAATCCCTCAAGAGTCACAGGCATTTGTAGAGTATTTGTATTTTTTTGGCATGCCCTCTGTTCACTTGTATGGTGGTGCTCAGAAGGGAATGTTTTCGGAGTTATGATCATCTGATCCACTCTCTCCTCAGTGTTGCCATCTTCTCCCTCTTCATTTTAATTCAACTAATGGTGGTTGTCAGAACCCAGGTCAACCACATATTATTGCACATTCCAGAGAGAAAAAAAAAAAAGATTGGATAATCTCACTCATGAGCAATACAGTTGTGACGGAACCCCAGTTATGTGTGCCACCCTGTGTGTTCATGCAAAATTCCTGCCCTGGGTGGCTGCCGTCATAGAGATGAGCGCCAACCAGGGGGAGCATTCGTATGCCAAAGGGAGACGCTTTCCTTGCCTGGTTTCACACAGTGACCCCGCGAACGAAGGCTGTTCGAGACAGGTACCGTTACGTGGGTCCCTGGGGTTGGTGTGGGCATCCTTTGGGGACAACGGCTGGGTTGGGCGGGATTTCTGTAACTGGGAGTAAAAGAGGCGGGTGGTTTTCCCACACTGTGACTCCCAGGTGCCGAGGCTCATGGGAAGAAGCACCCCTGTCACCAGAAGCGGGAAACCCTGTACTTGGGTGGCTGGAACAGGGGGAAAAGGGAATCCTCGGAAGAAGATCCCCTGTCACCGGAAGTAGGAAGCCCTGTACTTGGGTGGCAGGAACAGGGGACAAAGGGAATCTTGGGAAGAAGACCCCCTGTCACCGGAAGTGGGAAAACCTGTACTTGGGTGGCGGGAACAGGGGACAAAGGGACTGGAACTCCTGTGTCATGCTAAGACCTCTGGGAGGGGGAGGACTTGGGGAGGGGACACTGTGATTGTGTGGTGTACGCCACTTGCATGGGGTTTTGCATAAAAGCCGTGTGTGGACAATAAAGTGCTGTTGTACCTACAGAACTCGGTCTCGTCCAGTTACTGGGGGGAAGAAATGGGTCTATGTACATTTTAAGTGGTTCCTGTCTGGGAACTAGCGAAGGTAACCGGTCGGGTTACCTGTGGTCCGCTACAACGATGCAATAGACATCTATTGCAAACGATGATGTCATCCCAACCCACGGCTGATGGGATCTGACAGGATGTATGAGGGAATACTCTGCCCATTGCAACATTTGACAAAGATCCGGTCCTATGTCTCATGTATTTCTTGCAACTGTTTTGGAATTTCAAAGAAACACAAGCTTTGCATGAAGATTATATCTTAAAGAGAAACTCAGATGTGACACTGTCACTTTAAAGGAGCACTGCCACTATAACCACTACAGCTCCTTTAAGTGATTATAGGACCCAGAGGAGCACTCTGTTGTCGTCGTCCCCCATTGTGAGTAGTCAAACCTTTTTGGGCAGTCTGACTTCTTACTTGAAGTTTATCAGGCCCAGCTCACTGTTTTTACTGCCATCACCTGAAAGCCAGAAGATTTTAAGCAGGAACTTCCACTAGCTATAGTAGAGGTGGGGAGTGGATCCAAGCAGACCCCAGGTAGGAAGTAAAACCGTTTAACAACAGGGGCAATTGTACCATAACCACTACTGCACTGTAGTGGTTATGGTGCCAGGAGAGCCCAAGCACCCCCCAATTTAAAGCAGTCAGACTGTTTTAGAAGAGTTTGACTTCTTAGCTGGGGTCTGGGATTTGACTGTAAGTATGAAAATGACTGAAAGGGAAGTAGAGGTCTTCTGTTGGGTAAATCAAGAGATGACAATGCTTGCATACCTGAATGGTAACAAATCCATCTGGTTGGGCCTACAATCCAGTCTGTCTAACCCAACAGGACACTAGTAGGCTCAGCAAGAAAAAAAATACTTTTTATTTGCCTTTTTCCAGCACTGAGATTCTGCAGTGCTGACGCCATTGCCTCCTCGCGCTTTGTCGTCCGGCTCTCTTTTTGATGTCGAATCTAAAGCTATTTTCGGCAAGGAGTTGTGGGGACTGATGCATATGTGTGGTGAGTGCATTGAATTTTACTCAGTCACATAGAAAAGCATTGAATTTTACTCGGTCAGCGCACAGGTGTGTTTAACCCTGCAATGTAAACATTGTCAAGATTAGGACAAATACCAAAGATAAAGCAGTCCCTACTTTGTGTTATGTTTTAAGAGAAATAGAACAGAAATAAAGAACAGATTCTGAAAGAGGAAAATAAAAGGAAACAATAGGAGAAAGGTAAATTTGAGGCGACAGAGCCATGTTAAAACTACAGGGCCACTGCACCCAGGCCACTTTATTGTGGCAAATGCAGAGGAAGGCTACACAATTAATGAGCATAGTAAAAGATTAACTTAATAAAGAAATCTTTGAGTTAATTTTAGCAGAAAAAGGGTTTGCTGGAATGGTTGTGATAAGATTATATAATTACATACAGGAAAAACCCAAGGAGCTTTTTGGAGCTGTTAATTAAAGGAACACTCCAAGGGGCATGGTCAAATTATTTTGGACTTTCCAAAAGTTCTCAGGCATTTTTCGAATGGGTCCTTTTAGAATGTCAGAGAAGGGAGTGCATTTCCAGCTTATGAAAAGCCTTGGAAACAGTAGTAAAGGGTCAGAACTGAACAAACTGGGAAAAGTGAAATCAAGGCAGCTTTCCTCCAAAAGAAAGAGAATCCCTCTATCCGTATAGTAGTGAGGCAAGTACAAAATATAAAAAAAGTTGAGAGGATTAGCGCCACTCTAGAAAGAAACTGGTGAGGATATTATAACCAGCATAAGATGCCTTAAAAACAAACAAATATAAAATAAGATCAATAGAAAATAAAATATTAAATATCAGTCCAAGATAGAAAGCCAAAAAAAGATGATGGTATATAATTCCCAGAGAAGCAATCACAAACTTATTCAAGGAAAATCTTCTTTTTGTGATGTCACATGCGGTCCGAGAGGATAATGGTGCAGTATGTCCAGAAAATATAGAAATAAAAGTATATTTGGTCCTACTCATGTTTTTTAGAGCTTTAAACCAGCTCTAGTATGAAAGGCGTACAGTGGTATAATCCCCATTTATAGGATATGTGAAGAATGGTTTCAACGATGTGCGGACCAAAAAAGAAAAAGAAACAACAATAGTGCTCACTGTATAAAATCAACCAGAAGAATAAATAAGAGAATATTACTCAAATTTACCAGAGCAGACTGCTCTATGGATAGGGCGAGGGAGGAATAATCCCCAAATAAGGATTTCTTGAGTAGTTCTTACTGGGAGTAAAAATCAGGATACCAGGCAATAAAATAATAAAAGAATAATAACGACGTAAAAAGAGTAAAATGGCACACTCAATGTAAAAGTAGCCAAGTGTAAATTTGATCTGGAGAAACATCAGCAGAATATGCCCAAACCTTCAGGGTCGCAAGTTCAATTCCTCACATCCCTCCAAAGCAAACAAAAGCAAAACAATTGGAATAAGGATAGGCATTGTGGTGGTTATATGCGGGGTTAACAACAGCTGAGAATACATTGCACAGGAAAATATATACATTATTACTATTAATATTGCCATTTATATAGCGCCAACAGATTCCGTAGCGCTTTACAATATTATGAGAGGGGGGGATGTAACTATAAATAGGACAATTACAAGAAAACTTACAGGAACAATAGGTTGAAGAGGACCCTGCTCAAACGAGCTTACAGACTATAGGAGGTGGGGTATTAGAAACGTTAGGACAGGATAATATATATACACTTAAAACACTTATGGGGGGGCGGAGCTAACTGAGGACCGGAGCGGACGCAACTCTCTGAGCTCCGAGCCCTACCTAGCTGAAACGGTGGTAAAACAGGCGTTTTTCGGACAAAACCGACCCCATACCGTGCCCGCAACACAAAAGCGGACGATGGTCAGGAAGACTAAAAAGCCCCGAGCCGACAAGGGCCCGATTACCAAAGATATTGGAGAACTGCTACGTAACTCACAGCAGGCTGCATGGGCCAAGATGGCGCTCGGGGACGAGTTATCGTACTCATCCGACGAGGCCTCCATAGATCTCGAGGAGGGAGCCTCCTATGACCCACCGTTGAAGAGGGCAGATAAACCCCTGCAAGCCGGGGAACCGGTGACGGCAGACCTGCTCAAAGCCATGTTTGCGGACCTGCGAAAAGATCTGGCCGCGGACAGGGCCCACTTCAAAACCGCCATGGAAGGCGTCAAGGCCATAACCACACGACTCGAAGCCACCTCCAGTGCCCATGACACCCGACTCACGTTGGTAGAGAAATCATTGATTGACCTCCAAGACAGGCAATTAGCTGCTGAAAACCGAGTAAACTCACTCGAAGACCAACGACAGCGATACAATTTAAAAATTAGAGGCATACCGGAGACCGTAGGCCTCAAGGACTTACCCCATTTCATCAGACGCCTGTTTGAAGTTTTGCTGACACCCAAACAGGCCAAAGCCATGAAGTTAGACGGGATGTTCCGTCTTCCCAAGCCTGCACAGGTACCACAAGCAACACCGGCGGACCTCATCCTCCGCTTCCAAAACCTCCAGGACAAGAACACCTTCTCAGCCGCGATAAGAGGGAAAACCCCCTTAAACTTTGAAGGAGTCTCGCTCCTAGTCTTTCCAGACGTTACCAAAAGTACCCTATCCTGGAGGAAATCACTACAGCCGCAGCTTCAACTCCTCCGCACCAATAACATAACATACAGATGGGGCACCCCTCGAGCACTGATCTTCACCCATGGGGGGAATACCTACAAGGCACGGAGCCTACAAGAATTAGAAGCGCACCTGCAGTCACTCAACATCACCACCCCCCAGAATGGGGCGAGCGGGACTCTGCTCCACATAAACCCTGCAAACATTGTGGACTTTACTCCAAGACCGACCCGGAACGCGATGCCGACCTGACCCGTGAAGTCCGAGCCAGAGATGGTTTGTTCGCATAGACGTCCAACTGATGTGCTGGACTGTTTGCTGCCTGCCAGGCCTTTAAGAGAACTCTCTCTTGTTCCTCTGCATTAATGTTTTATTCATGTTATATTTTAAATGTTTTTATGTTTTTCTACACATACCGCCGTAACTACACGGCACAGTTTCACCAGTAACTGTCACCATGTCCTCACCGACTACTTACCACACTACCGTGAAAACACTCAAGTACTAGTCCGCTCACAACCCTCAGACCTAGTATATCCCAACTGGCCTACACATACCTTTCCCTCCCCCCCCCCACCTACCATACCCCCGCGAGGGAACCATTAGGAGAACTTACTCACCGGCGCCCGGTAGGGAACAAAGTTATCAGCAGATAGGTGACCTCATAACAATCTCGCTTGTAGCTCAAAGTCCACTCTGGGAGACTAACAAATACCCCACGAGACGAGCAACCGACAGGGATGAAACACATAGGGCCCTAATAGAATACTCATCTTCAAACGACAAGGGACAGACGAAGCTTAGGACCCACTATTTCCCGATATAGGTTTTGCTTTTTTTTTTTAGTTTTTTCACAGGACATCCAAACTAGACCTGCTTTGGTCTCTACTTTCACTATAGTAATGTCCCGCCCACAGCACTGATACACCTCTGGCACTCAATATCATTACTTAAATTGATGTTCTGGTATGCTCCGCTACCTATCTAAGTTTATAGTTACACAAAAAAAAAAATGTGCAATGTTCCTCACCTGCTATGTGCCTGTTTTCAAATGTTTACCAACTGTGGGCTCACACATGCTGTTGTAGCAGTGCAAGCCAATTTGTGACCTTTTTTGCATATCAAAAATAAAGAATTAAAAAAAAAAAAAACACTTATAGGATATACAGGATGATAAAATAAATATAAAATCAGTTAAATATAAAACTGTAAATATATAAAGCAATACAACTGAGAAAGTATGTACAGTTAATCATAGCTATTTTCTTTTTTATAAAAATGTGTATAACTGAGAGTTAAACTTAGAATATATATGTTTAAGAATAAACAATATAAAGGGGGGTAAAATAGGTATTGTATAGAAAGGAATAGGATAAATTCTTAAAAAGTTATAAAAAGTTAAAAAGGTCAAAATCTACATTCTGGCCTTTTGGTGCCAGGGTTTTTAAATTTAAAAAAAAAACTATTCATTTCTTTTTGGTCTAAATTTTTTTTAAGATCTCCAACTCTCCAAGAGCATATATGAAACATTTCTACAGTTCATCTATTCGTAGAAACATAGAATGTGACAGCAGATAAGAACCATTCGGCCCATCTAGTCTGCTCAATAGGAAATACTTTGAATTAGTCTCTCTTACCCCTTGTATTTGTATGTGTATATTGTACGTTTCTCAACTAATTGTACAGCGCTGCGGAATCTGTGTGCGCTTTATAAATAGCAATAATAAATAAATAAATAGTCCCTGGCCTTATCTTAACTTTAACTGATTCTTTTAGAATATATTATCTATTGGGCAAACGTTGGCATTTCGCAACTCTCTCATCAACCCAATGCAAATTCTAATGAAAGGAAATTAAGTTGTTATGGGGCCAGGAGGCCTACAGCGCTCTCTGACACTAGAAGCTGGATGCTGCGGGGGGAATTAGACATCTGGTGCTGGAGACATCCTATGGATAAGAAAGCACCTGGGGACCTCCTGGTACCATAATAACTTTATTTCAATTAAGCTGATATGGTTCATGGAGTGTTTGTTTATTAGGTAATGCTTGCTAAAGGGGGTATTAGCAAGCATTACCTAATAAATTGTCAACTTGGGATTGATTCTATATTTACTAAAGCAAACAGTTTTCTCAAAATCCATTACAGCTAGCAATAATTTCAACTTTTAGGCCACAATAATGAAAGTGCAGGCACATTTGTTTAAAAAACAAAAACAAAAAAACAATTTTACTCTTAAATTTGAAATTCTCTTTGAATTCCCACTTTAGTGGATAACCTGCTATTCCTGAGACATGTCTGGACTCCTGAACTAATATCACCTGAGGGAGAGCAGGTCGGTATATCTTACTAAGAGCCATTTTAACCCGGAAATATCCCATAAATCTGTTTCTGTGTAAAGATGTTATTATTAGTAATACTATTATTATATCTGTCTCTGTGTAAAGGTATAGTGGTGCTATTATTAACCCCTTAAGGACGCTGGACGGTTCAGGACCGTCATCAGCATTTTTCACTTGCCGACCGACGACGGTCCTGAACCGTCCTAAATTTAAAATGTACTTACCCGATCGCCGTCGTAAACCCGGCGGCGATCGGCGGTGCTCCCGGTGTGGGGAGACTGCCTGCAGCCCAGACAGTCTCCCCATGGCGGTTTAGGACCCCTGTGGCCATGTGATCGCCCAACAGGGCGACCACATGGTCACAATAGGTGTCCTAGTCTCTGCCTGCAGGGGGACTGTCTGTGCTGACAGGCAGTCTCCCTGCTGCTGTAAAATCAGAAATAAATTTAAAGTGAAAGTTAATAAAAAAAAAAAAATATTATTATATATGTGTATATATATGATATATAGACATATATTATACCTATATAATATATGTCTATATATCATATATATAATGTCATGCTAAGTGTATTTTTATATTAATATGTACATATATTAATATAAAAATACACTTATAATTAATTTACACACGTGTATATATATAATATATATAATAACTATATATATTGTATATATATATTACTATAAAATACGAATAATAAATAATTTAAATTAAATTAAAAAAATTAAAAATTAAAAAAAAATTATATATCTATACGAAATTTTATTCTAACTGTATTTTGATATTAATATATATATTTATATCAAAATACACTTAGAATGAAATTGTATATATATCTATGTATATATTAATAAATAAAAAGAATGCGAACTATTCATATGTCCATATACAAAATTACATAAATAATTATATAAATATACACGTAGACTTCAAATATATAAATATGCATATATATTTAAATTCTACGTGCGTATTTATGTAATATTTTTACATAATTAAGTTATTTTATTGATTGCAATTTAAGGGACCTGCCTGCCAACCCAGGCCGAAAGTCCAGAGAATTTAATTTGCTATCACTGTATTTTACCCTGTAACGTTCTACGACACCCTAAAACCTGTACATGGGGGGTACTGTTTTACTCAGGAGACTTCGCTGAACACAAATATTAGTGATTCAAAACAGTAAAACATATCACAGCGATGATATTGTCAGTGAAAGTGACTTTTTTTTGCATTTTTCACACACAAACAGCACTTTTACTGATGATATAATTGTTGTGATACATTTTCCAGTTTTGAAACACTAATATTTGTGTTCAGCAAAGTCTCCTGAGTAGAACAGGACCCCCCATGTACAGGTTTTATAGCGTTTTTGAAAGTTACAGGGTCAAATATATGGGTCAAATATCTTTACATTGAAAATGGCCAGGTTGGTTACGTTGCCTTTGAGAGCGTATGGTAGCCCAGGAATGAGAATTACCCCCATGATGGCATACCATTTGCAAAAGAAGACACCCCATTTGCAATACCTTGGGTTATGTCCAGTCTTTTTTAGTAACCACTTAGTCACAAACACTGGCCAAAATTAGCGTTCAATTTAGTTTTTTACTTTTTTCACACACAAACAAATATGAACACTAACTTTGGCCAGTGTTTGCGACTAAGTGGCTACTAAAAAAGTCTGGACATACCCCATATTGAATACCCTGGGTTGTCTACTTTAAAAAAAATATGTACATGTGGGGTGTTATTTAGCAATTTATGACAGATAATAGTGTTACAATGTCACTATTGATACATTTTAAAAATGTATGTTTTGAAACCGCAATATCCTACTTGTACTTATAGCCCTATAACATGCAAAAAAATAGCAAAAAGCATGTAAACACTGGGTATTTTTGAACTCAGGACAACATTTTGAATCTATTTAGCAGTTTTTTTCATTCGCTTTTGTAGATGAGTAAAAGATTTTTCACATAAAATTCAAAAAACGTGTATTTTTTTCAATTTTTCATCATATTTTTTAATTTTTTGAAAATTAAATTACATGAGATTATATAAATAATGGTATGTAAAGAAAGCCCCTTTTGTCCTGAAAAAAACAATATATAATTTGTATGGGAACAGTAAATGAGAGAGCGGAAAATTACAGCTAAACACAAACACCACAAAAGTGTCAAAAAGATGCCTGGTCGCAAATGTACAACATCGCAAAAAAAGTCCAGTCCTTAAGGGGTTAATATTATTATCTCTGCTTATGTGTAGTGGTGCTATTATTATTATTATTATTATTATTATTATCTCTGTTTATGTGTAGTGGTGCTATTATTATTATTATTATCTCTGTTTATGTGTAGTGGTGCTATTATTATTATTATTATTATTATCTCTGTCTATGTGCAGTGGTGCTATTATTATTATCTCTGTTTATGTGTAGTGGCGCTATTATTATTATCTCTGTCTATGCGTAGTGGTGCTATTATTATCATTAGTATTATCTCTGTCTATGTGTAGTGGTGCTATTATTATTATCTCTGTTTATGTGTAGTGGTGCTATT
Source organism: Pelobates fuscus (assembly GCF_036172605.1). NCBI lineage: Eukaryota > Metazoa > Chordata > Amphibia > Anura > Pelobatidae > Pelobates > Pelobates fuscus. The sequence goes on along the minus strand of NC_086328.1, from coordinate 5,846,889 downwards.
ATTATTATCTCTGTCTATGTGTAGTGGTGCTATTATTATCATTAGTATTATCTCTGTCTATGTGTAGTGGTGCTATTATTATTAACTCTGTCTATGTGTAGTGGCGCTATTATTATTATTATCTCTGTTTATGCGTACTGGTGCTATTATTATCATTAGTATTATCTCTGTCTATGTGTAGTGGTGCTATTATTATCATTAGTATTATCTCTGTCTATGTGTAGTGGTGCTATTATTATCATTAGTATTATCTCTGTCTATGTGTAGTGGTGCTATTATTATTATCTCTGTTTATGTGTAGTGGTGCTATTATTATTATCTCTGTCTATGTGCAATGGTGCTATTATTATTATCTCTGTCTATGTGCAGTTGTGCTGTTATTATTATCTCTGTTTATGTGTAGTGGTGCTATTATTATTAACTCTGTCTATGTGTAGTGGTGCTATTATTATTATATCTGTCTATGTGTAGTGGCGCTATTATTATTCTCTGTTTATGTGTAGTGGCGCTATTATTATTATTATCTCTGTTTATGTGTACTGGTGCTATTATTATCATTAGTATTATCTCTGTCTATGTGTAGTGGTGCTATTATTATTAACTCTGTCTATGTGTAGTGGTGCTATTATTATTATATCTGTCTATGTGTAGTGGCGCTATTATTATTCTCTGTTTATGTGTAGTGGCGCTATTATTATTATTATTATCTCTGTTTATGCGTACTGGTGCTATTATTATCATTAGTATTATCTCTGTCTATGTGTAGTGGCGCTATTATTATTCTCTGTTTATGTGTAGTGGCGCTATTATTATTATCTCTGTTTATGCGTACTGGTGCTATTATTATCATTAGTATTATCTCTGTCTATGTGTAGTGGTGCTATTATTATTATCTCTGTTTATGTGTAGTGGTGCTATTATTATTATCTCTGTCTATGTGCAATGGTGCTATTATTATTATCTCTGTCTATGTGCAGTTGTGCTGTTATTATTATCTCTGTTTATGTGTAGTGGTGCTATTATTATTAACTCTGTCTATGTGTAGTGGTGCTATTATTATTATATCTGTCTATGTGTAGTGGCGCTATTATTATTCTCTGTTTATGTGTAGTGGTGTTATTATTATCATTAGTATTATCTCTGTCTATGTGTAGTGGTGCTATTATTATTATCTCTGTTTATGCGTAGTGGTGCTATTATTATTATATCTGTTTATGTGTAGTGGTGCTATTATTATTATCTCTGTTTATGTGTAGCGGTGCTATTATTATTATCTCTGTCTATGTGTAGTGGTGATATTATTATTATTTCTGTCTATGCGTAGTGATGTTATTATTATTATTATTATTATTATAATTTCTGTCTCTGTGTAGTGGTGCTATTATTATCTCTGTTTATGTGTAGTGGTGCTATTATTATCTCTGTCTATGTGTAGTGGTGCTATTATTATCATTAGTATTATCTCTGTCTATGTGTAGTGGTGCTATTATTATTATATCTGTCTATGTGTAGTGGTGCTATTATTATCATTAGTATTATCTCTGTCTATGTGTAGTGGTGCTATTTTTAATATCTCTGTCTATGTGTAGTGGTGCTATTATTATCTCTATATAGAAAACAGAGTGTACTAGCGCTACTATGGAAAGATGGGTAGTTGTTGTATAACACCGCAAAACACAGCCGCTATAACACCAAAATCTTATCTTAAAACATTGGGTAGGAAGGTGAAGGTGAAGCGCTGATAATATGTAGCCCGTGATATAAAGTGCGGAATATAGAGCAATACCTCTACCTTAAAATATTTCTCAATATAGGAATCGCAATGGAGGTATGCAGTACCTTAAAGACAAAAGGCGAAATAACCACACATAGTGTATACTGTGATATAAATAAGCAGTGTACAAAAATAGGGAAAATATGCCCACTCACACTTTCAGGAGCTAAAGTGGTGTAGTGGTGCTATTATTATTATTATATCTGTCTATGTGTAGTGATGCTATTATTAATAATATTATTGTAACTGAGCTTTCTGTACAGTTGGGTACCTCTGCCAATGGATGTTCCTAGTGCTCATCGAGGAATCTGAGCACTCCTTCAGACACCATAAGCACTGCAGACCCCACAACCACCGCAGCTTGGTTGAGGTCTCGCCGTCTCCTACCCACCCTGGACTCATGACAAGGCTCCAGGTTCCAGTGGGTGAAAACCTGGAGCATTTGCTGTCTCCTCTCCCTGTGACTCCAGCTGGGGATCTGGGACGGCTGCCCAGCATATCTGTAGGGCCCGTGGAGAGACTTCGGTCCCATCTCCACCTGCCGTATGGGGTTCCTCACAGGACCAGTCTATGAGGTCTCCTACTTCGGGTACCTCTGGCTGCTTCTGGGAAGAGAGACTAGCATCCTCTGATGTCGAGTCAATTTGGCTGCTGTAAACCTCCTTCCGCTGGAGATTTATTTTCCTTGCTTTAACCAGCAGGAATTCTTGGTCCCTCTTTGCTTGTTGCTCCATGGTGGTCTGGTTCCAGATCACCTGGAAGGTATCCATTTACACATTAGGGCCATACCAGGCCACTCGCCGTTGCACCTCGACCAGCAAATCTTCGCAAGATTCAGAGTCTGCCATACTGGTCTGCGCCAAGTCGATGGAAACCTCCTGCACGAATGCTAGCGTTGCCCTCACTATAATCACCACTTTACCGGTGTCTCCAGGATGCTACTCTTCGCACGAGGACACCATCCCACCGCTGCCACCACTGTAACGGAGCTTCCTGTGCCTCTGCCGATGGATGCTCCTAGTGCTCACCGAGGAATCTGAGCACTCCTCTAGACACCATAAGCACTGCAGACCCTACAACCGCCGCAGCTTGGTTGGGGTATCTCCGTCTCCTACCCCCCGGACCAACAACAAGGCTCCAGGTTCCAGTGGGTGAACCTCTCTTCCTCCAGAGAGTCAAGCAGGAATAGCTCTTACAAGAGCTCAGAGAATCCAAGGGAGTATAATGATTATAGCAGTCCCTTGTAGTGATATAGCTGCCCCCTCCACACAAGAGACAAGACTCAAGTTAAAGGGTGAAGAGGAACTCAATTTTAATGGAGGCACACTGGCCTTTTGTGCAAATTTCCCAACAAGGGAGACACCCACGCGGACCTTGTTGGGCACAGGGACACACCAATAAAACCAATAAAACCAGAGTTACACAGTAAGACACTCCCATACAGTATACACAATACCTCCCCTCTGCCTGGGAGATAATTAAGGCAGATAATGCATTAACTTAATTATTCCCAGGCAGAAAAACACACATATATCATAAGTACACCAAAACACAACATATCCCCATTATAGTCGCCTCCCCTGATAGCCCTGATGTGGGTGAACAACATATTACCAAGATCAGAGTAGGAGTTCAGGAAATTCCTGGAAGTCTCTTTTTGACCGACCGCATGCATGGTTTCATGCCCAAAATAGATTATTTCTACCGAACGGTTCTCTGTTCGTGCAACTGTAGTTGAACCTAACTGGAGGTGGAAGTCCCAGCATTGTTCGTGCGGTCGAGTGTCCAATTTTAGTTCCATGCTTTCGACGACAAAACACAGCTGGGCACATTCGACTAAACAACATGTTCGACTATATGAACGGTGACCACCCAGCCGTTCGACAATTAAGCTGTGGTTAACCACAGCTTCTGGGAGTTAAATGAGCAGCACACTGCACTTGCGGGTGGTCTGCCTGTTTGACAGTTCGAAGTCCCACTTTGAAAATTGAAAGTGCTAACTCCAAATGCCGAAGAGGGCCCAAACAGTGTCCCTAAACACAATACATCCCAGGGGCCAAAGTCACTAAGAGGCAGGCAAGCAGGCCCCTCCAAAACCCAGTGGCAAAGTTTCTTTCGTCACACATCTTCCCTCCCTAGGGTAGACTAACCAGGTACCTTACCTCCTGTCGGCCGGTGCCTGAGTTAGTCAAGTAACCTACCCACAACAAACAATTGCTGGACCTGGTGGCCTCTGGTGTCGGGCTCTGTCCTGTATGTCCCAGGTTGCTGAGTGGATGTCCGTCACCCCCAATCTTTTTCGTGCTCCCAGGCATGGAGCTGTGGGTCATTAGTGGCCCTGATGCCAGCCCTTCTGCTGGTTTGGCCGGTGTGGATACAGGTTCTGGACAAGAGGGATGGGGCGGACAGAGTCTAGTGACCCCCTGTCCAGATGCCAGCACCTCAGCTGGGGGGACCGGTGCACAGTCCTGCCCGGTAGTAAGGGGACAGTTAGGGCAGAGGCCCTCTGCCTTGATGCCAGCTCTTCTGCTGGAAGGCGGTCAGAGGGGGTTCAAGGAGCACTATAGGGTCAAGAACACAAACATATATTCCTAACCCTATTGGGTTTAAACCACCATCTAGCCACCCTGGGCCCCTCATGATCTATTATTATTCCTATAATCCAACGGAATATAAAGATTACAGCAATCCCTTGTAGTGATATAGCTGCCCCCTCCACACAAGAGACTCAGTTGAGGGTAAAGAGGAACTCAATTTTAATGGAGGCACACTGGCCTTTTATGCAAGTGATGCTATTATTATTATTATTATTATATATGTCTATGTGTAGTGGTGTTATTATTAATACTATAATTTCTGTCTATGTGTAGTGGTGCTATTGTTATTATTAGTATAATTTCTGTCGATGTGTAGTGATGTTATTATTATTATTATCTCTGTCTATGTATAGTGATTTTTTTTTATTATTATTATAATTTCTGTCTATGTGTAGTGATGTTATTATTATAATTTCTGTCTATGTGTAGTGGTGCTATTGTTATTATTAGTATAATTTCTGTCTATGTGTAGTGGTGCTATTATTATTATTATTATCTCTGTCTATGTATAGTGATTTTTTTATTATTAATATTATTATATCTGTCTATGTGTAGTGGTGTTATTATTAATACTATAATTTCTGTCTATGTGTAGTGGTGCTATTATTATTATTATTATTATTATTATTTCTGTCTATGTGTAGTGGTGTTATTATTAATACTATAATTTCTGTCTATGTGTAGTGGTGCTATTGTTATTATTATTATTATTTCTGTCTATGTGTAGTGGTGCTATTATTATTATTATTATTTCTGTCTATGTGTAGTGGTGTTATTATTATTATTATTTCTGTCTATGTGTAGTGGTGTTATTATTATTATTATTATCTCTGTTTATGTGTAGTGGCGCTATTATTATTATTATTATTTCTGTCTATGTGTAGTGGTGCTATTATTATTATTATTATTATTTCTGTCTATGTGTAGTGGTGCTATTATTATTATTATTATTATTTCTGCCTGTGTGTAGTGATGTTATTATTATTATTATTTCTGTCTATGTGTAGTGGTGCTTTTATTATTATTATTATTATTTCTGTCTATGTGTAGTGGTGTTATTATTAATACTATAATTTCTGTCTATGTGTAGTGGTGCTATTGTTATTATTATTATTATTTTTGTCTATGTGTAGTGGTGCTATTATTATTATTATTATTATTATTTCTGTCTATGTGAAGTGATGTTATTATTATTATTATTTCTGTCTATGTGAAGTGATGTTATTATTATTATTTCTGTCTATGTGTAGTGGTGCTATTATTATTATTATTATTATTATTTCTGTCTATGTGAAGTGATGTTATTATTATTATTATTTCTGTCTATGTGAAGTGATGTTATTATTATTATTTCTGTCTATGTGTAGTGGTGCTATTATTATTATTATTATTATTTCTGTCTATGTGTAGTGATGTTATTATTATTATTTCTGTTTATGTGTAGTGGTGCTATTATTATTATTATAATTATTATTATTTCTGTCTATGTGTAGTGGTGCTATTATTATTATTATTTCTGTCTATGTGTAGTGGTGCTATTATTATTATTATTATTATTTCTGTCTATGTGTAGTGCTGCTATTATTATTATTATTAATATTATACCTGGCTCAGGTAATGGCAGCACCCCTTTTCTGCCGTCTCCTGACTAAACTGGTGCTGCCTGACCTCCTCCTCCTCTCTGGTGATGTATCAGCCGAACCGCCAGCTCTCTGACAGGATTCCTTGAAGAGGAAATGGCGACTTTTCTCCGGCTCCTCGTTCATCGCCCAACATGGCGCCCGGCCTGCTTCCCGCCAAATCCTCCAGCGCTCCCGGTGGGCGGGGGAGAGAGCGGGCACCACGGCAGGAAAGCGCGCGAACTGACAGCTGACACGTGGAGTCACGTGCTGAGCCCAGAGGTGTGAAAACAGTGAAGGCTAGAGCTCAGCTAGTAAAATCACCCACATGGCTGACACTAAGCCATCCCATTCACACTGACACTCACACTGAGCCATCCCATACACACTGACACTCACACTGAGCCATCCCATACACACTGACACTCACACTGAACCATCCCATACACACTGAGACATGCCAGTCACACTAAGCCATCCCATTCACACTGACACTCACACTAAGCCATCCCATACACACTGAGACATGCCAGTCACACTAAGCCATCCCATACACACTGACACTCACACTAAGCCATCCCATACACACTGAGACATGCCAGTCACACTAAGCCATCCCATACACACTGACACTCACACTGAACCATCCCATTCACAGTGAGACATGCCAGTCACACTAAGCCATCCCATTTACACTGAGACATGCCAGTCACACTAAGCCATCCCATTCACACTGAGACATGCCAGTCACAGTGAGACATCCCAGTGAAAACCATAACTGACCACAACCACACCTTACCTCAACCATACCTGACCACAACCACATCTGAACACAACCCCATCTGACCACAACCACATCTGGCCACAACCATACCTGACCACAACCACACTTGGTCACAACCATACCTGACCACAAATACACCTGGCCACAACAATACATGACCACAGTCATAACTGGCCACAACAATACCTGACCACAGTCATAACTGGCCACAACCACCCCTGGCCACAGCCATAGCAGACCACAGCCATAGCTGGCCACAACAATACCTGACCACAGTCATAACTGGCCACAACCACACCTGGCCACAGCCATAGCAGGCCACAACCACACCTGGCCACAGCCATAGCAGGCCACAACCACACCTGGCCACAGCCATAGCTGGCCACAACCACACCTAGCTGGCCACAAATACACCTGGCCACAACAATACCTGACCACAGTCATAACTGGCCACAACCACACCTGGCCACAGCCATAGCAGGCCACAGCCATAGCTGCCCACAACAATACCTGACCACAGTCATAACTGGCCACAACCACACCTGGCCACAGCCATAGCAGGCCACAGCCATAGCTGGCCACAACCACACCTGGCCACAGCCATAGCTGGCCACAAACACACCTGGCCACAGCTATAGCTGGCCACAGCCACACCTGGCCACAGCCATAGCTGGCCACAACCAGCGTTTTGCAGAAGGGCTAGAATTAAACTACCTATCAGACATACATCAGAAGAAGAGCCTCTGTGTTCACATATAGAAAGGCTTTTAATTCCCCTATCCCTTGTGAATTGTACTCTCTATGATGTTTAATAAACCTGGAGAATGGAGCAGCATTGTGTTATTACTACTAAATAATATTGTGTTTTCATTAAAAAAAAAAAAAAAACATTTCGTTTCAAAGACATTATTCACATATTCACTGTATTGTCATTGATCATATTCTCCTTTTGATAAACCTATCTCCATGGCAACCCTTATTTTATCCTGTGGGGTCTATATGTGACTCGCTGGCTGATTGTACAGACTGTATTAATGCAGGTTAGATTGTGTTTATTTATTTATTTATTATGAAAAATATATTAAACGTTTGTAATACTGAAACATAAACAGTAGGATTATTTCATGCCTATCAAACTAAAACCAGTGAGAGCACTATTTCAGTCAGAGATAATGTGAAATATACTCTGTATTAAACACTATGACAGAGAGCAGCTGTAGGTGAACATATCTGTATTGTGTAATATTAATGACACTCTTTGAAGGCCAGTGGACTCCAGTCACTGATTGCCTCTACAAAGATGGCGTCTAACGGTGCCCACGCTCTCACTTCCGCCGCGCGGTGTCCGCTGGGAGTCCTCCTCCGGAAGTAGTGCGAACTGTGTCGGTGTGCTGATCATTGTAGCCGGGAGAGATGCCGGAGCTGGCCGTAGACCGAGTGGTGGTGCACCCGCTGGTGCTGCTCAGTGTGGTGGATCATTTTAACAGGTACGGGGCCGGTCCCGGGGCTCCGCTGGGCTCCTGGGGGGAAACGCTGACTCATGGGCGGCACAGGCCTCATACTGCCAGCCTGGGGATCCACCCTGTGACTAGGCCGCCATGGAGCTCCCAGCACCATGACAGAGCACCCTGACACTGGCAGAATATAATACAGGGCGAGCACCCTGACACTGGCAGAATATAATACAGGGCGAGCACCCTGACACTGGCAGAATATAATACAGGGCGAGCACCCTGACACTGGCAGAATATAATACAGGGCGAGCACCCTGACACTGGCAGAATATAATACAGGGTGAGCACCCTGACACTGGCAGAATATAATACAGGGTGAGCACCCTGACACTGGCAGAATATAATACAGGGTGAGCACCCTGACACTGGCAGAATATAATACAGGGTGAGCACCCTGACACTGGCAGAATATAATACAGGGTGAGCACCCTGACACTGGCAGAATATAATACAGGGTGAGCACCCTGACACTGGCAGAATATAATACAGGGTGAGCACCATGACACTGGCAGAATATAATACAGGGCGAGCACCCTGACACTGGCAGAATATAATACAGGGTGAGCACCCTGACACTGGCAGAATATAATACAGGGTGAGCACCCTGACACTGGCAGAATATAATACAGGGCGAGCACCCTGACACTGGCAGAATATAATACAGGGTGAGCACCCTGACACTGGCAGAATATAATACAGGGCGAGCACCCTGACACTGGCAGAATATAATACAGGGTGAGCACCCTGACACTGGCAGAATATAATACAGGGTGAGCACCCTGACACTGGCAGAATATAATACAGGGTGAGCACCCTGACACTGGCAGAATATAATACAGGGTGAGCACCCTGACACTGGCAGAATATAATACAGGGTGAGCACCCTGACACTGGCAGAATATAATACAGGGTGAGCACCCTGACACTGGCAGAATATAATACAGGGTGAGCACCCTGACACTGGCAGAATATAATACAGGGTGAGCACCCTGACACTGGCAGAATATAATACAGGGTGAGCACCCTGACACTGTCAGAATATAATACAGGGTGAGCACCATGACACTGGCAGAATATAATACAGGGTGAGCACCCTGACACTGGCAGAATATAATACAGGGTGAGCACCCTGACACTGGCAGAATATAATACAGGGTGAGCACCCTGACACTGGCAGAATATAATACAGGGTGAGCACCATGACACTGGCAGAATATAATACAGGGTGAGCACCCTGACACTGGCAGAATATAATACAGGGCGAGCACCCTGACACTGGCAGAATATAATACAGGGTGAGCACCCTGACACTGGCAGAATATAATACAGGGTGAGCACCCTGACACTGGCAGAATATAATACAGGGCGAGCACCATGACACTGGCAGAATATAATACAGGGCGAGCACCCTGACACTGGCAGAATATAATACAGGGCGAGCACCCTGACACTGGCAGAATATAATACAGGGCGAGCACCCTGACACTGGCAGAATATAATACAGGGCGAGCACCCTGACACTGGCAGAATATAATACAGGGCGAGCACCCTGACACTGGCAGAATATAATACAGGGCGAGCACCCTGACACTGGCAGAATATAATACAGGGCGAGCACCCTGACACTGGCAGAATATAATACAGGGTGAGCACCCTGACACTGGCAGAATATAATACAGGGCGAGCACCCTGACACTGGCAGAATATAATACAGGGTGAGCACCCTGACACTGGCAGAATATAATACAGGGTGAGCACCCTGACACTGGCAGAATATAATACAGGGCGAGCACCCTGACACTGGCAGAATATAATACAGGGCGAGCACCCTGACACTGGCAGAATATAATACAGGGCGAGCACCCTGACACTGGCAGAATATAATACAGGGCGAGCACCCTGACACTGGCAGAATATAATACAGGGTGAGCACCCTGACACTGGCAGAATATAATACAGGGCGAGCACCCTGACACTGGCAGAATATAATACAGGGTGAGCACCCTGACACTGGCAGAATATAATACAGGGCGAGCACCCTGACACTGGCAGAATATAATACAGGGTGAGCACCCTGACACTGGCAGAATATAATACAGGGTGAGCACCCTGACACTGGCAGAATATAATACAGGGCGAGCACCATGACACTGGCAGAATATAATACAGGGCGAGCACCATGACACTGGCAGAATATAATACAGGGTGAGCACCCTGACACTGGCAGAATATAATACAGGGTGAGCACCATGACACTGGCAGAATATAATACAGGGTGAGCACCATGACACTGGCAGAATATAATACAGGGTGAGCACCCTGACACTGGCAGAATATAATACAGGGTGAGCATCATGACACTGGCAGAATATAATACAGGGTGAGCACCATGACACTGGCAGAATATAATACAGGGTGAGCATCATGACACTGGCAGAATATAATACAGGGTGAGCACCCTGACACTGGCAGAATATAATACAGGGCGAGCACCATGACACTGGCAGAATATAATACAGGGCGAGCACCCTGACACTGGCAGAATATAATACAGGGCGAGCACCCTGACACTGGCAGAATATAATACAGGGCGAGCACCCTGACACTGGCAGAATATAATACAGGGCGAGCACCCTGACACTGGCAGAATATAATACAGGGCGAGCACCCTGACACTGGCAGAATATAATACAGGGCGAGCACCCTGACACTGGCAGAATATAATACAGGGCGAGCACCCTGACACTGGCAGAATATAATACAGGGCGAGCACCCTGACACTGGCAGAATATAATACAGGGCGAGCACCCTGACACTGGCAGAATATAATACAGGGCGAGCACCCTGACACTGGCAGAATATAATACAGGGCGAGCACCCTGACACTGGCAGAATATAATACAGGGCGAGCACCCTGACACTGGCAGAATATAATACAGGGCGAGCACCATGACACTGGCAGAATATAATACAGGGCGAGCACCATGACACTGGCAGAATATAATACAGGGTGAGCACCCTGACACTGGCAGAATATAATACAGGGTGAGCACCATGACACTGGCAGAATATAATACAGGGTGAGCACCATGACACTGGCAGAATATAATACAGGGTGAGCACCCTGACACTGGCAGAATATAATACAGGGTGAGCATCATGACACTGGCAGAATATAATACAGGGTGAGCACCATGACACTGGCAGAATATAATACAGGGTGAGCATCATGACACTGGCAGAATATAATACAGGGTGAGCACCCTGACACTGGCAGAATATAATACAGGGCGAGCACCATGACACTGGCAGAATATAATACAGGGCGAGCACCCTGACACTGGCAGAATATAATACAGGGCGAGCACCCTGACACTGGCAGAATATAATACAGGGCGAGCACCCTGACACTGGCAGAATATAATACAGGGCGAGCACCCTGACACTGGCAGAATATAATACAGGGCGAGCACCCTGACACTGGCAGAATATAATACAGGGCGAGCACCCTGACACTGGCAGAATATAATACAGGGCGAGCACCCTGACACTGGCAGAATATAATACAGGGCGAGCACCCTGACACTGGCAGAATATAATACAGGGCGAGCACCCTGACACTGGCAGAATATAATACAGGGCGAGCACCCTGACACTGGCAGAATATAATACAGGGCGAGCACCCTGACACTGGCAGAATATAATACAGGGCGAGCACCCTGACACTGGCAGAATATAATACAGGGCGAGCACCCTGACACTGGCAGAATATAATACAGGGCGAGCACCCTGACACTGGCAGAATATAATACAGGGCGAGCACCCTGACACTGGCAGAATATAATACAGGGCGAGCACCCTGACACTGGCAGAATATAATACAGGGTGAGCACCCTGACACTGGCAGAATATAATACAGGGTGAGCACCCTGACACTGGCAGAATATAATACAGGGTGAGCACCCTGACACTGGCAGAATATAATACAGGGTGAGCACCATGACACTGGCAGAATATAATACAGGGTGAGCACCCTGACACTGGCAGAATATAATACAGGGTGAGCACCCTGACACTGGCAGAATATAATACAGGGCGAGCACCATGACACTGGCAGAATATAATACAGGGTGAGCACCATGACACTGGCAGAATATAATACAGGGTGAGCACCATGACACTGGCAGAATATAATACAGGGTGAGCACCCTGACACTGGCAGAATATAATACAGGGTGAGCACCCTGACACTGGCAGAATATAATACAGGGTGAGCACCCTGACACTGGCAGAATATAATACAGGGTGAGCACCCTGACACTGGCAGAATATAATACAGGGCGAGCACCCTGACACTGGCAGAATATAATACAGGGTGAGCACCATGACACTGGCAGAATATAATACAGGGTGAGCACCATGACACTGGCAGAATATAATACAGGGTGAGCACCAGGACACTGGCAGAATATAATACAGGGTGAGCACCAGGACACTGGCAGAATATAATACAGGGTGAGCACCATGACACTGGCAGAATATAATACAGGGCGAGCACCCTGACACTGGCAGAATATAATACAGGGCGAGCACCCTGACACTGGCAGAATATAATACAGGGTGAGCACCAGGACACTGGCAGAATATAATACAGGGCGAGCACCATGACACTGGCAGAATATAATACAGGGTGAGCACCATGACACTGGCAGAATATAATACAGGGTGAGCACCATGACACTGGCAGAATATAATACAGGGTGAGCACCCTGACACTGGCAGAATATAATACAGGCTGAGCACCCTGACACTGGCAGAATATAATACAGGGCGAGCACCCTGACACTGGCAGAATATAATACAGGGCGAGCACCATGACACTGGCAGAATATAATACAGGGTGAGCACCCTGACACTGGCAGAATATAATACAGGGCGAGCACCCTGACACTGGCAGAATATAATACAGGGCGAGCACCCTGACACTGGCAGAATATAATACAGGGCGAGCACCCTGACACTGGCAGAATATAATACAGGGCGAGCACCCTGACACTGGCAGAATATAATACAGGGTGAGCACCCTGACACTGGCAGAATATAATACAGGGCACTGCCAACTTAATAAAATAGAAATTAAAATTTTATATATATGTGTATATATATATTAACTTTTCTCACATGTAGTAGAACAGTAACACTGCTCAAGAGCTAGCGTTTGGGTGTTATAATTACCACCAAGGATATAATGTTGAGTAGATTCCCTTGTTTCCCATAATCTATTTGTTTTATGTAGTCAAATGTATACCTAATCACTACTACTGTAAGTGTTAGACTTGATTGATATATATTTACCTCTAGTATCATTATATCAAGACAGACCAATATTCTGACTCCCAGTGAGTATCTATACTAATTTAGTAGCATTTTTTTGTAACTGTCCTATTTGTTATTTTTCTAAGGATCAATTGTGGTTTATAACTCCATAGACTGGGATTAGTAGACTCCATATTTATATATGTTTTCTTCTGTTAGGTGATGGGTTTAGTATGTTTTACTGATTATTTGAGTCCTTGAGTACTTCTGATTTTTTTAAATATAAATGTTGTCCAATTTTGAATAAACATTCCTTATCATTTTTTTAGGGACTTGCTCATTTCCATTAAGTAAATCACAACTCGGGTATTTGAAGATATGGTAAAGCAATATGGTTCACACATTTTGTGTCAGGAATGACCCATAAAGCT